>NW_027191451.1:0-2196 GCF_041956435.1 Mycothermus thermophilus | reverse complement strand
CCGAGTACAAAGCTCAGGCATATTATCACCAGCGACATATCGATACCTTGAAGTCGGGCAAGCTTCCGGCACCGAGGGGCCGTGAGACTACTATCCTCCCGTTCCTCCCGCTCGAGCAAATCATGGAGTTGTTCAAGGGGAAGAGGGCACCACGCTACAACATTGTCATCATTCATGAGTTTGTAGTTACTCCAGCACCTATGGTATCTACCCCTGTTCAACCGGCCCCTCTGCCAAACCCGTTCCAAACCAGCAACCGCTATTCACAGCAGTTATCTCAGCCTCAAGGGCCTCTGCCAACTACTCCATCTACTACAACAAGACCAACTGCAACCCCTGGCACCGGGGCCATGATGGAAACCGTTAGGACCAACAGGACAACTGCGTCGAGGAAGTCTACAACCAACCAGATGCTCCAGGAAGTTGAACAACGGAAAGACCGACCTTCAAACCAGATCTGGGCTACGCTGATAAAGATGTGGCGATGCGACAAGGGCGTGAAGTGTAAAAACTACCGTGCCAACAGCGATGTAAACAACCTCTGGTGCTTTGTTCCAAACAGCGAGTCTAAGCACTACCCCCTTTCCGTCACTGACTTGGCTGGATGGGCCAGGGCAGTTGAGAAACTCCAGACCACTGTCAACAACCCACCGGCCGAGTATTGGAACCGGTATAACAAAGCTGCTAGCATGGATGCCCAAGCACTGGTCGGTGGGCAGCAGGTTGTCGGTCCCAGTGGGGAGATCATTACCCGCCGTCGACGTGGTGGTGATATCCATCTCGAGATCAACAACAACAGCAACAATACCGGCACGTCACAGCCATGGTATGGGGGAGCGATGCCGCCGTTTCATCCGCCGTTCTTTCCCATGATGCCACCGGCGATGTCATATCCAAGCTTGGTGCGGCAGTTCATGGAGCCGCAGCTCCCAACCACAACAATGCCAACTACCGCTGCGTCGACGATGACGCCCTCGGTATATGGAGGTCTTACTCCATCTATTGCCTTATCGCAAACGGCCTCGTCCTTGGTAGGTGTGAGCGGGGTTTACGAGCCATTGTCCATCAACGTGTCGTCACCGCCAAGTTCACCACCAACGCGCAGCACACATGATCTCGTCAGCGAGTTCACCAAGACATTTGCCAGAAAGTACCCGGATCGTAGGACCATCACCGCTCTCAGGACGATAGAACAAACATTGGCCAAGGAGGATGGAGGGTTGAATGTCCTATTTAAGAAAGATGACGGGTGGTTTAAGCAAATGGGTCTGCCGGAGAACCTTGTTACGCCGTTGCGTCTCGAGATCAAGAGTTTCTTGAAGTCCGAGCACGAGATTGCAAAACTCGAGGGCGATGATGGTAAATATTCCATCCCATCCTATGTCGCCAACCGGTCTGCTAACCACCTGACTAACAGGACCGGTAAATCTACCAAGCTCCCCATCCCACCAAGTAAACGCCGCGCGCCCGGGGCGTGTTGTTGATAACCTCAAGGGCTTACCTACTGCTAGTGAGGACGACGAGGACGACGAGCTCTAAGCCTTACAAAGGAACTGTTTCTGCGGGTGGATTTGATGTGTGTGGCTGACTTTAACAAGCCCGTTCCCTAGGCGGATTTCAACAAATCCGCAGTATCTACTGTTTCCTACTATTTTCTTGGTTTTCCTGTCAACTTCAACAAACCTATTGGCTGGGTGGCTTCCAACAAGTCGGCCATATCTGCTATTTCCTGCTATTTCCTACTATCTCTGTTTCTCTAAGTACTGCTTCAACATACTAACTATCCCTACTGTTCTCAACAAACAGTGCCCGTTTGAACAAACTCAGCTAGCTCACTAGTATACCGACTATAGTAATCTATACCCTGACTATCCTCCATGAACGAAAGCATTGAGTTACGATAGTGCCCGCGGAGTCCCTTCTCGCCCACGGACTCAGCACACATCTGGAGGAAGTCCTTAAACTCAGACTCCAGCATCAAGTCCCCATCACGATGCTTGTACTCCCGCTTCATCATCCGCTTGATGTCACTGAACATAGCCTCGATGGGGTTGAAGTCTGGAGAGTAAGGGGGAAGATACCAAAGAAGGACCCCGGCGGCATGACAGGCATGAGTGATTTCATCGCCATGGTGCCACGAGGCGTTATCCATCACCAAAATGCTGTTGCGGTCCGGGAAGCGGTTCATTTTTGGAA
>NW_027191450.1:0-2292 GCF_041956435.1 Mycothermus thermophilus | reverse complement strand
TCTCTCTCTCTCTCTCTCTCTCTCTCTCTCTCTCTCTCTCTCTCTCTCTCTCTCTCTCTCTCTCTCTCTCTCTCTCTCTCTCTCTCTCTCTGAGCGCAATATTTCCCCCAAGGCCAGGACCCCGGTTGAGACTTGTCACCGCCATCGCATCCACCACGCGCCCGTCACCCGTTTGGTCGACATTCGGGAAAAGCGAATTACCTTACCTACCTCGAAAGGAATCCCTCTTTTAAAAAGCTCAACACCCCCACCACAGATTTCAAGCTGCTGACAGGCTGTTTCTGTCTTCCCGGCTCTTTTCTTTCTTTCCAACCATCCCCTCCAAATCTCTAGGTAGCCACCACCATCACCACCGCCGTGCATCTCTCAACCACCATGGCGGGACTATTCAAGAAAGTGTACGACTGGTTGTTGCGGACGTTTTGGTGAGTGTGCATCCCCTCGTAACATCCCACCCTCCCGTACATTATCAGGGACCCTGCGTCGCCGAGCTGCGGGGTTGCCGCCGAGCCGCATCTCTTGTGTAGACAAGCAGCGATAGTTATCGTCGACGAACAGGTGGTGGTGTTGTATGCATGCTGTATTCGATGTGCGCGTGGGCTAATTCATTTCGACGCAGGGCGACGGAGATGGATGTGACCATGATCGGATTGCAGAACGCCGGTAAAACATCGCTGCTCCGGGTACTGTCGGTGAGTACTTCATCCGTCTTGACGATGGCGGCGGCGGCGGGGTTCGCAGATGGCTAATGATCGGTGTCTCGATAGGGCGGCGAGTTCGCGATCGAGTAGGTGTCTTGTCCTCTTTCTTTTTTTATCTCTTTTGTCCTCGACTAACCTTTTCCTCCTCCTCCCCCCTCGCCAGCTCCATCCCCACCGTCGGCTTCAACATGAAGCGTGTCCAGCGCGGGCATGTGACGCTCAAGTGCTGGGACCTGGGCGGGCAGCCGCGGTTCCGGACCATGTGGGAGCGCTACTGCCGGGGCGTCAACGCCATCGTGTTCATCGTCGACATTGCCGACATGGACCTGCTGCCCGTGGCGCGCGACGAGCTGCACCTGCTCATGAGCCAGCCCACCCTTGACGGCATCCCGCTGCTCGTCCTGGGCAACAAGTCGGACCTGCCCCACCGCATCAGCGTCGACGAGCTCATCGACGCCCTCGACCTCAAGGACATTGCCAACCGCGAGGTCTCATGCTACGGCATCTCGGCCAAGGAAGAGACGAATCTCGAGGCGGTGGTGCAGTGGTTGATGAAGTTCGCTGGCAGGTAGATGGCTCCCTTTTTGTTTTCTTCTTCTTGTTTGCTCGTTCGCCGCTCGTATCGGTTGACGCCTGTTTCGGGGGCGGTTCGGTTGGGTTGGGTTTGGTTCGTTCGGTGTTGGAATGCTTGGGACGTTCGTTGCTTGGGTTGGTTTTGGTTGTTGTTGTGTGGCGGTTTGGTTTTGGATTCCCCTCCTCCCTTTCCCCTTCTCCCCCTCTTTTCCTCCCTCCTCTTGGGTCTCTTTCTCTTTGCGTTGGATAAAATCGAGTCCTGTTTTGTCGGCAACGACCAACAGCTCCGTTTTTTTCTCCCTCCCAAAAAACAAGACGAAGATCGACCGGAAGACTGCGACGCAAGTCGACTACTCTCCCCTTCTTCTGTTTCACGTCCCAACTGGGGAGGAAGAGAAGAGGGCCTTTTTGCTCCAGGAACGCTTGCAAGGGAAGGGGGAGGGGGGGGCCGAGGAACAAGGACGAAGAGGACAAGACGTGTGCGTGTGTTTTCGCTCGCGCGAAGAGGAAATGTTAGACGACAATGGCGATGAACAACGACGATGATGACGACAATGACGATGACGACGAAGGAGCGAAGTCAGACTTTTTCTTGGAGCCGCGAGGCCTGAAAATGGTTGAGCCAAACGAAAAAAAAGGGAGAGACAAAAAAAGATTGATCAGCTACAGACGGCGTGCGGCCACCCGCAGTGTGATGATGGGAAAGGAAAGATTGACGATGGATGGGAGGTTGATGCTGCTTTGTTGGTGATTTTTCTGGAAACTGAACGGTCGGTAAGGGATTGCTTCTTAGGAATACGTTTTGTGTGTTTTTTCTCTGTCTTGTTTTTTGGTTTTTGTTTCTGCTCAACGTGATGACGAACGACTATGACGACTGTGGGGGGGAGGAGGAAGTATGATCTCGTGGTCTGGTCTGTTGTGGTTCTTGTTGTTCTCGAAGGGGGATGGTTGGTTTTCAATGTCGGACTTTTGGTATGATCTCGTCCTGTTTCCTGTGATTGTTTCTCTCTCTCTCTCT
>NW_027191449.1:0-2384 GCF_041956435.1 Mycothermus thermophilus | reverse complement strand
GCTCTTCTTTGATTTCTGCCTCCTGCTTGATCGTATCCTTCCTCTCCTCATCCATACGCCGATATTTCTTGGGGGGGGAGCAGGGAAGGGTATCGTTGCTTTCCAGGTCCTATCCATTCCAATCAGAATTAATATCCACTCATTGAAACCGTCGCGAGAGCAGCGAAATCACTTACCCAGTCAATTGAATCATCATCCGGCAACACCACCTTGGGCACCGGCTCCTTTGGGTTGCGGATCTCATTTTTGATGATGAGGAAGATTGTGAAGTGATTGTTGTTCTTGCCGGAGGCCGCGCCCGCCTTCTCCACCAACTCCTCGATAGAGAAAGGAACCCAGGGGTTGAAGTTAACAACCTCCGTAATCCCACGCCCCCTCCCCTTCTCTCGCACCTCCGCAACAACATCGAAGCGATCAAATACATGTCTCTCAAGAACGTGGTGAGTTTTGGCCAGCTCATACAAAAAGTCGATGAGGCAGCGGTAGGACTGGTGAAGCGGGAAGGAGTGGTGACGGAAGTTGTGAACAAGTTTGATCGTCTCCCAGTTGGGTATTTTAACCCCGCCAATCTCCTGATACCAGACCTCCACGACGTATACGCGGAAGGCAATCAGAACAGATCCAGGCTCGGGAGATTCAACCTCAGTGCCCCTGATGCTCTTATCCCGGGCCATATTCGCCTGTTGATAGGCGGTGTTGAGGCCCGCCAAAGACGATGCGAGGGTGAGGCTTGCTTTGGGCTTGAGACTCCCCCCCTTGGCCATGGACTCGAGCCGGGCTTGTGCCTCGAGCAGCGATCGGGCAGCCTTCGGTTTCTCGCTGGGAAGGAAGGTCCTGTTGCTGCTGAGGTGGCCCAGGCTCACGCGGCCCTCCGGCGGTGCGGCGGAGTGCGAGGTGCCTGCAACGGCCTGACGGACTTCGGGAGCGGGCTCAGGGGCTCGAGGAGGCGAGGAGGTAATCAGAATAGCTTCGAACCAGAGCTGATTGTTGCAGTTGGGGCAGTAGCGGCGGCCAGGGTTCTCACGAGCAATCTGCTCATGAGTCTTAGTCGAGAAAGCACACGGGCCACGAACGAAATCCATGGTGGAATAAGTTGAAGGCAGTGTAAGAGAGCAAGAGACTAGGCGAGTGGGAGGAAAAACAGGAACGCAGGTAAGTACTTGTATAGGTTGGGCTGGTCGCGTGCGATTTGAGCTGAAGAAACTCGAGGGACCCAAGATGAAGATCTCAACACGAGCTCTTATATCTTTCAATCTCACCACCCTCGTCGGCCTTACCTTCAACAGCAACCGGCCCTTCCATCCCCAGAACTCCCCAAGGTTCTAGGGGTCAGGGCACCTCTTACAAGGGGTCATCAAATCCCCTGTACTCGACCCGTACCAAAAGCAGCGGAAAGCTCCCCAAGAACATTAAAAGACAACCATCTCAGGTCACACGCATATATATAGAGCAGGGGGAGATCTTACTCAATTCCCAGTAGCTGCCAGAAAACTCTTCCCAAGCCACTACCACTATCTCAAACCAATTATCTTCAACTCCGCCATTTCCCAAACCCCCAAGACAGCCCATGTCCAACCCCTGCTCATCCAGCTTAACGCAACCGGGCCCGTTTCCGGCGGCGCTCTTCAAGCGCTCGCTCCTCCTCACGCCGCCTGGCCCGTTCGGCGTAGAGGATCTCTAAGTTCCTCTGCCTCTCCTCATGTGATGCTGCCTTGACCTCCTCCATGGTCCACATCCGGAAATGGCGCGCCTCACGCTTCGCCGACTTGCTCTGCTCCTGCTTTTCTTGAGCTACTCCTATTAGTATACAACCTAAGGTTATTAGACAGGTTAGGACAGAACAGACTTACCAGAACGGATCGAACAGTTCCTAGCCTCCCCGTAGATATAGCAGTTGATACAAGCTCCCTTCCCGTAGGGATCCTTGTGTACAAGACACTCGTCGACCGGCCCGCGATGATTCTTGTTGGTGCACCGACTGCAGGTGTCGGACGCAAAAACGCACTCTCCAAACAGCAGGAGAGCAAATCCGATCGCACGATGAGGCGAGTCGAAGCGCGGCGTGTCTATCGTCGGGTCTCCATGCTCGTAGAAAATCTTGGGGTCGAAGAGCCGATCGACACTCTGCCAATATAATTAGGTATACTGATGCAAGCTTGCTGTTGATTCATGTTGCTTACCTTCTTGCCGTCCATAAGCCGATGGACACCGTCATATGGGACCTTTTTGAGCTGATCCAGGACCTAGCTGGTCATGTCCTCGGGGGTCAGGGTGGCGTCGAACTCGGTCGGGGCGACGGGGAGCTGATTTATGGGACGCCTGTCTAAGTTTTCCTCGTCGGAATTGGCGCCTGCATCAGCGCTGCTGCTCTGCGCACGGCGCGA
>NW_027191448.1:0-2665 GCF_041956435.1 Mycothermus thermophilus | reverse complement strand
CTCTCTCTCTCTCTCTCTCTCTCTCTCTCTCTCCTCCTCCAGCTCCTCTTCCTCATCTTCTCTTCCACGAGGCATTACTACTCCCATGACATCAGTTATGCTACGCTTACTTATCCCAAGTCTGTCCCAACCATCTCCTCCGAGTACGAGTATATGCCTCATACCACCAACATAAGATGATATGACGATATGACACAATCCCCTCCTACCCTCGGCCCGGGAGGAGGTGGCCTTGTACTTGCACCGGGTAGGCTGAGAAGGAATCGTTGCAACATGTCCCAGTCCGAGCACAATTTCCAAACCCATCAGCGCTGCTCCGAAGGGGGGAGAGAAATGGGTAGTCACCCCATGCTCGCTCCCTTTATTCCTCATCTCTTCCTCTCACCCAGCCTCTCTCGGCCCGTTTCCACCTCCGTCTATCTCCCCTTCCCCCAGCCGACCAGCCGACCAGCCGACCTTCGGGCAGCCGACCCCGGGACAACCGGTCAACCATCCAACACCACCCACGCTACCTAGCCGACACACATCCGACCTGCCCTTGACTTATTCCCGACAGACCAAAACAAAAACATTGTCATCTCATTTACCTCCCCTGCCCTACCGACCTACCCGAACCCATGCGGCATGGGAGCATGGGAGCATGGGAGCACGGGAGCATGGGAAGAGCACGAAAGCATTGCAGCATGCATACAGCAAGCAGCACGCATGCAACAGAAGCAGCATGGCCGCATGGGATGGACGGGGATGGCAGATGTGACGAGATTAGACGACACGAGACGATACCCTTCCGTCCTTCCCCCCACCGTGGGAAGGCAGATGCATCCCTCGATCGGAAAACGTAAGATTATCTTACGCAGACCATGCCACTGCCGTTGCTGGGTGCTCGGGGTTTTGAGATGCGAGGTAGGTGGCACAACACATACTCCGTAGATATACATAGATATATCTCGGATATACAGCCCTTGCTTCCTCTTCCTCGAACAGAACCACGCGCGGGCCGGGCCCGGGTTGAGGTCGGGTGGCTCCCCTCATCCGAAATACTGCAGTAGATATTCTCTATCCAGCGCAGCAGTAGCAGCATAGCAGCAGTAGCAGCACAGAAGCAGTAGCAACACAGCATCAGTAGCAACACAGCAGCAGCAACAACAACAACACAGCAGCAGCAGTATTCGTAATCGTACCGCACCCGTCCGTCTTCCCGCTCTCTCTTCCTCCCTCCTCCCCTACCTTCCAGGAAGTAAGCTGGGGGGCTTGTGCCCGTAGACTGGCTTCTTTGATTACCTAACTACCTGACCTAACTACCTGACCTAACTACCTGACCTACCTTACCTAATACCGTTTGACCCGATCCAAAAAGGTGCCTCTGTCTGTCTGCCCGTCCAAAGTCTCGACCGGACCGGACCGGACCGTCTTTGTTCCTGTTGTTGTTGTCCGATCGACGGACCGAGAGGGGGGTCACAGTGTGGTAGGGACTCGGAACCGGGGGTTATGTATGCATGGAGGTAGGTATGTACATGTTGTGCATGTACGTACATGCGTTGACACCACCACCTTGTCTCACCCTGCCCCCGCGCCGCTGCAGTCCGCAGTCCGGCTGAGTTTGGTTCGAGGTGATCACCTATCCGATATGGCATGGCATCATCTCAGACAGTCGAGTCTGGTTGGTCTGTTGATGGGCTGCTTGAGATCAAACCATGTAGGTACATACATACATGGGGTAAGGTGGGTGAGGTAACGGTAGGGTCATGGCACCCAGGCCGATAAGTCTCGGTATATACATGCATGCATAGGGAGGGAGTGGCGTGATCAACTGGCAGAGAACACCAGATGGGCAGGTCTCGAGGCAACCGTCATGAAGGAGACCAGCCGGCCAAGAAAATTGCGTCCATACCTAGGTAGGTATGCTCCTCGTTCAGACGCACTCATATCACATCCCAAAGAGGGACCGAGCGCGCGAGCGCGAGCGCGAGAGCGAGAGCGTCACAGACAGACAAACATATCAATAGACAGAGAGAGAGAGAGAGAGGATGAGAGAAAGAGGGTGGGTGACGTACGCCCTATACACGTGTGTCAACTCCTACTCATAGTTTTTCTCAGGTAATATCCAGTCAGCTGCGGTAGCAGGTTGCAATCCAAGAAGGCAGCCCTCTAAGTCTAAGGCCCAGCCCAGTCCAGCCCAGTCCAGTCCAGCCTGTACAGCCCGGTTACGGTACCCCGCTTCCCTTCTTACCTTCTTCCCTTCTTCCTTCTCCTCCATTCCCTTGCTGAGGTGTGCTCTCCATTCCCCTCCCCTCCCTCCTTTTTTTTTCTTTTTTTTTTTTTTTTTTTTTCTATTCCCCTCTCCTTCATCCATCCATCCATCCATCCATCCATTCATTCATTCAACCCCCCTTCTCACTTCTGACCGAGCCATCCTACCAACCACTACTACCACCGCCACCAGCAACAGCAACACCACACCCTATCTTGTATCTACCTATTACTTTCCTACCCACGGTGAAGTCTGGACTTAACGGTGGCCCACCCTTTCTCAGTTTCCACCTATCCATCCCACCACCTTCACCAGAACCAACACCAGCACCAGCACCACCATCACCACGACTACCACCAGCATCAACACCACATTCAAATCAGAGTTTTCCTTGAACCTCCCTCTCCCCCCTCC
>NW_027191447.1:0-2690 GCF_041956435.1 Mycothermus thermophilus | reverse complement strand
ACCCCTCCCCCGTCGGCTCGGGGGGAGGTGGCAGCCCGAGCTGACCCCCCCCAACAGCCACCTCAGCCAACCCAGCCGGCCCAACCCCAGGCCCCGAAGCCCCAGAAGACCCCCCCCACCCCGGGCGAAATTCAGGACCTCTGGAATAGCCTGCTGGCCCTGGTACCAGCCGCGCTCCAGGGCACGGGCAGAAGCATCGCTAATAAAATCAGAGAGGCCTATAGGGCTATAGGTAAGGCCCCCGAGGGCCCTACCCTATACCGGACCAACCTGCCCGAGGAGGGCCTGCGGAGACTTATAGCCGAGGAAGTTAAGAAGGCTGTAGGAGAGGCTAACCGCCAAAAACCCCCTACGAGATCCTGGGCCGACGTAGTAGCTGGAGGCCCCCCAGAAGGTGATCCCCCCCCGCGCAGCCCGTGAACTAACTATCCGCGGGGCGGAAATGCCAGCGGACCTAGCCGCGAGGACCCCGGCCGAGGTAGTTCAGGCCGTCAACCAGGCCGCCGGTAAGGAAGCCGCAGCCCTAGCAGCTAGAAAGCTCCCCAGTGGGGATATAATCCTCACGTTCAGGGACCCAGCCACTAAACAGTGGTTTTCAGCCAACCGGGAGAAATGGCTCCAGGGGGCGTTCGGCCCGCAGGCCCGCGAGGCGACAAGGACTTTCGCCATCCTCGTAAAGGGGATGCACCGCAGGGACCTAGAAGGCGTTACGGAGACCGAATTCCAGCAGGAACTAGGCTTCCGAAGCGTTGACAAGGTCAAAATACGGCTTCCAGCAGCCAAAGGCTACACTAGGGCCACAGTACTCGTGGCCCTAGCTGACCTAGCCGAGGCTACTAAGGCCTGTGAAGAGGGGCTACTCTGGAGGGCTCAGCTGTACGACTGCGAGCCCTACTGGGCTACCCTGGACCCAACCCAGTGCTTTAAGTGCTGGAAATGGGGGCATATCCAACGCTACTGCCGTAAGGAAGCCCTCTGCCCACACTGCGGCACTAGGGCCCACGGCCAGGGAGGCAAAGAGGGCGAGGCCGACTGCCCTACCCACAGAGGACTCCGGCCCCCCCAATGCCCGGCCTGTGGGGGCAAGCACTCGGCTAGAGATAAGGTATGCCCAGCCCGGGCCGAAGCTAAGGCTAAGGCTAGGGAGGCCTATACCTTCCGGCCGAGGACCTTCGCGCAGTTGGGGGCCACAGGGCCCAACCCCCAGCCCCAGGCCCGAATCTGGGCTCTGACTACCGCCGCCAGCAACGAGACTGAGCTATATAGCCCTGAAACAACCCGACCACTGAAACGGCCTCGAGGAAGGCCCAGCGGCGTAGCAGTAGCGGCGCGGAGCCCCTCACAACTACGTATCGACCTGGGGTTCACGGGTTCAAGTCAAACCCATAGCACAGTTTTTAAAGCAAATCAGCCCACCAACCAGCCGGTCAACCAACCAGCCGACCAGCCGGCCAGTCAGCCACCCAGTCAGCAGGGCACCCCGCAGCCAACCCAGCCGAACCCCCACCCCTCGATCACGCTGTAGGGCTATGACAGTAACCATCCTGTCATGGAACACCCAGGGCAACAAGGAAACCCTAGAGACCCTACTGGAAGAAGCGCGATTCGACCTCCTAGCCATTCAAGAACCCTGGATCAACCCATTTACTAAGTCTACCTACTGCCCTAGAAGTTCCCGGTTCCACCTAATCCACAAGCCGGGCGCGAGGGCAGCCCTGTACGTAACCAAGCGCTACGAGGTCAGCCAATGGGACTACGGCGCGGAGGACCTGTGGTGTTGGGTGCGGCTAACCCAGGACCTGGAAGTCTGGTCAGTCTACAACCCCCCAGCCACTAAGGAAGCCCCAGGCCAGCTGCTAAGCCTGCCAATCCCCAATACGCCAGTGGTTCTAGCAGGGGATTTCAACCTTCACCACCCCTACTGGGACCTCTACAACCGCCTGGACCGGGAAGCCGAGGACCTGCTCAACCTGGCTGCAAGATGGGACCTGGAGCTCCGAACACCCTATGGGGCCGCCACCTGGGCACCCCAGGGCAGGAGACAGGCCCGGCCATCAACCATCGACCACATCTGGGCCTCTACAGGCCTAAAGGGCTCCTATTGCGGCATCGGAACCCGGGGGCGCTCAGACCACTACCCCCAGGTCCTGGAGGTCTCACTAAGCCGGCCACAGGAAAGCCAGGCCAGCCAACCACCCGGGTGGTCCTGGGGTATGATGGATAAGAAGAGGGTGAAGGCCGAAGCTAAGAGCCTACCCCTGAAAATGGGCCTGGAAACAGGGGAACTTGCTAGGCGAGCCAGCACCCCCCAAGGCCTAGAGGAAGCGTTCAACCAATTGGTGGCCGAACTGCAGGCGATTGCGGAACAAACCACGCCCAAAAGGAAGCCGAACCGCGGCTTCCAGGCTCCATGGTGGTCCCCAGAGATCCGGGACCTACGCCGGCGAGCCAGGGAGGCCGAGAGGGCCTACAAGGCAGTCCCGACCCCTGAGGCCCGCACGGAACTCAACAGGGCAACTAAGGCACTCTCCAGGGCCATTCGAACTTCCAAAACAGCCAAATGGAGGGCAACCCTCCGGGAGGCCCGGGATAACCAGGAACTTCTTTGGAAGCTCGAGCGCTGGGCCCGACTGAAGAGCTTCACCCCAGCGGACCCCCCGAAGCTTCCTGCCCTCCAGGACCCCCGCGGG
>NW_027191446.1:0-2693 GCF_041956435.1 Mycothermus thermophilus | reverse complement strand
GCCCAAGCGGTGAGAAAATAGAGATAACGGGCACTCTTACTGCTTGATTGACGATGCCGATTCACGAAGCATGTTCTTGATCTCGTAGAGCTCGTCGAGAAAAGCAGATATCTGAAAGAACAGCCGCTTCCGAGGTCGCCGGGCGGCTTCCGAACGCAGCCTCTGGAGGTACTCGTGGTACACCTCCATCACGTCCAACATAGTATCCCTCGTCGTGGCTCCATTTCCATCGGCGGAGCGAGCAGCCTCAAGAGTCTGGGCAGAGGGCGGCTTTGGGATCGAAGTCCGCAGAACAGATGCCATGAGAGCCGTGGACAGGGACGACATGGTGAACCGACAGATACCGAGCGCCGCATTGGGATCGGATTCTCCCGTCTCCAACATTGCTGGGGAGAGGCAAATGTCGCGCTCGGCCTGCTGCAGATGCTGGCGCACAGAGGAGTGGACCTGCCAGAGAGTATCCTCACATCGCGCCATGCGTTCTTCGGCGTGAGGAGGCCAGAGCCAGCGATATCCGTACTTGGCAACGGCGTAATTTTCCACTGAGAGGTTGCGTGAGTAGAGGACAAGGTAGGTTATGAGTTCCTCGAAAGCATAGACCAGACTTCGGGGCAGCGGGGGGCGGAAGTCGTCGCGGTCCTTGCGTGTTCCTTCTCGACCTGTCCGCTTGATCTTCGCGACGAGGCGATGCAGGGTCTGCAGCTTTTGACTGAAATCTCCGAGGGTCATGACAAGGCTTTTTGTCATGTCCATCATGTTGCGGAAATCAGGTTCAGCTTCCTCGGGCTTAATCGGTGGGTGGTTGAGAAAGGCAAAACAGGGGTCGTCAGGGGGGTTGTTTTTAGCTCGGGCAACTGCCTTTTCATCAGGGAGTGGACAGACCAAGTGGACGGCATGGAGATGCTGAAGTGCTTCTGCTGGACTGGAGTACTCGTGTCCCTGGAGGCAAGAGGAGCATTCGTCAACCTGTCGTCTCGGCGGTCCGCCCGGGCTCAGGCGCGGAAATGCGGCATCTTTTCGGATGGTCCAAGCAGGCCGTTTCCGCTGTCGGGTCCAGAAATGTTGCTGTGCTCACAGAGTCAGCATTATAATATAATATCATGGATGTGATGGTGAGCACGAAGACGAACCCGGATGATCCCATCGACTGCACCCCAGAACCGCTCGCACACAATATGGTATGGTGCGTAGCCGTCGTCAGGTAGGAATTGAGAGAGGATGCCTTGGCATATGTCGAACAATTCCATGCTTTTCAACGTCATGAGGTCATCGAGCCTCACCTGGCTGATGGGTTGGGGCGGTTGGCCTCCCGAATTCGCGGCTTGAGAGACGCTGGACCCCTGAAGGGTGGCAGCAGGAGGTGGTTGAGACACAGGGACCTGTCTGGAAGTGGTTCGTCCTTCGGTTTGGCCGGTGTTCTCGCTCTTAGGACCGGAGGCCGAGGCCGTGGCGGTTTTCCCAGCCGATTCATCCTTCTGTGAATCTTTGGTCGCCAGAAACGGATGACGCTTCAGAAGATCATCTTTGGTACATTTGAACCCACGCAAATAAACGGTTCCGGTTCCCGGTCTTGTATCGTTGGAGCAGAGGGATTCGTTGATCCTGCTGAGCATACGCACAAGAGTCGAGGATTCCTTGGCTGCGTCGTGGTTCCGATGCTTTTGGGAGCCTCGAGTCTTCCATGCGAGAAACGGGACTTTGGTGATGTCATGTCGTTCTGTGACAGGCATCGTAATGCCTGGAGTCAGGTGTCCATGAAGTGACTGTTTGGCACTTCTCCTTGGTGCTACAGACAACCGCTCGGACTTGGCTCTTTGCGAAGAGTTCCGGTCTTGATTGATTGGGTTGCCTTGCTTGATCTTCTGTTGTCCTAGTCCGGGGTCTTCCTCTGAGTCGATGTTTGCCTTAGTTCTGCGAGATGGCTGCCGGATACTATCCGGCTGTATTTCTTTCATCTCTATACTACCCTTGCTTGCGTCATCGACTCCATCTCTTGAGGCCTGGGTGTGCTGGATGGGATCAATACTGTCAGCACGGTGCCATCGGTCTTGACTCGTACTGTCCGTACCTTGACTGCAGCGAGACCCTCCCCGCTGTGTAAGCTGCCATTTTCCGACTCGTGACCCTTCCCCCCCTCAACCGCTTGCCGGTCGTTGCCTGGCGTATTGCCGCTCTCGTCGTCCGTGGGTTCTTCGATATCAGGCTCTACCACCGCATGTGTCGCCGCATTTGAACTGGGGGGATGCGCCAGAGACTGTCTTGCGATGACGAGATCGGTGGGACCATAGGTAGGAGAACCATCAGCTTGTTGTAGTCTTGCTGGTGATCTATTGGGCGGCAAATGGCGTGTTCGAGACATATTAAGGTGGTAAGGTCTCCTTGTTCTTTCTCTTTCTTGACACCTATTGGTTTTCGGGGACACAAAAAAAGTTATCCACTCAATGTTACCGGATGCCATCAAGTCCAACCAGGTGTTCGGAGTCAAAGGGACTAGTTTCTCCCCTGCTTTGACGAGCTCATAGAAGACCTCGTATGCAGTCACATCATGCCCGGAACCTGTATTCTCTGATGTTGTGGCTTGCGTGGCGGCAACAACACGTTGAAGGAAGCTCTGATGGAGTAGGGTTAGCGGGGGAAAATGTGAAAAAGAAAATGAAAGAAAAAGAAAAGAGAAAGAAAGAAAGAAAGAAGAA
>NW_027191445.1:0-2700 GCF_041956435.1 Mycothermus thermophilus | reverse complement strand
CCAGAAGCCTGGTGTGGTTTACTGTGTCGAAGGCCCCTGAGATATCCAGTTGCAGGAGGGAGGCGGATGCCTGCTGCCTCCAGGCCTCCTGGACCTGGGCCACTACTAGCCGTACAGCTAGTTCCGTAGACCTGTGGGCTCTGTTGCCCATTTGCTCCTCGGGCAGTAGGTTGTTCGCCTCGGCTGCCTCGGTTACCCTCTTCGCCACTATAGCCTCTATTACCTTTCCGATAGTAGGCAGTAGGGCTATAGGTCTGTAGCCCGCAGGGGTCCGGTACGTAGCTGGGGGCTTACCGGGTTTCTGGAGCACCACGGTCTTGGCCACTTTGAACCTTGGGGGGAACCACCCTAGCCGTAGACACCCGGTGGCCAGGACTGCCAGAACGCGGGCTAGTGGCCGGCCGCACGCTTTAAGTAGGCCTGTGGGCAGTAGGTCGGCCCCTGGGGCCTTCCAGGGAGCAGTTTCCTTCAGGGCTTCGTAAATGTCCTTAGGGGTAACCTGCTCCCTGATCTCGAAGCCGCTAGGCCATTCTTGGGCCAGGTCGGGGTCCTGAATGTCTGAGAGGTCGGCTGGTGGGTCGGGGAAGAAGCGGCTGGCTAGGGCCCGGGCCTTAGCCTCGAAGGCCGTTAAATCGGGGCCCCCGTGGGGGTCCTGGAGGGCAGGAAGCTTCGGGGGGTCCACTGGGGTGAAGCTCTTCAGTCGGGCCCAGCGCTCGAGCTTCCAAAGGAGTTCCTGGTTGTCCCGGGCCTCCCGGAGGGTTGCCCTCCATTTGGCTGTTTTAGAAGCTCGAATAGCCCTGGAGAGCGCCTTAGTTGCCCTGTTGAGTTCCGTGCGGGCCTCAGGGGTCGGGACTGCCTTGTAGGCCCTCTCGGCCTCCCTGGCTCGCCGGCGTAGGTCCCGGATCTCTGGAGACCACCATGGAGCCTGGAAGCCGCGGTTCGGCTTCCTCTTGGGCGTGGTTTGTTCCGCGATCGCCTGTAGTTCGGTCACCAGTTGGTTGAACGCCTCCTCTAGGCCTTGGGGGGTGCTGGCTCGCCTGGCGAGTTCCCCTGTTTCCAGGCCCATTTTCAGGGGTAGGCTCTTAGCTTCGGCCTTTACTCTCTTCTTATCCATCATACCCCAGGACCACCCGGGTGGTTGGTTGGCCTGGCTTTCCTGTGGCCGGCCTAGTGAGACCTCTAGAACCTGGGGGTAGTGGTCTGAGCGCCCCCGGGTTCCAACGCCGCAGTAGGAGCCCTTTAGGCCTGTAGAGGCCCAGATATGGTCGATGGTTGATGGCCGGGCCTGTCTCCTGCCCTGGGGTGCCCAGGTGGCGGCCCCATAGGGCGTTCGGAGCTCCAGGTCCCATCTTACAGCCAGGTTGAGCAGGTCCTCGGCTTCCCGGTCCAGGCGGTTGTAGAGGTCCCAGTAGGGGTGGTGAAGGTTGAAGTCCCCTGCTAGGACCACTGGTGTACTCGGGGTTGGTAGGCTTATCAGCTGGCCTGGGGCTTCCTTGGTGGCTGGGGGGTTGTAGACTGACCAAACTTCTAGGCCCTGGGCTAGCCGCACCCAGCACCACAGGTCCTCCGCGCCGTAGTCCCATTGGCTGACCTCGTAGCGCTTGGTTACGTACAGGGCTGCCCTAGCGCCCGGCTTGTGGATTAGGTGGAACCGGGAACTTCTAGGGCAGTAGGTGGACTTAGTGAATGGGTTGATCCAGGGCTCTTGAATGGCTAGGAGGTCGAATCGCGCTTCTTCCAGTAGGGTCTCTAGGGTTTCCTTGTTGCCCTGGGTGTTCCATGACAGGATGGTTACTGCCATGGTCCTATAGGGTGGTCGAGGGGTGGGAGTTCGGCTGGGTTGGCTGCGGGGTGTCCTGCTGATTGGGTAGCTGGCTGGGTGGTTGGCTAGTAGGCTGACTAGCCGGCTGGTCGACTGGTTGGTTGACCGGCTGGTTGGTTGGCTGATTTGCTTTGAAAACTGTGCTATGGGTTTGACTTGAACCCGTGAACCCCAGGTCGATGCGTAGTTGTGAGGGGCTCCGCGCCGCTACTGCTACGCCGCTGGGCCTTCCTCGAGGCCGTTTCAGTGGTCGGGTTGTTTCAGGGCTATATAGCTCAGTCTCGTTGCTGGCGGCGGTAGTCAGAGCCCAGATTCGGGCCTGGGGCTGGGGGTTGGGCCCTGTGGTCCCCAACTGCGCGAAGGTCCTCGGCCGGAAGGTATAGGCCTCCCTAGCCTTAGCCTTAGCTTCGGCCCGGGCCGGGCATACCTTATCTCTAGCCGAGTGCTTGCCCCCACAGGCTGGGCATTGGGGGGGCCGGAGTCCTCTGTGGGTAGGGCAGTCGGCCTCGCCCTCTTTGCCCCCCTGGCCGTGGGCCCTAGTGCCGCAGTGTGGGCAGAGGGCTTCCTTACGGCAGTAGCGTTGGATATGCCCCCATTTCCAGCACTTAAAGCACTGGGTTGGGTCCAGGGTAGTCCAGTAGGGCTCGCAGTCGTACAGCTGAGCCCTCCAGAGTAGCCCCTCTTCACAGGCCTTAGTAGCCTCGGCTAGGTCAGCTAGGGCCACGAGTACTGTGGCCCTAGTGTAGCCTTTGGCTGCTGGGAGCCGTATTTTGACCTTGTCAACGCTTCGGAAGCCTAGTTCCTGCTGGAATTCGGCCTCCGTAACGCCTTCTAGGTCCCTGCGGTGCATCCCCTTTACGAGGATGGCGAAAGTCCTC
>NW_027191444.1:0-2854 GCF_041956435.1 Mycothermus thermophilus | reverse complement strand
GCTGTGAAGCCCGCCGTGAAGACCACCGTGAAACCCGCCGTGAATCCTACTCGAGAGACTGTTCGGTCAACTACAGACATTTCCTCGGGCGGTGAAGATGAGGGTGATGGCGTGGATGAGCCTCACTCTCCATCCGAACCCACCTCGGTCCTTCCTAATACAAAGCCAAGGATCACCAAGGAGTCCAGGGAGCGGCGCCGTGAGCGTATGTTCTCCCTCAGCAGCCCGAGCAGTAGTGATAACGATGCCATCACCACTCCCAAGCCGAAGCGTCAGCCCTCGCTGATCGAGATCGAGTCGTCGCCGCCGTCACAGCCGGTATCACAACAAACCGTCAACATCCCAGCCCAGATTCTCGTCAAGATACGGCTTACCGCCAAGTGGACTGCTATGGGCGTGACCAACCTAAAAGCAATCCCCCCCCCGCCAGCACGTACCACCACCCGGCATATCAGAGTCGAGAAGTCACCGGATGGCACTGGTCTGGCTGATGGGCTTGAACTTGGGCGCAACTTCGAGGAGGTAGTCCGGCCACTACAACGGGCGTTGGTCAACGACGCTGTTGTCGATGTTGCCCGCAGCGGTATTGGTGATGCTGTATTGAGACGTCTCCAATATACTGCGCTGGCTCACGTCACCTCGAGGAAGGCAGATGAGGTGTCCCATGATAGCAGACTGGCCGAGGCAGTCCCCCGGGGTGCTATGCCATCCATCCCATACATACCATATAGCGACATCCTCACCGAGATGCTCTCCATCACGGCGCCCTCATACAGCCTGGTTGTGATATTTGACTTTGATATTGTGCCACACATAGCATCGTCAACACCAATCCATTCCACGCCGCTTGACAACCCATTCCAGTCCAGCAGCCACAGCCATCGATCCCGTGATGACTTCCTCCGTCCGCCGCGCCCTCGTGCACCGGCCCCAGATACGCCAGCATCGGGATCTATAGCCGCCGCAATTGCCGCCCAAGCAGCTCCGACCCCGGGTATGGCGAGTGTTGTGTCGGCCAAGTCGGGCACTACAACCGTCAGAAAGTCCCACACCAACCAGATGCTCGAGGAGGTTGACAAACGCCGCCAAGAGGATCCCGACCACAAGATCTGGATGGAGTTGACCACCATGTGGACTTGCAAAGAAGGCACTCGCTGTAAGAACTACCGCGCAGGGATGGATCCCAAGTTTCAGTTCTGCTTTGTGCCGAAGCATGACTCCCGCCATTACAACCTAGGTCCGCATGACTTGCGGAGATGGGTTAGGGCCATCCACAACCAACAAGCAACTCTCTCACTTCCGCCCGAGGAACTGTGGAATCGGTGGATGAATGAGGGCAAGCAGCCTCCCCGGGGCGGTCAGATCTACGGACCTAATGGCGAGGTGATCAGCCACCGACTGCCGCGTGCCGGTGGTGATGTCATCAACCTGAACATCAACAACAACAGCAACAACTCCGGCAACCCACAGATATGGGGGTATGGAGGGATGGCGGCCCAATATCCGGGTGCCTTCCCGCCTACTCTGCCAGCGGCATCACTAGCATATACAGGGTTTCTGCCATCTCTCTCTGACGGCCGCATGCTCTCACAACCTCTTGGTAGCAACCCCTCTGCACCCTCGACCATCACGACTTCGTCAGTTATCGCGCCTCACCTACTTGGTGGGCCATCTGTTCCGGCATCGTCAACTACAGCTACACAGGCATCAGCCTCAGTTGACGACAGTGGATGGCATGACTCACTGGCCATCAGGTCCTCGCCCCCACCAGCATCACCACCCCAGCGCGATCCGAGAGAGTTGCTCTCGGATTTCATGAGGGATTTTGCGCGGAGGTACACCACGGTCGAGAATCAAGCGATGATCACCAACGCTCTCCGAGAGATGCGCCGGCTTCTGCTTGAGGCAGGTGAGGGTGTTCGAGCTCTGTATGACAAGCCGCCAGCATGGTTTGAGCGATGTGGGCTGCCCGGCAGCTTCATCCAAGCTCTCCGCCACGAGGCGAAGAACTTCCTAAGAAACGAGCATCGCCTTGTAGTGTTTGACGATGGCCACGATAATGATAGGGGTGTGCCCTCTGGCGACGATAGCCAAGGTAAGAACACCATCCCAGTATATATAGAACAGCTGAATATAGCTAAGTGGGTAGCAGACGATGTGTTGGGAGTGGTAGATAATATACTAGCTCCATCTACAGCTCTCCCGAGCTCCCCAATTCGAGCTATGATGATGTCTCGCAATCAGAATGAACAACGAACCTCCCGCAATCAAAGCCATCAGCCATCTACAGACTCAGAGATCGCTGCGACCGAGTATCCTGACGACGAGGAGGAGAATGAGTATAATTCTATTTACTAGTTAGATAGTTCTATTTCGTTGCTGACCATCATCAACTGATGGATTTGATTAAGTGGCATGCTCAACCATGCCCGGCTCTCCATTATACTAATTACACAACTGTTCCTGTGAGTTTGAATTGAATGAGCTCATTTCTATACAATTCAGTATAATCCACTTCATCCTCACTTTCTCTGTGAGTATGAAACGCCTGTTTGTAATGGCCACGGAGTGCCCTTGTTCTTCCACCAACCTCCATGGCACAGTTGTACAGGAACTCCTTAAATTCCGCCTCAGTCATTCCATCTCCCTTGTATTTCTTGTATTCCCGGCGCATATATGCCTTGATATCCCTGAACATGGCCTCGATGGGATTGAGGTCCGGTGAATACGGTGGCAAATACCACAGCAGGACGCCGGCGTCAAAACATGCCTTCGTAATCTCGTCGCCATGATGCCACGACGCGTTATCCATGACCAGGATACTGTTGCGGTCCGGGAATGGATTCATCTTGGG
>NW_027191443.1:0-2862 GCF_041956435.1 Mycothermus thermophilus | reverse complement strand
CTTTTTTTTCTTTCCTTTCTTTTTTTTCTTTCCTTTCTTTTTTTTTCTTTCCTTTCTTCTTTCCTTTCTTCTCTTTTCCTTCTTTATCACCTGGACTTCTCAATTCTGGGCAGCAGAGTCGAGGATCTTCAGAATAAGCCAAAAGCCGGAACCATCGGCGAAACCCTCTACTCGTCTGGTTCATCAGCAGGGCACTACTTGTAACATCCATCTTGACGTAACTTTTCGCTTGGTACTTCGTGCTAAGAAAGGGGTGGGACCTTACATATACATCTCAGATAAGTAGGTAGACAATTGACACCTAATTTCATGCTTACTTCGTGAAGTCGGTGTACAGGATGCATAACTTTCAGCTTCCCCCATTCAAACTTCCTTTATCTTCTTCCTCCGCTCCCTTTGTTCACTCTTCCTTTGCTGTACTGCCACCTTCAGTCCTATTCCTTGGAAGACTCTCAAGCCAGATCTCAATTCCCTGGCGAAACCTCTCCTTTCTGCCTTTCCTCGACCCCATCTTCCGCGTATCAAACCCATTCTCTTCCAAAAACGCCCTGAACCTCTCATCCTCCATCTCCACCGTGTCCTTTCCAATCCTCGCCGGCAACCCTACCAGCACAAAGCCCGCCGCCAGCACGCACATGCCGCTGGCCACCCAGAATGGGTACTGCGCCGCCCCGACCGAGTTTCCATTTCTCTTCCCCGCTGCCGCGATGTACGGAAACGCCAATGTCCCGACAAACGCGCCTACCTTGCCCATGGCAGAAGCCACGCCGTAGCACTGCCCTCGCACTCCTGTTGCGAAGCTCATGGAGGCGACCAGGCCAATGTTGTTCCCAGGACCGAGCTCCCCCAGGGAAAGGAAAATGCCGTAAGCAATGGCAAAGACAGCAATGCGCCCTGGGGCAGCGAGATCGGCATACCGTGCTGAGATGGCAAAGCCGGTGGCAGCTTGGAGCAGAGCCCCGCCGGCGAGGGCGATGCGAGGACCCAGGAGGTCAGAGAGTGGCGCGCCGAGGAGCGAGCCGGGGATGTAAAAGAGGTTGAGGACCGTGTTCCATCCGAAGATCGTGGTGAGGGGAGGGGACGGGGAAGGGTCGGAGGTACGCAAGAGGCTGGCGAGGATGGTGGAGGAGTAGATGCTGAAGGAATATGCCGAGAACTGAAGGTGAAATGTGGTCAGCACAACGGCGTGAAACGAGCATGATGTCCGTTGAGGAGATGATGGCTCACATCGTATATGAACCAAATGAGGCTCACAACCAGTACCCTGAGTCCGTAGAACCGAAGAACAAGCCGGTACGGCGTTTTCGTATGCTTCATCGAGTGTTTCTGAAACGGTTCCGGTTCTTGAACGAAGATGCGCAACACCAACAGCACAGTCGGAAATATGGCCCCGATTCCGAGGCTAGTGCGCCAGATGGTACTCAGATGTTGGTTGCGACATGCCGCTGAGACAACGTAAGGGACAAACGCACCGAAGACGAAACCCTACATCAGGATATCGTTAGCTAGGAACCCGCGGGCCAACGCGTTATACAGACCTAGTTGATCATGGTGTTGGTGAAGAGGATAAACCAAGTATTCCGCGTTCCGGACTTGAGGTTTCCGGTAGATTCAGCGCATCCAACACTTCCCGCTGGGTATTCACCACCAATTCCGATGCCCACCTGTAGCATATCATAGTGCGTCAGTTTCTGGACAGGCCAACAGCAACAGAAGTCCAGGAGAGGGGGAGCCAGGGGTAACTGTACAAAGAAACGCCAGGCAGTTAGCATATTAAACATGATGAAGACATTTCCGGGGTAGTAGGAGCCAGCCGAAAGGATTGTGAAGATGACCAGGATTGCCGTGGATGCCAGGAGCGAGTTCATGCGCGACCATTTGTCCGATATGCTGCAGCTGTCAGCTTTCTGCGGTACATTTCGACCACAAGCCCAAACTTCCAAGTCCCCAGAAAGTCGTCACTGACAAGTATCCGAAAAACAACTGGCCAATAACTGTACCGGCGAAGGCAATACTGCCCAAGCTGTGTTTGGCGGTGGACGATGTCTAAACGTCGCCGTACAGAAGGGTGAGGATCGTGACAACGGAGCCGATGACCTGGGTTCCGGGCATTGTCAGTGACCCGGCTTGGACATGCAGGGAGATATTGGGGGTGAATTGGGACGTGCGTTGTTGATATAGCCATCTGAAAACAGGCCCGCGCCGCACGCCATGGCCGGGAGTAGCAAGGTCCACGGCATTTTGCGGCGTTCTTCCTGTTGCTGTCCCGCTGGCTCATCTCCCACTCTTGGGACAAGTTTGGCTCTGCGAAGTATATCCATATCGCATTATCTGATGCAATATCATGTGGGATCAAGTGAGCTAAATGATGACCGGCGTTTCAAAACAGCATGCAATGTGAACAAGTAGCGGTCGAGAACTAACATCAGGACGAGAAGAGTCCGATAGTCCCAGGAGAAGGGAGGTGCTAAAAGGGAAGCGGGCTCCTGCTTGAAGCTCTTCAGGTCGCTCCTGGCTGCGAGATGGTTTGGAACAAGAGCATTCGTTCGTTGGAAGGCGTCATGACGATCCTCCACGCACACCTGACTCATCCAAATGCCGTGGCACACAGTTGAGGCTAGAAGCAAGTCCACACGCAACGACAGTGTCGAGGACAACAGCTTATGTTTGCAAACGTGGAAGTTTCCCTTATCCATCCATCTCAAAATATATTGTCGGACACTGGGGACATCAAACCACACAGACCACAGGCCCTAATGGCTGCTATTACATCACCTGACCATTACCCCAACAACAAGACAATAATCAACACTTTTTTTTAAGAAGGAAAGAAAGAAAGAAAGAAAGGAAGGAAGGAAGGAA
>NW_027191442.1:0-2968 GCF_041956435.1 Mycothermus thermophilus | reverse complement strand
AGAGGGAGAGAGATAGGGATATGACAAGGAACTGAGCCAACATGATGACTCCAACATAGGGTCCTAACCAACACGGGACAGGAAAAAGAGAGCTTATCACTCTGTTCTGTGAGAATGAGTTGATATGTAACGCCTCTTTCAAACCCTCTCCTTGAGTGAATGAGCCAGGCAATATCCAAACCGAAGCCTCCCTCCACCGTAGAAGGCATCCATCCCCTTTAACTGAAGGAACCCATGATATCCGCTGACTCAAGCGGGCATTTTGGAGTGCTTTCTAACCATACCACCATCCCATCTCTTTCAAATACTCCCTATCTACTGTATATCTCAACTAGGAGCCCAAGGCTCCACTCAAATGTCACCGTAGGTATCCCTCTACCTCGGTACCTAGGCATCTAACTCACCCTAGTGTAGGTGCCTAGGTATGTATGTAGCTGAACTTGAATGTTCATGACACATTTCTCGCCGTTCCTTCGATACCTTCCTGACCTAGGTCGGGAGGGAGGGAGGTTCTATCTCATCGTCCTCAACCAAGGCAAGCAGATATCAGAACCAGGCCCAGGCCAGGCCAGGTTAAAGACAGAAGCCACCCGGATGGATGGATGTATGGATGGAATGAATGGGGTCGATGTTCTTGACTCTTTCTCTCTCTCTCTCTCTCTCTCTCTCACACACACACACACACAGTGAACTTTCACCTGTTGCCTAGTGGCTTGTTAGCTTTGCCCCGGATGGGATTCCGGTCCTCTCTCCCTCTCCAGTAAGCCGAAGCCTGGCTTGGATGGGAATGGAGAGCCTGATCATAATCAATTACTGCGACGTATGTATGTACCCCATGTGGGCAGGTATGTATGTATGCATGTGCCTTCCTACCTTACCTACCTGAGGTAGGCACTGAACGCCGTTTTGTGTCAGATGTCTTGCAGTTTGCAGTTTTGCCAACAAACTCTTGCCGTGCGTATATTATAGGTAGTCCTCACGTATTATACCTCCCTCAACGCGAAGCCTTGACTCTATAGGGTAAAGATCGGCGAGCCAAGTCGGACCTATCATGTTGCCCGCCTGAACTGGACGAACGATACCAAAAGCAATTAGGGCGCGTGAAGGGTTTACAGGGCACATACATACATACATCCATCTTGATGGTAGTGTGAGCCAAATAGTCAGTCAATCCTAACTGGCCTGGCCTAACCCGGAGTTGTGACTACGCATCACAGTGAGTGTGTTAGTGTGTGCGCCCCGTATGTCTCAACCCCCCGTCAGCTCAGTCAAGTCAGGTATTGATCATCATCAGCCGTTCAGGTTGTTCAGGCGTTGAAGAGGATGTCTCACACGCAACCGGAGCCCTTTCCGAGAACCCCCCCATCCAGCCACCGGGTCAGCCATCCCGACTCCTCAACCTCCTCAACCTCACCCCCTGTCGGTCTCGGTTGTTCGTCATGCCTCTCTCTCATGCGGAAATCGCCGTCCCCCCAAGTACTCAGTACCTACCTACGCCAGGAATGCGATTCTATCTATAACCCGTCACATCTACGTGGCTGGCGGGTGGACGGGCGGGCGGCAATGGCGGTTGTGCCCATCCCATTCAGACTCTAGGTGTGTCCCCGCCGGGACGACGCATGTCAGCCGTTTGGCAGCATGTTTTTCTTTTTTGTTTCTCACAATTTTGACATGAGCCTTCCCCTCCTTAATTACCTTACTATACCTCGTCACAAGTATCCCTGGTAGAGGAGGAGGGGGTTGGACATGGTAATATTTCTTTTCTTGGTCATCACGACTGCCGATCTTCCCCCCTTCTAGGTCTGAATTTTTTTCCTTTTAGTTTTTCGTTGCATATTCCCTTGTTTCAAAACTGATCCCCACCCATGGACAACACAACAGACAGGCCAAAACCCCCCCGTGATGCTGCGGGGAAGAACGCCCGGCGCATGTGAGCCCCGACTCTGTGCTTGAGAAGGAGAAGAGGAAGAAGAAAAAGCTTGGCCCGGAGCGGATGGATGGATAGATGGTGGCGGTGGTAGTGGTGGTTTGAGACCCCCGCGGCCTGACTGCTCCCCCTCCCCGATGGCGGGTGACACGACTGTCATGAAGTTTTTTTTTTTTTTTTTTTTTTTTTTTTTTTTTTCGGAGGAAGGACATGCTCACTTAGAGGGAGAAGATGATGTCCGCACAGATTCACTCAACTTCAGGCTCACGTCGGCCGAAAGCCGTCGGGCATCCATCATCCCTCATGCACAATTGTGACAAGAGGAATGAATGAATGCGTTGAAACGTCATCAGGCTCCTGTCAGGAACACAAAGTGGCAAGGAACCTTTGAGAGAGACGGTCATCTTGTGTGTGGCTTGCCCCCGCTCTCTCTACCTAGGTGGTGCCAGCAGCCCGGACGGCCAGCCAGACCTCTCTGCGGGACTCACTCGGCTCGGAGCCAACCAACAAAAGGGGCCGGCCGGGCTCCACCCCCGCGCCGGCCATCGGCATCAAGGAGACCGCCAAGATCGGCAGGCCAGGCCGCGGTGGGAAAGGGATGGCCCAGTTGGACCGCTCCACGTGTACGTTGGTCACGTCTCACAGCGATCTCGATTCCGCCAGTATCCGAGATGATATCTCCGCTGCAAGCTGTAGTTTACCGCCACTTGAGAGAGGAGGGGAGGCAAAAACCAAAACCTGCAGCCTGTGAGATGACAGCCTTCAGGCCTCCTCCGCGTCGGGAACCCTTCCTTGATGACACGACAGTAGTGTTCGGCTTTCAAGCCTGCCATCTGATTTGTTGCCGAAGGATTTAGCTTCTTGGTATGACGTCTAGTCGAACACTGCCTGGAGGTGCTGATGTTCCTGATGAGATCTGGTTCTGTCGTGCGGAAGGAGAATGCAGGGGAACACCAGCTGGAACAAGACGTTGACAATCGGAATCCAACTGCGGGTCTTCTGGCCCAGTCCAGCTCAGCAGGCGCCAGCAGCCGTTTGGGG
>NW_027191441.1:0-4697 GCF_041956435.1 Mycothermus thermophilus | reverse complement strand
ACTGGATGTCGTTGGTGCAAATTGCTGACCTGGATAGACTCTGCGATTCGTAAGGTCCCTGCCGCGCCGCGAGAGGCAGCCCCTGAGAAACAGGTTCCCGAATGCGGACCCAGCAGGTGTGTGGAATCCGTTTTCGAACTTCTTTGCCTCAAAATTCTGACCCATCATTCATAGCCGTCGATCTTCTGGAACGCATGCTCGTGTTCGACCCCAAGAAGCGGATAACAGCCACCCAAGCCTTGGAGCACGAATACCTGGCGCCGTATCACGACCCGACCGACGAGCCCGTTGCCGAGGAGAAGTTTGACTGGAGCTTCAACGACGCCGACCTACCCATTGAGACGTGGCGTGTCATGATGTACGCGGAACTCTGACATTGACCTCTGTTCATTGGTTTGGACGCGGGAAGTTCCTGACGGATGTTTTTGTTTTCTTTACGAATTGCAGGTACTCGGAGATTCTGGACTACCACGAGGCCGAAGCCATCACCGCAGAGAAGCAACGACAAGAACAAGAGCGACTTGCCCAGGAGCAGCTGGAGCAGCAGCAGCATAATATGCTTTAAGGGCTGGTCCATTAAGACATCGTTTTACCCTTAAGCATGCGATAGCCGCCCACGAGGTTGTGTGACAAAGCTTGATCTAGCTACGTGATGCGAATTGGCGTTTTTGGAGAAGGGTCAAGACCAGGGGGCCAGGAGTCCGGACGGTTGTTTCCAATGAGAAGGTGTGGCAGTTAATCCAGGTTTGAGTGAGTCGGTCGGTTCATGGCCGACCATACCATATTAGGGGATCATTCGGGATGTTTGGTTTGAGTGTAATAGGTCTGTTTGTTTATCTATATGACGATGGGAAACAAGAGAACAAAAGCAAGATAGGGAAGAGGGTTTTGGATTTTTCATTAACAATGATCTCGGGTATGTCAGTCAATACAATACAGTCACGAACATGCTCGCGAGGGAAATTTGAGTCGATATCTACCTATAAACCTGAAGCTGCTCATCCACGTATCCACGTAGCGTTTTGGACTCCGTGGACGAACTTTTTGTTTTTTGGAATGACTGGTATCGCCGTTTGGCGGCACGGCGATACCGACTCACCTGTCTCCCTGATCACCTTGCCCAACCTGCTGTGTTCCTGAGTTCTCTGCATATAACAAGTCTCTGCTCTGTATGCACTACAGAGAGGCTTCGTGATTTGGACTGCTATTCTCCATACACCTGCTTGGGGCTACCGACCTAGTTTCCATATTAAATCTATGCCAAAGTTCGGGATGTCCAAGTCCAAGTGTGCCTGAGCTGATGGCCGAGGAGAGCCCAGAACAGCCCAGTTCAGTCCAATACGGTAACGTAAATAATGCCGGGCCGGTCCCACCGCTGCATTTTAACCCCTCCGGCGGGCCGACGTCCAACCTCAGCTAGTACCTAACACCACAAGGCTCAACCTTCCGGTCCCTTGTCCAGGACCGAAATACAAATAAGCAGACACCCACTCGCCCCGAGCCCTGTCTCGATGGAACCGGTCCCACAGTAGCCGTTGCTACCCATCTGCTCGGGACGATACCCGCATCACTTCCTACAGAGACAAACAACACAGCGACCGAGAACGACACCGCCCCCTGTCGACTGTCGACGGCTATGTCGGTACCTCCCACGCCCACGGCCGAGGCCGGTCCCAAGCAGGGCTTTATTCCTCTTGTCGCGGTCGTCGATTTTCACCATGCCCGTGGCCCGGAGGTGGAACGGTGGTTCGGCGTCGAGGAGGGCCGCGACCCGGTCGTTGAGTACGACTGGGGATTGCTGCCCTTCATGGCCTTGAGCGACGGTGCCCATGCGTACGTCTCAGATCCAACCTTTGCCGGCCTCTGAGACGATCTGTTGACTCTTCTTTAGGCTATCCGAAGACTTCTCCTACTTTACCCTGCTCCGCCCGGCCACCGACGCCGGCCCTGCCACCTCGCTCTTCGGCATCTCATGTACCCGCCAGATCGATTCCTCCCAGCTCTTGAATCGTCCAGCCGATGTGACCCGATCGACCGTGCAGAAAGCGGTGGTGGTGGTTGCCGACAGCCCCCACCAGTTTGGCGTGCTGCGTGAACGCCTCAGCGTCGTCACCAAGGCCTGGTTCGCTCAGCGAGAGTTCTCCGACGTCGACATCTTGCGTCGTTTCCAGGAGAGTTTGGCAGATGACAAGAGGCGTGGCCTCGGTCTCGGCGGAGAGGATACCGACTCTCGCGATCAGTACCTCGGTCTGAGCCTGCGCGAGCTGGTGCACGAGTTCCGCTGGCAGACGCTGGTCTTGCTCAAGTGCTGCTTGTTGCAGCCCAAGATGCTGTTCTTCGGCACCCGATGCGAGCGCTTGTGTCTGACACAGTTCTCTCTCATCTCCCTGATCCCAGGCCTGCTGCGTAACCTGCGGGACTCGGCCGGCCCGGACCTCGATAGCTACGAGCGCAGCCTGACTAGACCCACGAGCCTGCGCACCAGCGATCGCAACTCGCTGCTCACTTATATGGGTCTGCCGTTGCAGATCTTCGGCAAGGGCAGCCTGTTCGGACCCTACACGCCGCTGCAGCAGCTTGATGTGCTTGCCGACTTCGGCACCAAGTCATACATCGTCGGCAGCACGAACTCGCTCCTGCTCCAGCAACGAGACCGCTACAGCGACATCCTCATCAACCTCGACGAGGGCACCATCAACATCACCTCGCCATCCCTGCGCTCCGCATTGCAGCTGTCGACTCCGGACCGCCGTTGGATCGACTTCATCACTCAGAACGTTAACGACACGTGGGATGAAGCCAACCCCAGCCGGCCCAAGACCATGAGCTACGTCGGCAGCGAGGAGTTCATTCGTGCGCAGTTTGAAGAGTACTTGCTAGCCCTGCTATCATCGGTCAAGTACCGCGCCCACCTGGCGAAACACGCCAACAACCCGCGCATGCTGCTCCCGGATGTCGAGGGCGACCCCTCGCTAGACTTTGGTAACGACTTTGTGGAGGCCTGGATGCGGACCGACAACTACCGCATCTGGAACACCTACACAGACTCGCACCTCTTCGACATTGTCGAACCCCGCCATCCCTGCGCTGGCGGCCTGACCATCGACGACATTCAACGCCGCGTTGCCCAACAGGTACAGGATCTGCACTTGGATGAGAAGTTCGCACAGGGCAAGGAAGCGCTGGGCCGCAACCTCGCTGCCGGTCGCGAGAAGGCGAGCAGCTGGTTTAATAAACTATACGCTGATGTGGAAGCCTTGCGCGAGGCGCAGAGGAAGCGGAGCGAGGAGTCAAAGGCACAACAGCAACAACAAAATGGGCAAAATCAACAACAGCAGCAGCAACCACAACAACAAGATCGAAGTGGCGAGCAGAATGCCGGCGCCGGCGCCGGCGGCGTGTCCGAGATCGCCAGCGGCGCCCAGCGCACGCTCCAAACGGTGGGCAGCAAGGCCGGGGCTTTCGTCAACAGCTGGGCCGCCTGGGCGGGCGAGAAACGCCGCGCTGCTTGGGGCGGCCGCTCCGCCTCGACGACGCCCTTGGCCTCGCCCATCACGGATACGACCCCAGGAGTGACCTCCGGGACCGGAACCGCGAGCGGGAGGAACAGCATGAGCAACGATTCCGCCACAGGCCAGACCGGGAGCGGAAGCGGAAGCGGGACCGAAAGCAAACGCACGAGCGGCATCGCGGGGTGGACGGCCAGCTGGGGGAGGATAGGAGGTAGCAAAAACAAGAACGGGAGCAATAGCAATCGAGCGTCCATGGCTAGTATTGCCACCGTCCCTGCTGTTTCGGTTTCAACCCCTACGGAGGCGGGCTATCAGGCCGTTCCTCTGGGGAAGGACGACGACAGCGATGACAGCAGCGACGATGACCGCGGGCGGAGACGACCGCTATCAGCGTCGTCGTCGTTGGAGGAGGACGAGAAGAAGAGCAAGCGGGATGACAAGCGAAAATCGTTGGACCAGCAGGGTCCGGCAGCAGCAGCAGCATCATCACATGCGCACGAGGATGGTCAGGGTCAAGGGAAAGAATCACAACAAACACAAGGGCAAGGACAAGGACAACAGGACAAGGCCACGGCGATATCATCATAACTTCGGCAGAGCAACATCGGCGGTGATGATGATGATCATGAGGTGATGGATGATAGATATTTTTGTTTCTTAAACTGGACGGTGTTGGTAATGTACCAGAGGGAGGAATGTAAGGTATGCATGGTATATGTGCCCGGGCAGGCTGCATACACAGGACTGAAGTGGGTGGGTGAGTGAGGCAACTCATGGATGGCGGGCGGGGACATGGGTACGCGTACATGGAGGTGAGTCAATGGAATGAACGAAGAAATGAATGATCATTACGGTTATACTATGATAGATCGGTGTTGGTGGATGGACAGAGGAACGAATATACAACTACTTCACGTATCCATGGCGATCTACCTCAGTCACTTAGTTTGGTCTGCTTTCCTACCGGTCTTATGATCGTATATGCCACATCCACATAAGTACATATATACGATGTGGCTCATGAGTGATCTGTTTGCTTGACTACCCGGGACCCAACCAGCCGACCAACCCTTCTCGACGAACCCGCTCATTCATCCCCTTTCCAAACAACCAAACAAGTTTCGCCAGTCGTGGGAAATGGAGAGAGAGAGAGAGAGAGAGAGAGAGAGAGAGAGAGAGAGAGAG
>NW_027191440.1:0-4840 GCF_041956435.1 Mycothermus thermophilus | reverse complement strand
CTTCAACTGTGGCAACACTCAACACTTCTGGTACAACTGCCCTGAGGAGTTGCATGCCAAGGCACCCTACTTAATCGACCAGCGAAAGGGCCGCGATACTTCCACGAAACACTCGGGAAACGCCAAGTAACCGCGGATCTGCCCTGTACCGCGGAAGTCTTTACAACCAGGGCCATTGTGGAAGAAAGACTCCACACCCCAGCTTTCCTTATGTTGAAGCATGATGTCCCTATTGATGTGATTTTAGATACCGCAGCGGAAGCAAACTTTGTTGACATCGAGCTGATCCGTCGACATCGTCTGTCTCTAATCGCTGCCGGTTCGTTGGCCTATCGCCCTGTTGGTGTTACTCATTTTCCCACGCGGGGATGTTATGATATCCCTCTTTCCCTAGTCGATCAGCAAGGAATTGAAAAACGTGTTTCTATTCCCTTTTATGCCGTGGATCGCCAGTTTCTCGGTGACGATTCGCCGTTGATTCTGGGGATGCCCGGGTTGAAGCAACTCAATATTATTCTGTATCCGGGTCAATCCAGTTGGTGGTTCATGGATCCATCAGCGAAAGTTCGCCTGGAAAACTCGAAAAAATTCCAGAAGACTCTTCGCAATCGCGCTTGCGTTTTTGCTTTGTTCGTGCACCCTGATGTTCCATCAGAACTTTTCCCAGATGAGGAAGAAGAGAAACACCAGCGAAATGCAGCAGAAGTCCCTCCCGAACTCCGGGAATACGCAGATGTGTTTGATATCTCCAAGTCCAGCATTTTACCTTCGGTGAAAAACACAGATCATGCCATCGATCTCCAACCAGGAACAGTACCTCCTGTTGGGCCCATATATCCAATGTGTGGGCGTGAATTGGATCAACTGAAGGAATATCTTACAGAAAACCTGGCGAAAAACAGGATACGGCCTTCGCAAAGTGCTGCGGCTAGTCCTGTCTTGTTTGTCCCTAAGAAAGATGGTACTCTGCGATTGTGTGTGGACTACCGGGGACTCAACAAGATCACGCTTAAGAATCGCTACCCATTGCCTTTGATTTCTGAAATTCTTGACCGTGCATCGGGAGCACAATACTTTTCAAAACTTGACATTAAAGATGCCTATTACAGGATCCGAATTAAGGAAGGAGACGAATGGAAAACTGCGTTTCGCACGCGATATGGATTGTTTGAGTATCTCGTTATGCCCTTCGGTCTCTGCAACGCACCGGCCACTTTCCAAAACTACATGCATCAAGCACTTGGAGGATACTTAGACGACTTTTGCGTCTGTTACCTTGATGATATTTTGATCTTCTCCAAAGACCGCGAAAGTCATACGCGGCACCTTCGCTTGGTTCTCGATAGGTTGAAGCAGGCAAAGCTGTACTGCAAACCTTCCAAATGTTCCTTTTACCAAGACCATGTTACCTTCCTAGGCTACGTGGTTAATCGCGAGGGAATCGCCATGGAATCGAGTCGAGTCCAAACCGTTCAAAACTGGCCAGAACCCCATACATACCGTGATCTGCAGGTTTATTTGGGATTTTGCAACTTTTACCGACGTTTTATTTCCCATTATTCACAAATTGCGCTTCCCCTAACTAGCATGATGAAAGGCATGGAAAAGGGAAGGAAATCCGGCACCTTTGACCTTACAAAAGATCAACGAGAAGCGTTTGAACAGTTGAAACGAGCTTTCCAGTCTGCCCCGTTGCTCCAGCATTTCGATCCCGAAAAGCCCCTTATTCTAGAAACAGACGCTTCTGATTTTGCTATGGGAGCAGTGCTTTCACAGCCTGATCAACAAAGCAGAAGACACCCTATTGCATTTTGGTCCTCCAAATTCAAAAATGCTGAGCTTAATTATGCTACAGCAGATAAAGAAATGATGGCCATTGTGGAAGCCTTTAAGCATTGGCGCCACTATATTGAAGGCAGTCGCCAGCGAGTCACTGTATATTCTGACCATCTTAATCTACGAAGTTTCATGGAGCAGAAACAACTCAACGGCCGCCAGGCGCGCTGGTGTATGTACCTCTCAGGATTTGATTTCCTGATTGAACACCAGGCCGGCAAGCGAAACCCTGCCGATGGACCGTCGAGACGACCCGATTACCAACCTACGGCGAACGACGCTAACGTTCGCATGTTGTGGATGCCATCTCTTCAGAACAAGATGAGCAACTCAGTCTTGCATCGCCAGCGCTTACATGGTGGAACAGCTGAGATTCCGAGGCATGTCAACTGTGGAACTATTTGTGCCCGCCTCGACGCAGATACCTATTACCTCATCCATTTTGGAGCCGTTCGAGTGCTCCCTGACGAGAAGTCAGCTCTCTCCTCTGGCGAGATGCCGGAGTTCTCTGGCGCAGAGTCAGATTCCCCTGAATGGTTTCGGCCACCAAGCCTAACCAGGGAAAGGGTAGTGAGGATTGCGGCCACAGAATCCGCTCTAGACCTCAACCCTTCAAAGTCTGTGAGGGAACTCATTTGTGAGCAACAGGCCACAGATCCCCAGACTCAATTTCTCGTGTCGTCGGCGAGACGCCGGCGTAGAGAAGGCAAATCTGCCACCTGGCGCGTGGACGAGAACAACGTCCTGTTTTATCGCGACCAGTTTTACGTACCCGCAGAGGGTGCATTGCGCCAGGAGTTAATTAGCCTCCACCATTCAACCCCAGAGTCGGGTCATTTTGGCGCAAAGAAAACCTTGGACCTCCTGCAGCGCAAATACTACTGGGAAAGAATCTCCCAAGATGTCCGCGATTTCTGCAGCGAGTGTCACACATGCCAAATTGGCAAATCACCACGGCAACGACCGTCAGGCGAACTTGTTTCGCTACCGATTCCACAGGGACCGTGGAAGGAAGTCAGCATGGACTTCATTGTAGGACTTCCTGCGGTTGAAGGCCGAGATGGCGTCGAGCGTGACGCTATTCTGGTCATCGTCGATCGCTTCACGAAAAAGTGTCGATTTTTTGCAGTTTCCTCGACTATGAAAAGTCAGGAACTTGCGGAACTCTTTCATCAAGAAATCGAACTTGAATACGGCACCCCCGATGGGATTGTTAGCGATCGAGGATCTGTGTTCACCTCCCAATTCTGGGACGATTTATGCTACCTGCAACGAGTTCACAGAAGATTATCGACCGCGTTTCACCCCCAAACCGACGGCCAAACTGAACGAATGAATCAAACTCTCGTTCAGTACCTCCGTTGTTTCGTACATGACAACGGAAGAACATGGCCTGCGCTGCTTCCAGAAGCACAAGCTGCTGTCAACAACTCCATCAATGCAACAACGCACTTTTCTCCGAATTACGCGCTCTTCGGTTACCAGCCAGAGTTCAACCGTCGACTCGAGGGCGAGCCGCGCGGAAGAGGAGGACAGCCGTTGCACCCCAATGCGGAAGAACGAATTGTTCGGCTTGCGGAAATTCGCGAGCAGCTGAAGAAGAATTGGGCCGTGGCATTGGCGACTCACAAGCGATATTATGACGAAAAGCATCGCCCAGAACAATTCCGTGCTGGAGATTTAGTTCTGTTGTCTACCAAGAACCTGAGAATGAAGGGTTCTCATAAGTTTGTTCCTCCTTTTGTTGGTCCCTTTCGAGTGTTAGAAGAAGTCGGTTCGCAGGCGTATCGCCTTGCTCTTCCTAACAAATACTCTCGTCTCCACAATGTATTCCCTGTTGTTCTGTTGAAACGTTGGAAGGGGGATGCCCCAGGAACAGAATGTATGCCGATGGCAGATCTGGAGGATGAGGGAGAATGGGAAGTGGAAGAAGTCCGGGAGGAGAGGCGATTCGAAGGTGAAACATCATTTCTTGTCAAGTGGAAAGGCTGGCCTGCGGAATTTAATCAGTGGGTGTCGGAAGAAGACATGGCAAACGCCAAGGATTTGATCCGGAAGTTCCGGGCATCACAACAACGAAGTGAAATCCCCAAGGAGGGTCGGAAAAGAAAAGCAAGAATCTGATGCCTCGCTATCGATGTAACGACTCCTTCCATCAACATCGATCGATTTTTCTCTATCTCCGACCGCCCCATTGACGAGTTGCCCACGAAACCCCAGCGAAACCTCAACAAAATCCTGCCACCCAAGCGTCAAGGCGTTGTTCCCGCGATCCAGAGGAAAAGCTCATACATCGCTAGCGAAACACCCGTTCACAGACACTTCTCCACTAACAGGACGAGCTTGAAATTCACATGGTCATGGAATTCCGCCAAGCAATCCTCGGCACCGAAACCGGCATCGCCGTCCTGGAGGCGGCACTCGGCAGTGAAGACCTACTCCTCCATGGCATACTCTTGGAGGGTCCCCGGCGAAAAGACCTCGTCGCAGGTGAGAGTCGACAACCAGTTCGCCACAAACAAGAGGGCGGACACATCGAGATGGTCGCCTTTCATGAAGGGCAGCCGCCTGATTTCTACGGCGACGTTCGCCGGGAGCGACCTCATTCTTCGACTTGTTGCGCTTCTTCTCTGAAACGTGACGCGTGCATCGCATGCACGGCTGCTTCTCGCGCGGGGAAGTCAGTGGAACGGGGACGACATGTTGCCAATTCGCAGGTGTGTCGTCTGGCCAGGACGACACGGCGAAGCAGCAGGAAGGAGGAGTTGCGAAAGTGGTGAATCGCACGCGTGATGGTGCGGATGAGCCGGCCGGAGAAGAAAAGAAAGGGAAAATCTCCAAAGGAGAAAACGAGGGGCGCAAAATTTTGTACAGGCCTGACGAGCATGAACCTTGTGGCCTATTAGGCACCACACTCATGTATAGCAGGAAGGAGTTGACGTTGTGACTGCCATTTTGGGAACTTTGTTTTGGCTGCGGACAGCCAATCGCAGGAGGGGGGTAG
>NW_027191439.1:0-4942 GCF_041956435.1 Mycothermus thermophilus | reverse complement strand
GGACCGAAGGGAAGACCGCAGGCCCAATGTGGAGTGTCCGTGCCCGAAGAGTCCACATAAGTGGCCTGCAACTGAGTGCAAAACTCTCAGAAGCGCTCTGAGTGGCGAGGGGCGCCACATCGAGGATGACATGGCCAACCTTGTTCGGCAGCGGATTCTTCAGCCAAAATGGACTCAGCTGAGAAACACTCTGAAAAGTCAGGGCGTAGAGATCAAGGCACCTGCCTCGGTCTCCTCGGCCTCGGCCTCGAAGGGTTCCACTCCTGACGTGCCAAAGGCGAAATTCCCGAGTCAGATCAGCGCAGCGGGTTTCGGTCCCGGTTTCTTCAAGGATTGGACTCCACCGACATTACCCTCATCGTCGGCTCCCTCGGCCCCAGCCTTGGACCCTGAGCCTCTCGAGGGGCAATCTGACCCGTCGTCACCCAAAGGCGGGCTCATCGGCGCCAGCCTTGGCCTGGATTGGCAGAAGAACTCACCAATTGGCGGCAACGCCTCCTTCGCCACCATCCACAACGAACATGCGCTGAAGGAATCATCCCTCATGGATAACTGCGGTTCGAGCCATATCGTCAACGACATCAACCGCCTCGACCCTGAATCCATCAAGCAGACTGGTGACGACCCTGACGCGATCGTTGAGGCCGGCACTACTGCGTTCCAGATTGAGGCCATTGGTACCTGGACGCTGAAGGGTGCACTTGACGGTCCTGATGGGAAAGGGACTGTGGACCTGGTCCTGAAGGATGTCGCCTATATTGACGGCTTCCACACCAACATCATTTCAGAATGCAGACTGGCCAAAGAGGGAGTCTGGTTCTGCGGATATGACGCGACTCTTCGCTATGGGGACATGGAGGATAGTATCATCTTGAAGCAGCTGATTCGCCATCGCAACGTGGTTATCTTCGAATACAAGCCTCTTTCTCGCTGATCTTCTCGTCCTCCTGAAACCCCAAGTGAACCCGTTGTGGAACTGTCCCTCGCTGTTGTTGAGAAACGTTTGGGAGCGCGCTCCAAGAAGCCGCATCCTGTGAGAGAAGATACAGAGGACCTCTGGCACCTGCGCATTGGGCACGCAGGTCCGGAGGCCATGCAGAAACTCGTCTCTGCAGCCAGAGGTGTGCGGTTTCGAGGGATCCCGCGCAGGCACTGCGAAAGCTGTTCGCGGACCTATGCGACGCAGGTGATCTCTCGCCGCACCTCAGAACGTCGTTCTGACCGTCCATTCGAGAGAATCAGCTGGGACCTCTTCCACTTTAATCCCGGTTTTGACGGCTCACAATGGCTTCTTGTGATCAGAGACGAGTATAGTGGCAGATTGACGGCAATTCCGCTCACCACGAAGTCCGGACCAACAGTCACCAGGGAAATCAAAAACTTCGTCGCCTGGGTGAGGACTCAGTTCGGACTCAAAGTCAAGTGGATCCGGCAGGATAACGACACCGGCACCATAAGCCAGAAAGGGTTCACGAGCTACCAAGTATGGGCTGCGGAGGAAGGTATCGTCATCGAACTGACTCCAACGCACACACACGAACCCAACGGGGGGTCGGAGCTGGCTGGCCGCCTGATCATCGACAAAGCCCTCGTCATACGTATCTCGGCGAACCTGCCCGAGGAACTATGGCCAGAGTGCGTCAGGGCGGCCGCCTGGCTCTTCAACATGACGCCCAGCCAGCGCAACAACTGGAAGTCGCCGAACGAGAAATTGCTCTCCTGGTTCAGGCAATACTTCCGCTGGTCTGTGAACTCTGTTGTAATCGACCGTACGCGTGATCTGCGTCCCCATCTCGGCGGTCTCTACGCTTACGGCTGTCGGGCGTATCCTGTTGATAAGCAGCGAGAATTGGCGTCAGGAAATCGGAAGCTCTTCAAAACGAAGGAGCGCGCCCATATCGGTTACTTGGCTGGTTACCAGGCCTCCAACATCTACCGCATTTGGGTCCCCGCGCTCAAGAGGGTCATCGTCACACGGAACGTCAAGTTCGACGAACGACAGTTCTACCGACGCGGGGAAGAAGACCTGACTGCTGAGCAACTGCGTGTCACAAGGCATGTTGCTGAGTATCTGGAGGTCTCCCTGAAAGCTCAGACCCGGGACGCCGGGGCTGGACTTGAGCTTGAAGTCGATGACCCGGAGAGTCTGGACCGGAGCCCGTCACCTAACTCACCCACAAGACAGGGAGAGGGGACTTCTGACCGTCAAGAGGGTCAGGAGTCGGGGGTGGAGGAGGTTGCGCGAACAGAATTGCCGCCTCAGAAACCCTCTGACGACTCCGCGCCTGCTGGACTCCCAACCCCTGAACGGTCAGTAAGCCCGGAAATTCCGCCGGCAAACCTTCAGGCCGTCTCCGAAGACACCGAAAGGAGCAGGGTGGCTGCTCGCGACAGCCCAACCACTGACCCCGAAGATCACGGCGATACGATCGTGGTCAGAACCAGCCACGAAGGCGACCATTCCGTGGCCCAAGACACCATAGTGGTGGCACAAGAGGCACTGCAGCCGGCAGGCGGAGACAGTAATCCGCCGCAGGAGCCTTCTGAGACTGATGAGCCCCAGGGCGAGACGTCTCAACCCTCTGACGAAATGCCAAGACCCAAACGCAAATACACGCGAAAGGTATGGCCCACGGCATCACGCCACAGCAAGCGTCAGAGAGGCCAGAACCCCGATTCCGACTCCGAGCCGGACGCTGACGACGAGGGGCCCGCCCCGGGAATTGTTGGCTTCGCGACGAGTATGTACCGGGACGAGGAGAACATTTATCTCCCAGAGCAGGAGGGGTGGAATACTTTCTGCGGCTTCTTCGTGGATGAGCAGGAAGCTATCCACCAAGGAGACGAGCGGCACAAGACTGTTCACTCTGTCTTTGCCGCCGCGGTCCGCCAAAGGGCAGCTTTGCGCCCCGGAGCGGCTCCCCAAGCGCCACCACCAGAACACATCTCGCAGGTCCCAACTCCGCCTCAGTCCTACCGAGCCATCAAGGGACACCGCTTTGAGGCTGACTGGTATCGGGCCTGCGATGACGAGTGGCGTGGGATGTTCAACCGCAAAACCTGGAGAAAGGTCAAGCGGGAGGAGGCCAAGGGCAGGATTCTGCCACTCAAATGGGTCTTCACCTACAAGCTTGACGAGGAAGGGAACGTCGAGCGCTGCAAAGCACGTCTGTGTGTCAGAGGCGACCTCCAGCCTCACAGCAGTCTCGAGACCACTTACGCAGCTACTCTCGCCGCACGTTCCTTCCGCCTCATGATGGCGATCGCCGCCTTCTTCGATCTTGAGACCGAGCAGTTTGACGTCAAACAAGCATTCCTGTACTCCGACATTGACCAGCCAGTATACGTCAAGTTCCCTGACGGTTATGAGGAGAACGGATACTGCCTGAGGGTCGAGAAAGGGCTCTACGGACTCCGTGAAGCACCTTATCTTTGGTACCGTGAGTTCTCAAAAACGCTGCGCAAGCTGGGACTTACGGCCTCCAAAGAGGAGCCGTGTCTCTTCTTCGACCGCTACCGGCGGGTGGTGGTGATCTTCTACGTCGATGACTACCTCGTCCTCTACCACCGCCGACATGCCGTCGAAGCCCGGCGTATCATCAATGCTCTCAAGGCGAAGTATGAGGTCCACGAGAAGGGCGAAGCAAAATGGTTTCTGGGTGTAAGGATTCTGAGGGACCGCGCGAAGCGCCAGATCTTCCTTGTGCACGACGGGTACATTGAGAAGGTAGCTAAGAAGTTCGACACTCCAGCCGCGGGACGAGCTCCTTACACGCCGCTCCCTGTTGTTGACCTTGTGAAGAACGAAAAAGAGGCCTTGGAGGACGAGATCAAGTACTTCCAGGAGCTCGTTGGTTCCATCCTCTACACCGCCATCATGATTCGCCCGGATGTGGCTTTCGCAGCGGCAAAGCTGTCACAATTCCTGACCAACCCGTCATACCAGCATATCAAGGCAGCCCTTCAGGTTATCCATTATCTGTATGGGACCCGGCACTTGGGGATCTGCTACGGTGGTGAGGGCAATGGCAAAGCACTTCTGATCGCTGGGGATGCCTCTTTCGCAGATGACCTGGAGACTCGCAGATCCTCTCAGGGATACGTCATGATGCTGTTCGGGGGTGTAATCGCGTGGAAAGCCGGCAGGCAGACCACCGTGACCACCTCATCCACCGAAGCAGAGCTGATGGCCTTGACAAGCACGGCGCGGGAGACCATAGCGCTTCAACGCCTCTTCAGGGATATCCGCCTCGATCTGGGAGAGCCGTGGCGCATCTACTGCGACAACACAAACGCCATCCGCCTGGTGGTGGAGGAAGGAACGCGGATAAGCACAACCTTGCGCCATGTGGATATTCACAACATGTGGGTGAGGGAGCAGCACGCCAACGGGACCTTCGAGGTTGAATACCTTCCCACCAGGGAGATGCCAGCAGATGGGCTTACGAAAGCTCTCGCGCGCTCACCATTCGAGCACTTCCGCAGACTCCTGAACCTTCAAAACACTCGTCAGGCAGTTGAGAAGCAGGAGCAGGCGATGCAGAAGGCTTGATTCAGTCGGGGTGCTTCCTCAAGCAGCTCAGAGAACACTCATGCCGACGACTCCTCCTCGATAACCTCCAGAGCCCTCTTCTTGGCCTTGAGCGCCGCAATGCGGGATTCCAGCTCCTGGACCTCCTCAGAAATCTCTCCCTTCCGCTGACGGCAGAACTCTTGCCAGAGCTTCACATCCTCCTCATCCAGCGAAACATGCCTCTTCTTGGTCTGCTGGGGGGTGGTGGGAAGACCGGCGATGGCCGAAAAGCGCTTCCGGACCTTCAGAGGAGTCAAATCGGAGCGGCCACCGAGAGCCATTGTTGCTGAAACTGATGGCCTGACCACTCGACTGTGTGGTTTGGGAAAGGAATATAATTTACAGCTTCGGATCAAGGGGGTCACCGCA
>NW_027191438.1:0-5421 GCF_041956435.1 Mycothermus thermophilus | reverse complement strand
TCACCTCCTCACCGAGCTGTAGGTGCCTTATCTATCTCCTTTTTAAGGATGTACTCTATATCAATTTCTACACATAATGAGGGAGCTATTTTTAAATTTAATGATAATACAGGTTGATTTCATTATTTTTCAAATACTCATTATAATCAAATTTCTCCTGAAGTTGTTGCTTCAGAATTAAAATTATTTTTTATTAAATTCCAAGAAAAATTTAAAGAGAGAAACTTACTTTTAATGTTTAAAATTAAATTTGATAATAATGATATAAGGTCTGCTTCTTTTATTCAAGCTGTTTCATTGGATGATGAGAACTATTTTGAAAGAACTCTAGAGGCATTTATTACTGTTTTTGATAAAAATGATGTTCATGAAATTTTATCAGAGAAAAATGATCCTCTATTTTTTAATAGTACTACTGGTCTTCCTATAGGTAATGTCTTATTCGCCTTTAAACCTATGAAAACTTTAGTAAACTCTAAATATTCTAATTTTATTAAAAAGAATGAAAATGAGATCGATGAAACTTTGAATATGAGTAGAAAAAACCCTATTTCATGATTACATTTTAAGGGTTATAAAATACCATGTACCATGGATTTAAAGCTATGAGAAAATCTTATTTATTTACAAGATTCAAAGCTGGCAATGGTTACTACTAATAGTGTGAAAATAATTATCAATATAGATGATGGTGTTCACTTAATTTCTGTACTTAAAAATGAAAAACCTATTCTATCAATTAAAGATGAACTTATAAAGAGTGATGAGAATGATTTATCTACATTTAAAAGAACATTAACTCAAGAAAAAAGAGAAGATAAGATGTATATCTACGAAAAAGGTGAATTAGTTTTCTTCTCTGAAAAATTTAAAACAGGATTCATCACTACAATTAAAAGTAAGGATACATGGTCAGATAAACATAATATTTTAACTTTAGATTTAGAAACTAGAGTTATAAAGAAGACTGACGCCGATGGTAATAATGTTTTATCTATGATCCCTATAATCATGTCTATTTATGATGGTAAAAAAGCTTGAACATATTTTTTCACAAAGGATAATTGACCCAATGAAATGAGAGAAGGGTTAAAATCAATTATGAGAAGAAAATATGATGGGTATAAAGTATATACTCATAATTTCTCTCATTTTGACGCAATATTCATTTTAGATGTTCTATCAACACTAGGGGAAGTAGATATTATGATGAGAGATAATAGGATTCTAGAATTAGATTTCACATATCTTTCAGGGAAACGTAAACAAAAATTATACTTTAAGGATTCTCTATTAGTTTTACCTAATAGTTTAGATAAATTAGCTAAAACATTTGATGTTAAAAATAAAAAATTATTTTTCCCTCATAAATTCTTGGATAATGAAAATATTTCATTAGATTATAAAGGTGAATGTCCACCATTTAATTATTTCGAGAATATTACAAAAGAAGAGTATGAAAAATACTTAACTGAGTATGAGGGTAAAAAATGGGTATTATTTGAGGAAATAAAAAAATATTGTGAAAATGATACTATAACATTATATCAAGTTCTAGTTAAATTCAAAGAAAGTATATTTACTAAATTCAGAGTTGATTTTACTAAATATCATACTATCCCTTCTCTAGCCCTAGGAATATACAGGTCAAATTTCATGAAAAAAGAAATTATTCCATCAATAAATTCTAGGTTATATAAGAATATAAAACAAGCTTACTTTGGGGGAATATGTGAATTATACCAACCAGAGATGAAAAATGTATACTCATATGATGTTAACTCACTTTATCCTTTTGCAATGAAATCTTTCCCTATGCCTACAGGAGAACCACTATATGTTAAAGGGGATTTAGAAGCTATTAAAAAATATACTAATTGTAAAGAAGAAATTCCTTTTGGTTTCTTCAATGTTAAAGTTAAAGCTCCAAATATAGATAAGCCATTCTTACCTCTGAGAATTAGAACACCATCAGGTCTAAGAACAATCTATCCGACAGGTACATGAAGTGGTTTATACTTCTCAGAAGAAATTTTAAATGCAATGAAGAATGGTTATGAATTTGAGTTTTCTGATGGATTTATATTTAAAAAGTCATATATATTCACTGAATATATTAATGTTTTATATAAAATCAAGCAAAATAGCGAGAAAAATAGTACTTGATACTTCATATCTAAATTACTTATGAATTCACTTTATGGTAGATTTGGGTTAAGTCCTAATGTTGAGGAGGTTGTTCTTGTAACTGCAGAGGAGGCTGATACTCTTCTTCAGGAAAAAGATTGTAAAGATGTTATACTTCTTCCATCCGGTAAAATACTTGTTAAATATAGAGTATCTGAAGAAGATGGTGTGTCAAGTTATAATATTTCTATTGGAGTTGCTGCAGCTATATCTGCATATTCAAGAATTCATATGTCTCATTTCTTAATTAAATACTCGGAACAATTGTGTTATGTAGATACAGATGGAATAAAAATTACAACTCAACTTGATAAAAATGAAATTGACGATAAAATCTTAGGAAAAATGAAATATGAGTATTTTATGAGTGAATTCGTAGGGTTAGGACCTAAAGCTTATGGTGGTATTTTGGAGGATGGAAGTGAAATGGTTAAGCTAAAAGGGTATTCTTCGACTCTCCCATTTTCAGAATTTAAAAAGGGGTTATATAAAGACCATAAAATTGAACTTACACATGAAAAATGAATACGTAAATTAAATGAATCTACAATATTGGTAAATACACTGAACTATACTCTTTCCATAACTGGAAATAAGAGAGAAAATATATACGATGAAAATGGAAAATTTATTTATACAAAACCTATATGTTATAAACAATCCTAATTTTTTTTTCAGGTTTTTTTATTGGTAATGGTTATTTTGTTATTGATATAATCATTACCAATCAAACGAGAAACAGTGGAATTATTATATTAGTAAATATTTTAAATAATTGTAAACTTTACTGTAACTCGCCTGATCAATAATTTCGATCAGGGTGATTTTACCATATTTATTATATCATAATTAAGTAATCATATATTTCCCTTTTTCAATTATTTCATTAATATTTAATTCACCTAATTCAGGTAAAATAGGTAAAGGAAGTTTTAATCATCTTTTCTTATATTTTATTCTAACGTATTCTTCACCATCTTCATCTTTAACAGTTTCTACTTTATAATCTCTCAAATTTTCTTTTAACTTATTATCAATTTTTATCAAGAAATTTTTATCTGAATATAAATTAACAAAACAAACACGTACAACATTACCTAATTTTTCCATATTATTTGGATGTGTACCAAAGCAATCATGTATTGGTAGAATATATCCACTCCATTCATTAATTATCCCATTAATATGTGATGCATCCAATGAATGGATTATATTAGGAATAATAGCTTGTACTTCTTTTCTAGTATCTTTTTTATCAGTTCACACTCTTAAAACTGCTTTTTTATTTCTCCCTAATAAATTTATTGTGGTTTTCTGTACTTCAGATAGATTATATCATTGTGTTAATTCTAGTCCATTAGGAGTTGACCATGAAATAGGAATATCTAATTTTATATATATTTTAGCTAAACGAGTTAAATATGTATATATCTCATGTAATTTAGGAAAGTGGATGAAAATATTATTATTTATAACTTCTGCCATTTTATCTATTTCATATACATCTAATTTCACAGTTCCTCCACTATTAGTAGGTACCTCATAATCGAAAACTTTAACATTTTTCCCTGATTTTGTCGTTATACTTTTCTCAACTTTCACCAATTCAGATTTAAGCTGTTCACTAATTCCAAATGTTGTAACATTATAACTCTTAGTCATAATAACCTTTTTAAGTATACTTCTATTGAGAGAAACATCTCTAAATTTCGAATATTTAAAATTATCAACACCAAATTGATTAATAGCATTATTTATATGGGGAATAAGTTCTGAATATATATCATTTACATTATCTGTGGTGTTTATAAGATTAACAAGCTTAGCTAATTCTAAATCAAGAAGCATTGCAGCAAAATGTTGTACTCCACTACATGTTGCATCTAAAAACACTGGAGTATGAACTAAATGATTTGGATCATCTCTTAATCTTTTCATAGTTAGACAAAATGAGGTGAAAATTGTAGGTGATTCAGCTTTTAATATGAAATTAGGCTTCATTGCGTAAATATTTTCTAAATTATTAACAACCCAGTCATAACGTTCTTGTAGAGATTTTTTCGATAATGTTTTACCTTCATTATATAAATTTGCTCCATAAACATAAAAGTAGAATAACCCACTTTCATTCAATTTCTCACCTTCAAATAAGTTTATGAATGCTAAGGAAAACTCTGAACCCTGATAATCAAGATAAAAGGAGTGTGTATATATACGACCTCTTCAATCGATATTCACGTTTAAATAAAATGGAGTGTTTTCGTATGTTTTTGCAATCTCAAGAGTAATAATATTGTTCATATACCTGTCATAATTCGATTTTCTATAAAAATCTAATATAAAAGAACCATCTTTCTGTATATAATCTAATAAATCTTTATTAACAATAAATTTTTGAGCATTAAGTTTATTAACAGCGTTAAATATATTGTCAGTAATGTTACACTTATGAGAGTGATGGGAAGATCCAGTAATTAAACTGTTCTTATGCTCATTATTTAATAAAAATCCACCAAATTCTCCTTTTCCTCATTTCAGTGGTTCAGCTATCATAGGTAAAGATTGAGGAGGGATAATTAAATTATTGATAACACTATCTTTATATGAGTCATTAATCTTTAATCTTGTATAATTTTCATCTTCATCTAGTACTCTCTCAAAAATAGGATTTATAAATGTAGAGAATGTTTCTATAAGAATATCACCAACTTTAAATATAAACACTACATCGAACCCATTATCATTTAAAAATTGAGTAAAATCCTTTTTATCTTCTTGATTCATAAAATGATTTTTAAAAATATGAAATATAACATTATAACCAATATTATAAGCTAAATCGTTATATGATCTTTTATTAAAATTAGTAATTAAATGAGAGAAAGCAATAATAATATGGTCAAAATTAACAATATAATCATTTAATGATTTTAGAGTTCTCCGTAAATTTCCTTTATCTCTATATAAAGTTAATAATTCGAAAGCTTCCTCCAAGATTTTATTCTGTGATTTATATAATATAGATTTGAAATCAATACTCTTAGAAGCTATATCTAACCAATTTTTCTCAATAGTTAATTGGGCAGTAAATGGATCATTCTTATATTGATTTATAATATTTTTAACTTCAGTTAAGAATGTTGATAATGTGTTATTATATTTTATTTTAGAAGATGTGTGAATAAAATATCTTTTATTTTGATAATATGGATGAATAAAATATTTTTTCTTATC
>NW_027191437.1:0-6355 GCF_041956435.1 Mycothermus thermophilus | reverse complement strand
AGAAGTCATCCACCGATTCCCCTGCCTCGAGTGAGCAGGAAGGGCGTCAAGGCCGAGCACTAAGACCGACTACCTGAGAAGTCATCCACCGATTCCCCTGCCTCGAGTGAGCAGGAAGGGCGCGAAGGCCGAGCGTCAGAACCGATTACTCAGAACAAGACAACCAGAGCGCGGCGGAAGCCAACTACTCTGAGGTCGAGATGGCGACCCCCAATGGCGGTGGCACCGCCCACAGTATCAAGGGCCCCTTAGCCGAGTGGCTGGAGCAACACAAGGAGGTCTTCCCGAATCTACATGGACTTGTATACCCGTGGCTTCAGAAGCCTGGAGTCGAGCTGAAGTCCGCTAGCGAGAAGAAAGGTCTGATTTATACGTTCGAGAAGTACGACCAGAACGACATCGCGGCCAGGGAGACCCTGAACCTCATGGAGGGCATTGCCCGACGCTGCGCCTCGCTCTACAACGAGCGTGAGCAGGAGCTCCTGGAGGAGGGCAAGCGCCTACTGGCCAACATCGCACAACTCGAAGAGAAATCCGCTCGGTTCGAGGAGAAAGTCGCTCAGCTCGAGGAGCAGCGGGACACCCTGCTTGCTCAACTGAAAGGTAAACCGGTGAGCTCGAACACAACTACCTCAAGCGCGATTATTCCCAACCCGGCCCCCTTCGATGGCGAGGAGAAGAGTACGGCCAAGCGTGCGGAGCTGTTCGAAACTTGGAGCCAGAACGTTCGGACCCATTGGGCACTGCGCCCGGCGGAGTTCCACGAAGAGCACAAGAAGATCCTTTTTGCAGCCTTGATGCTGAAGGGCGCCGCTGCGGCCGCTGTGCAGAACGGCCTGAACACTATCCATAAACATCCCAATGAGCCGGGACTGTGGAAGTGGAAATCGGGTGAAGAGTTCCTTGGCCACCTGGCGACGCATTACGCCACGATCGACCTGAAGGCTAATGCTAACCGCCGCTTCAACGAGTTGAAGCAGGCGGGCAAGTTTGCGGGTTTCCACGACTTTTTGGCGGAGTTTTCGATTCTCGCCGACCGCTGCGAGATGGATGACAGCACTAAGGTCCGCGCCCTGTATGAGAAGATGAGCCCCAAGCTGCGCGACGCCCTGACCTCGATCATCGACCTCTCGCACTCCGACAGCTTCGAGAAGTGGGCCACGGTCGCCGGCAAAGTCGCCACCAACCTCGAGAACGCCGCCTCGGTCCAGAAGCTGGCTCCAGCCGGCGGGTACAACAACGTCGGGAGCGGGGCTGCGGCCAACACCAACCCGGATGCGATGGAGATCGACGCCATTCGCGTGAAAGGGCTGAACTCGGCAATGGAGCACCTCCCGAAGGAGGAGCTTGAGCGCCGCATGCAGAACGGCCTGTGCCTGAACTGCGGCCAGCTCGGCCACGCCGCCCGCAGCTGCCGCAACCAGTTCCGTGGCGTGCGTGGGAATCGCCCGAACCGCAATTTCGGCCGTGGTTACACCGGGAACAAGAAGGGTTTCTCGAACGGTGACTCCGGCGTCGGCAGCCGCTACTCCCTCCCTGCGGGTGGCAACCAACGTCAGGGCAACCAGGGGGGCACTCAGCGCCTGCGCCTGATGGGAGCCCCAGAGGAGGAGCAGGACCACGGCACCAATATGGGCAAGGAGGGGGCTAGCCAGGAGGGCAACTGGCCGGAAAACTTCTAACCCCGGCGCGAAGTCGTGCGTGCGGGGTAGAGGGAGCTGATAACCGGAAGGAGGGGCAGGAAAGGGTAGATGTGGAACGCTTGGTCATTAGCACCATAAACCCGTCGAAGAATTCAATCCTGCTTCCCTCGAAGATTATTGTCAGCAATAACGCGCATAGTTGTATCTCTCTGGTGGACTCGGGCTGTACCGGCGAGGCGTTCATGGACTTTTCGTTCGCGGTGAGAACCCGGGCTAAGCTGGAAAGGCTGCCCAGACCGAGGCCCCTTTACCTGGCGAACGGAGTATTGTCGGCTTGGATCGAGTACCGGACGAGGGCCACCCTGCAGGTGGGCGACCACGAGGAGGAGCTTACCTTCCTGATCACGAGCCTGGCCAGGCAGCACCCGGTGATTCTGGGCTTGCCCTGGCTGAGGAAGCACGACCCGATAATTAATTGGAGGGAATTGACGTTGCAGTTCCGAACCAACCGCTGCGATCGAGCGGCAGGGATCCGGGCCGGCGAGCCCGTCGGCGGAGGGCGAGAGCGAGATATCGCCATGCCCAAAGGGACGCCGAGTGGTGTCCGAGCCGCAACTCAGTCCCCAACGAACTCGGAGGACCCGGGCTTGGAGGTCGGTTGCCTCGAACGGACCGGGGCTGCGGCTGGGCCCGCCGGCGAGGCTGGTACTGAGCAAACGGGGGAATCGCGCAGGGCAATAGCAGCCAAAGCCGGGCAGCGGAGGCTCGTCAGGAAGCGGAGGCGTGGGCGTGAGCTGTATACAATGGAGAAACTGGTATATATGGACGACGAGATCAGGATACGGAGACGCAAGCGCAGGACCCCGGACCGGGGGGAATTCAACCCGATGGACGCGACGGAAAAACTGACCTACCTGGACGACGAGGTCCACAGACTGGCAAAGGCGAAGTTCCTGAGCGGCCCCAACTTCATGCTCTTTGCGCGGCCGGAGGGAGTAGCGTTGAGAATGGTGACGTGGGAGGAGCTGGAAGAAATCGATCGTGTGGACCCGGCCCTGGATGCCCTGCATCCGGCAGTCTCGGGCCTGCCGGATGAATTCTATAAGGACTTGTTGGAAAGGAAAGGGGACTTGGAGGATTACAAGAGGAAGCTCCCCGCGCAAACCCACGGGTTCCTGGAGGCGTTGTGGACGGACTCCCCGGAGATCGCGAAGATTTCGGAGGAGGATGCGGACAGGTTCTTCAGCAAGGCCGACCGGGCGCCCCCGACCGAGGAGGAGATCAAGAAACGGCTGCCGAAGGAATACCACGATCTGTGGAGGGTGTTCCTTCCCCAGGATGCGGATAAACTCCCCCCCCATCGCTCTTTCGATCACAAGATCGAGCTCCTGCCGGGGAAGCAGCCCCCGGCGGCGAGGAACAGGCCAATGAGCCCCCTGGAGCTGCGCGTATTGAAACGATTTATCGACGACAACCTGGCGAAGGGTTTCATCAGGCCGTCCAGGTCAAGCGCAGCGTCGCCGGTGTTGTTGGCAAAGAAACCGGGCGGCGGAGTGAGGATCTGCGTGGATTACAGAGGACTCAACGCGGTGACAGCACGGAGCAAGTACCCAATTCCGCTGATCAGGGAGACGTTGGACGCCATCTGCCGGGCGAAGATCTTTACGAAGGTGGATGTGATCGCGGCTTTCAATCGAATAAGGGTGGCGCACGGGCACGAGTGGTTGACAGCGTTCATTACCCGGTTCGGACTGTACGAATCCCTGGTGACGCCATTCGGGCTACAAGGAGCACCAGCGACTTTCCAACATTACATCAATCACCTGTTCCACGACTTGTTGGACGACTTTGTAACGGCCTATCTGGACGACGTGCTGGTCTACTCCAAATCAAGGAGCGAGCACGTAAAGCACGTACGCGAGGTGCTGAGGAGGCTGCTGGACGCCGGCCTCCAGATTGATATTGATAAATGCGAGTTTCATACGACTAAGACCAAGTACCTTGGCCTGATTGTCCGCCCAGGGAAGATCGAGATGGACCCAGAGAAGGTACAGGCGGTGAGGTCGTGGGCCCCGCCGACAACGAAACGCCAGCTTCAGCGGTTCTTGGGTTACGCGAATTTCTACCGACGGTTTATCAAGGACTTCTCGGCGTTGACTAGGCCCCTGCACGACTTGACGAAGAAGGGCGGTCCCTGGGAATGGTCCGGGGAATGCCAGAGAGCCTTCGACAGTCTCAAAGACCGGTTCGCTACAGCACCGGCGCTGCAAATCTACGATTGGGAGAAGAAAACAGTGGTCGAGACCGACGCCTCGAACTGGGCGTCCGGGGGAGTGTTGCTTCAGGAAGACGAGGAAGGCCAGCTCAGGCCGGTGGCCTACTTCAGCGCTAAGCACTCGGCACAAGAGTGTAACTACGATATTTACGACAAGGAATTGCTGGCCATCGTCAAGGCACTGGAGGAGTGGCGCCCGGAGTTGGAGGGGGCGAGGGAGCAGTTCGACGTGGTCACGGATCACAAGAACCTACAGACCTTCATGTCCAACAAGCGGCTCTCCCCCCGCCACATGAGGTGGGCGGATTTCCTTACCCGCTTCAACTTCAGGATCACGTATCGGCCAGGCAACCTGGCCACACTGCCCGACGCCCTTTCGAGGAAACCTGAGGACGTGCCTCAGAACGAAGACGACGACCGACTGAGGAACAGGGAACGTGCCCTCATCCCCCCCGAGAGGTTCGACCCAAGGATTTTGGAGGAGCTCGGCTGGCAGCCGGAGGACGGGGAGGACGGTGTGAAGCTGTTCGAAATCGACGTTTCGCGTCATATCGACGATCTGATCGAGGAAATGTATGAGGCGTCCCCGCTGCTGCAACAAGCGGCAGAGGCTATCCGGGACCCTAGCTGCCGGGCCTGGCCGACCAGGATCAGGAAACGCTTCCCGATCCCCTTCGCGGAGTGTACGTTGAGGGGGCGGAGAATCTATTTCAGGGACCGGCTGGTGGTGGACCCGTTGGACGAAGCGATGCACCTCCAGCTCATCCACCGAGCTCACGCCTCGGGGCCGGCCGGGCACCCAGGGAGGACCAAGACCGTTGACCTCCTGAACCGGCAGTACTGGTGGCCGGGAATGGCGAAGGCAGTTCGCGTGTACTGCAAGGCGTGCGTGCCCTGTGCGAAGTCGAAGACCCCGAGGAACAAGCAATCCGGGTTGTTGAAGCCACTACCGATCCCCTTTTCGCCCTGGAAGGATATCGCAGTTGATTACATCACCCCGCTCCCCGAGTGCGAGAGGAGAGGGCGGAAGTTCCGGCATATTGCAGTGGTGGTGGATCGACTGACGAGAATGAGGCACTTTATCCCGACCGAGACCCTCGAGGCCGAGGAACTGGCAGACCTGTTCCTATCCAGGGTATACGCAGTTCACGGGTTACCGGAATCGATTGTTTCGGATCGAGGCACGCAGTTCGTCTCGAGCTTCTGGAAAGCACTGTCAGGCAGGCTGGGGATCACGCTGAGACCTACGTCAGCACTCAACCCGCAGGCAAACGGCGGCACCGAGAGGATCAACGCCGACCTGGAGCAGTTCCTCCGCCTGTTTGTGAACTGGGCCCAGGACGACTGGGTCGACTGGCTACCACTGGCGGAGTTCGCAGGAAACAACGCAGTCTCCGAGTCAACGGGGCTATCGCCGTTCTTCGCCAACTATGGTTTCCACCCGAGGATGGGGATCGAACCGGCGTCACCCCCGAGCCCTGAGGCCACGGAGGCACAGCGGCGCGAGCAATTCAGGGCAAACGAGGTAGCTGAGAGGTTCAAGGAAGTGCTCGACTACGTGACGGCGATCGCGAAGCAAAGCCAGGATCGCTACGAAGCGGTTGCGAACAGGAGACGGGAGGACGCCCCGAGGTATAAGGAGGGCGATTGGGTGTTGCTGGACACTGAGAATCTTAAAACAGGGAGGCCGGCGAAGAAGCTGGAGCCCCGCTGGGAGGGCCCGTTCAAGGTCAAGTCGGCGAGCTCCCACTCGGTAACCCTCGACCTGCCGGTCAACATGAAGATCCACAACACGTTTCACGTGAAGAGAGTGAAGCCGTTCGAGGGGAACGCGGGCCTCCCGGGCCAGGACCCGGGGAGTGATATCAGGGCCAACTACGGCAGGGTGGTGACGAGAACGGATGACGGCAGGGAGGTGGTGGAGTGGAAATTCAACCGCATTCTGGACTGCTACAAGGCTGAGAACGGCCGCTGGCAGTATCTCATTGAGTGGGATGGCCACGAGCCAACGTGGCAGCCAGCGTCAGACCTGAGGGACTGCCCTGAGGCGGTGAGGAAGTTCCACGAGGAGAATCCTGATAAGCCGAAGCCACCGAACCTTCGATTGGGCGGCCGCGGGGGAACAGGAAAAGGAAGGCGAAGGAGCCCGAGGCTGGAAAGGGGCACATGATGGATCAAGGATTTGTTGAGGGGTAAAAGAGGTGAAGAAATGGGTTGTTGGAAGGAATTGGTTGTGAATCGATTCCCCCGGGGCGAGAGGGGCCGCCTGAGGGGGGAGGTAGTGTCACGGGTTGGCACCCGTTCCTTGAGGGTTAGGGTTGTGACCCTAACCCTAGCCCCACTGGTTTAGGTTGTAGAATAGTGGAGCCGCCTGGCCCGTGCACCCCACAGGTGAGGGGCATTTAACCCACGGGTCAGGTCCTCCAGGTTGTGCGTT
>NW_027191435.1:53213-54958 GCF_041956435.1 Mycothermus thermophilus | reverse complement strand
CTTTTGAAAGTGTCAGGTTATAATTTAAACCTAACATTTTAGGTATTCAATAATATCATCCACTAAACATTGCGAATACCGCACCCATGCTTAATACATAATGGAAATGCAAATTATACTTTGAGTATAAATTTTGGACTGTCTCTTTACCTGTGTTATAGTATTTTTTACTATTTATCCTTATTTACTAGATATTTTCTAACAAAAGGAACTTTATATCATAGTGGATTTTCATATTTTATTCAATCTATAATAAAGTCTGAATATATTTTATGCTCTTCACTATTTATAGGAGATGTTTTATATTTTCTAATTTCTATAAAAGGTTTTATTTTGGTTACTCTATAGAATTTCATATCACAATATAATCTATTATGCATAAAATAATCATAGATAAATGGCATACTATTAACGTTTTGATATTTGATTGCAATAGATGTGTAGTCTTTAGAGCCTCCTAGCTTAGAAGATTTTCTACGTTTAAGAATAGTTGGTTTACAGTTTAATATAGTATTATCGAAATTTAATTTAGATGTATATTCATTATATTCGAATTCTAAATTACATTCTATTCTATTCCCAGCATAATTAAAAACTATACTTCCGTCAGTATCGACTAGACCTGAAAAATATGGATCATATAATCCTATATTATAATTAGGTTCAATATAATCTATATTGTATAAATTACAAGCCTCTTTAAAACCAGGTACTTTTATTCTAATTAAACCATTTAGATTCTTAATAATATACATCATATCTTCTTTAGTTGAGACTACATATATAGAATAAGGCTTGTTTTTATCAGCTCTAATTCTTCCAATATGCAAATAATCTTGTATACGTCTTAATATTCTAATATCCCTGTTATGTAATTTGATTCTTATTTGTTTAAGAACTCTTTCCTTGCTAGTAGGATTAACTCTAATATCAAAATTCCCATCACCATCTATTATACCTGCAAATCAATTTCAAAATTTATAATCTTCATTATCAGGTAACTGACGTACAGTCTCTGAGAATCCTTTTCAGTTTTCTGCTGATTGTATATTCACAAGCCCCACCGGACTCGTTGCAGTATTGTTATTTTGACTATTCAAAAGAATATTACTATTCCTACTAGCATCTAATTTTGAAAGATAAGACGTATTAATGAATAGTAAACAATACACAAATAATATAGTTCCCAGCATATAGTCAGTTGCAAAATAATCCTTTGAAGAAAAAAAATTATTTTGGCCCTTTTCCAGTTGAGCAACAACGTAGTAAGTATCGTGGAATGCGATATCTAAAGATGCATTAGCCAACATAACTCCACTTACAAATAAAAATTCATTAATCATTTATTCTTTCATAACTAAATATATAATTGCCATATACAGCACCTAATTGAGCATATTTTTTTATAGTACTATGGCTTATATTTAAAGCTTTTTGTGCTTCTGTTACTCCGTCATATTTACATAAAAACTTTTTATTAATATCATATACAAATACTGCTTTTCTTATATGACTGTTATTATTTATATTTGATATTAATTCATCCGATTCTTTAGAAGTTCAATCAGCTATAATGGGAGTATCTGATATATTATAAGGTAAATAGGTAAAATATCATTCTCCTCTAAATATAGTTTGTTCCTTTATAAAATTAACTATTGTAGAGTGATTAGATTTAATTAATTTAGCTAAAGTCAAAACAGAAGGAAAATAACTAACAATTCTTTAAAGAATTATAAACATAA
>NW_027191435.1:51381-53193 GCF_041956435.1 Mycothermus thermophilus | reverse complement strand
TGATATAAATAACAAATTATAATATTTAATTATAATTTATATTTATATTTTGGACTATATCTTAATATAACATAGTAAATATACTACATTATATTTCTTGCGTATTAGTCTCTGAGGATCCTTTGGTTGCAATACTTTTAATTTTCTTTATACCTTCGTTTTCTAAATGTTTACCTTCTGTTATCATAATATAAACTTTTCTAAATTTTAGGTAATCTACATATTTACCTCCAAATAGTCTATAATTATCAAAGTAATTAATTATATGGAATGCTGTTTTAAACCCTGTGCTTTTATAACATCATATTCCTGAACTATCTTGAGAAATATTACCCATTTTTAAGTTATTATATAATAGTTTTAAAGGTATATCATCATTCTGTTTTAAAGAATATTCAAGTCTAACGCTATAACCTGTTTTATGTGTTTTACTTTTGACAACACTTATATGAAAACAACCATCAGCTTGAGTAAACCCTGCCAATCAATAATTATCTAAAGATAATGTATAACTAGGAGGTAAAATATTTAAATTAAAATTTTCAGCATAGTTATGTTTAATCAATTGATCAAATTTAGAATTACTTACAAATTTACCATTTATTAAAGATAATATAATTGATAAACCTGTTTTATTTTTACAAATATATCTTACTGCTTTTTTATTCTTAATTTTGTAGACATTCCCGTAACCAATTTGTTTTTTAATATAATAAGCCAAAGATATATCACTTTCAGCAAAAACGATTTGTAATTCATTTTTACCGAATCAACCATCACCTTCAATTAAACCAGCTAAAAAATAACCTAATTCATCCTGATTAAGATCTTTATTGACCTTCCGGATATGTTCAGATAGTTTAGATAAACTAGTGTATTTATTATAAGTATTCTCAGTACTAGCCGTAGCTTTTGTACTAAAACCAAAGTTTCCTGCTGATCTCCCCTCTTTATTCAATAAGTAAATTTTTCCGAACGTAAATGAAACGAGTGGATTACTTATTAAGGGATTCCCAGCATATAGCAAGATTTTTACCGTGAACACAAGTTTATCCACGTCTAGACCTACTGTATACATGTGCAAACTTAGATAGGTGCTTTCTAATTTTAATATAGCTTGACCTAGGTGTTTTTTTAATGTCTTGATCATTTAGATATAAGTCGTAACCCTTTATATCAATCCCTTTTCACCAACCCGTTCTTAATTAACGGACTACTAAGTTCCGACTGTACATTCGCGAGCATTTCAGCTCTACGTTGGTGAACCAGTCTGTAGCGATGATCCTAGTCACCGACGGTCTTCAACTAAGGGTATTGTTAACCGTTTTCACCATGTCCGGTTATTATTTAAAACATATTTATCAATATGTAATGCATCGTGTTCCTCTGGGAAGTTGCCACGAATAATAATAACTAGGTGGGATTTTTTAACCCACTCCACCAAATCAAGATATTAATGACTTCAAACAATAAATCCTAATATTCCAATAGACATCATGGCATAAACCCAAACTTAGTTATCTGAAGCAGACTTGCTCTGCAAGTGTTTCTTAGTACTGGCCGTACCTACCTAAATAGGACTTACCTAAAAAGGACTTTCACACTAATAACCTTTAATGGTTATTCTAAGTTCCGACTGTACATTCGCGAGCGTTTCAGCTCTACGTAGGTGAACCAGTCTGTAGCGATGTACTTAACCACCGACGGTCTTCAACCAAGTAGTCGTTAACCGTTTTCACCTTGTCCAATTGCTATTTACTGTTAACTAAAATATTTATGCCTTCTTCAAAGGCTTTAAATTAATTGAAGATT
>NW_027191435.1:41522-43802 GCF_041956435.1 Mycothermus thermophilus | reverse complement strand
GAAGCAAAAGATGGATTAAAATCATTATTTTTTAAATAAGAGCAAGCTTGCTTAATAGAATTAGTGCCAGAAAATAATCTTTTATTTAGGTATAAACATACAAGTTTTGGCCTATAGTCTCTGAGGATCCTTAATAAATTCAAATTTAAAAAGTTTCCTGCTGATAAAGTTATAATAAATATTCATAACTCTTCCCAGCATACGGCCAAATTTAGAGCCGGCAGAAGTTTACCGGCTAAAACAGGTAAAGATAATAATAATAATACTGCAGTTATAACTACAGCTCATCCGAATAAAGCTAATTTGTGTAATCTTATACCAGGAGTTCTCATATTGATTATAGTAGTTATAAAGTTTATAGATCCTAATAAAGAACTTACTCCTGATAGATGTAAAGCAAATATAGCTAAATCCACACTAGGTCCACTATGACTTTGTACACCTGCTAAAGGAGGGTAACACTTATATTAATAACCACATATTTTTATTATATTCTATTTATGAGGCCTCCTTGCTTAGCTTAATTTCACTAGAAGCTAAGCTAAGCAAGGGAAAACCCTGTTTATGTGTAGACACAATCCGGCTTAATGTCGCACTAAAATAATCATAAACAAATTTATAATAAAAATACTCTCGTTATATCCATCATTCACATGATGGGTTGGACTATGCCTTCACCCTAAAATCCATATTAATCTTTAATGTTTTTAAACTCTTTATTTAACCTGAGAGTTCTTAACCCCCTTATAATTTCTCTAATTTTACTTAATTTTTGATAATCTCCCTTATGTTTTACATAGCTTCTAGCTCAAATTCTGTACTCTACAGATTTCATACCCTTTAAACAAGATTCAAAGTACGAGATAATATTTTCTATAGCACGAGAATTTGTAGTTACTATTGTATTATATGTGCTTTTCTTAGCAAGCTTAATACCTAGTATTAAAGAAATAGCTTTTAATACAATAACGTCTAATTTTTGAGTTATTTCGAAAGCATGAACTATACGAGTAGATGTTTTATTTACTAAATAAAAACTACCTTCAGCTTCTGTAAACCCAATTATTCAATATTTATTCATTACTAATTTAGCTTCATTAGTATTATTAACTTCGTTATTAACTATTTCTCAAGCGGGTGAAATATAATTATCAGGCATTTTTTTGCTAGTTAAATCCAATAATAATTTATCTTTCTCTTGAGTAGTTAAATTATCATTTTCAAGTATATTGTAAGCTTCTTTAAATTTAATGTACGAGTAATATTTACTAGTTAACAAGGGATATTTATCAAAAATAGGTAAAATAACAGAACCTATGGTTTTTCTATCTCTAATTCTAAAATCAGCAATTAAATTGACAGTGTCCACATAAACTGAACCAAATCCTAACTGAGATTTTATAAAATAAAGTATTCTTAAATTATAAGTACTTTGAGTTATTTTAAAAAAAAGAGTTCATTTACCCTCTTTAGATCTATAAATATTAAATGTACCATCACCATCTGTAAAACCAACTAATCATTGATAAAAATTATCTTTATTTTCATAATATTTAGACCTATTGATTCACTTAGAATGGTCATGAATTTTAGGATGCTCTACGTGTAGTCTCTGATGGGAACTAAACATTCTTATTGTTTGATCCCAGGCATATTGTCTTGAACCTGATTCAATAAATAAAATCAGGTAAACTATGTACATTCTAACTGCTAAACTAAATGATAGCGAGTAGCACATAGCTCTACTTATTAAAGTATCAAGAGTTCTACGCATCGAGTAGAGTTTTATTGCCTTTGAGTTACCTCAAAGCAACTGCTTACCTTTAACAGTTCAACCTGTACCAACACCTCCTTCTATACAAGTAGAGAATACTAATAATAGTAAACTTGGTGGTAATAGTCAGAAACTGACGTTATTAAGTCTTGGGAATCGATAACCTAAGTAGTTTCCTACCTAGACGGACTATGTCTTCATCCCACTACTGTCTTTTCGACTAACTATCTAGTTTAGTTAGCATAGTGGGAGTTTTGCGTATTAGTGTATATTTTTATATACACTCCTAATAAATTATCTTAACTAGCTAAGTAATTTATTAAAGTCTCTGAGGATCCCTAAGGTAAACGAATTACTTAGGTTTCCAGCACAACCCTCCCATGTATGGATAAGTTTTACGACGAGTTCAGTAATATACTTACTTTATGGTACAAGGATATTTACTACCTATGAAGTACCCAACTCGGTGTCTATCCATCTGTTGACTGGGTTAAATGATTCCCTAG
>NW_027191435.1:39993-41502 GCF_041956435.1 Mycothermus thermophilus | reverse complement strand
ATAAGTTATAGGAAATTGCTTTTTTAGAACGAATGTATGATTATCAAAATAAGGAAATATGTTTTGACAATTTTTTACTCCTCCTATTCTATATTCATATACATTATCTACTGAATGGTTAGATACAATTCCTCCATTAAATAAAATGCACAAATGTTGTAATACTCCAATATTTTCTTTTCATTTTTGAGCAATATTGAAATTAAAACTAAACCCTTTATGTTTTCCAGATAGGATTGAACAAGTAAAACAACCTTCAGCATCTGTAAATCCCGCTAATCAACTATCATTTAAACTAGGTAAAATCTCTCTATTTTTAAATTCTACAGAATCTAATCTTATTCTACCTTGAGTAACTCAATTATTAAATCCTTTAACAAAGTTTGCAAATTTTGTTTTTCTACTAGGTAAAATAAGATTACCATTGAATAAATGAATGATTAATTCTATTTCCTTTTTATTTTGTATAACATATCTACTAGTATTAGCAGATTGTGGTATTACTTTACCAAACCCTAATGTTTCTTTTATGTATTCTAATACTTTAATATCAATATTACCTTGTGTAACAACAAAGACAAGATCACCTCTATTATTTACAATAAAAGATCCTTCACCCTCAGTAAATCCTATAAATCAACTTAAAAAATCATAAGATGGAGGAGTTAAATTAGGTAAATATAAAGAAAATTTAATCATAAAAGTTGGAAAATTGGAAATTTTCTGTGACAGTTACAGTTACAGTGCTGTAATTATAATTTAATAAAGAATTATAAGATTTGTTAAAATAACGACATAAAGAAAGGATAATAATAGAAACTATTAATATAAATATTAAGATATTTCTTTTAAAGAAAAGATGTTGGAATAAAATAGGATCACCACCTCCAGCTGTTTCAAAGAATGATGTATTAAAATTACGGTCTGTTAATAACATTGTAATTCCCATTTTAAACTTGATCTACTAGACTAGGTCTCATGACAAAATTGTCTCCTAAATTAGGGTAGATACTCAATATGTTACTATATTGTTTGGACTATCTCTTACTTGTATAAGTTATAAAATTTACCTAAATGATCTCAATTAAATTCTGTTCTTCTGTTATTCATTTTTGATTTTATTTCAATTATAGTTTTTATAGATTCTGGATTAGTATGATTTTTATTTTCAAAAAATACTAAAACTTTTCTTCAATCCTGATAATTTAAATATTTACTTGAAAATAATGGATAATTTTCTATATAATTAACTAATGCTAGATTACCTTTTAAACTAGTTGTTCTTACTCTGTATTCAGGTTTAGGATTATCAACTCTAGTTTCTTTTACACTAGTAAATAAAAATTCTGCAATTAAATTTAAAAACTCATAGTTATTTTCATTATTATGATCATTTTGTCTTTGAGATATTTCAAATTTACATTCTATCTTAGGGTATTTTGAAAACAGTAGTAGTTCTTACTGAAAAATGTCCATCAGCATCTATAAATCCTGCTAATCAACTATTAG
>NW_027191435.1:31207-33482 GCF_041956435.1 Mycothermus thermophilus | reverse complement strand
TAAAAGATATTCAACATGAGAATCTTCTTGAAAAAACAAATTCTAGTTCCTATTCCCATTGATCTTTTTTCAGCATGAGCATCTCCAAGAAGAGACCCAAATATAATAGATATAACATCTATATTATGTGGACCAATTCTATAAATATCTTTAAGTCTACTTACTTTTGGTTTAATTCCCTGGCCTCCGGTCACCGGAGCAGTAATCGGAGTTATTAATACGAGGAATAAAGAAATTAAATAAAAACTAAACATTTGAGGCTCAACATTTAAACCTCATAAACTCATTTGACCATAAGGTAATACATACAAACTTACTTATTCAGAAAGAATAAGCCAGAATATCTTTGAATTCGAATATTCTATTAGTTAAAATGTTACAGTATACCTCAGCGAGACATTTAAGCCCTAAGATGGATGATAGGACCATCCTAGGCTGGCTGCTTCGCATGAGGCCTGCTTGCTTGCTTCTAATGAAATTAAGCAGCAGTAGCCTTGCTTACAAAAATAACACTTTAACTAAAAGTTCCGACTGTGCATTAAGCAGCATTTCAGCTACCCACCAGTGACCCAGTCTGTCGCGATCCTTTATATGACCGACGATCTTAAATTAATTCTTTGATCGTTTTCACTAGTATCGCCGAATAATATTTAATATAATAAATACTATTCTATGACCCTGTCGGGTCATATCACTTTAATCTTTTTTTTTCTATAAAGATTGCAAAAAGATTATTACTCGTGAGACTATAATTTAATATAAAAGTTTTTTTTTAGTAATAACAATAATAGTACACAACCAAGTAGTCAGTGGATTGATTACTATCCTGCTGCGAAGTTACTATATACAGCGTCCGTACGTGATAGTTTCATACGGCTCTAGCGATTTTTTTTTTAGTCCGAAGGAGCGCTAGCTACCCATGATTAAACTATCCATGGATGTGAGTACCCTGCGCAAGCTAAGCCTCCATAGTCCTTTCACACTGACGGTTATGCAGTAGAATTCAGACTTGAATTCCTTAGAACAAGGCGCACAATTAAATTACTTAGGCAAATCTTTTACTATTCATTGTCTTTTTACTAATTTTTTTTCCGTTTTTAAAGCTCTTATAATTGTTTTTACGCCACAATTTATAGCTTTAGCTGCAGCTACAATTGTAGGATATTTACCATAAACAGTACCATTTAAATTATATAAAATAACAGGTCTCGTATTAGCAATACATTTTAATTTAATTTCTTCAGACATAGGTCCTCTTTTAAGAGCTTTTTCTCTAATTTTTTCTATTGAGAGCTCCGCGCCAGGAGAAAGTTTTTTTACCTCTATTTAAGTTACCTATCCTTTCTCGTCTTTCATCACTAAAAAGATTTTTCATTTTAATACGATCAATTTCTGTATGTTTATAACCAAAACTAGATCCTGCTTCAGTTAATATATTATAATTAGGCAATAAAGTTTTTAAATATCTGTCTTCTAAATCCAATAATTCTTTGTTATTCTCTTTAGTTACTACATTAGGATATAATTCTAATATTAGAAAAGCAAAATTATCTAATCCGTATTTTTTTACAGCAGCTTTAACCACTTTACTACCTATAAAATAAATGAGATGGTTACTAAATCTAGCGTAAAATCTATTAGTCGATGCCGAACCTATATAATAATCCCCTGTTACCTTATTAATTATCATATATATACCACTTAAACCTGAAGTAGTTTTTCTAATATCTTGTTTAGTACTTTCTAATGTTAGATTTTCGAAAATATAAACAGGATTTAAATTTAATTCATTTATTAGGTCAAGTAATCTTTCAGACACAGACAATGAAGGTAAATTCGATTTTGTACTATAATATCTAGCTGTACTTAAACTAGAAACTCGGTTGTTTTTATTTTTATCTACTTTTATATTAAATCATTTTGGGCTATTCAGATAACCCAGGAAACCTGTACCTACCATAGCTATAAATAGTACTGTACCTATGGCTCAAACTAATGTTCTTGGTGCTCTATATGATCCGTAATACATTCCTCTTCCTATATGTAAATACACTAAAAAGAAGAAAGCAGAAGCTGTATTACTATGTAAATAACGGACTAATCAACCGTTAGATACGTCACGCATAATCGTAGGAGGTTAACCTATCTACTATACCTAACCCCTAGACGCACTATCTATGGGGCTAGAAGAAAATCTATATTTATTTTTATATAATCTATTTGTATCTATATAACGATTACAAGTATTACTACTAGGCTTTAGTCCTAACAACAA
>NW_027191435.1:28593-30437 GCF_041956435.1 Mycothermus thermophilus | reverse complement strand
TCTGTCAGCGCCAGGTCCGTGATCTGAACTTGAACCTTTAAATCTTTTAGATTCTTCTTGAGAATCATCTTCATATTTTCGTTTACTAGATTCCTCTCTATTTACATCCCTTTCTACAATTTCAGCTCTTTGCGCTTCTTCAACTCTTGGTGCATTTTCAGCTCTTTGCACTTCTTCAACTCTTTGTGCATCATTTTCAGCTCTTTGTGCATCATTTTCAGCTCTTTGTGCATCATTTTCAGCTCTTTGCACTTCTTCAACTCTTGGTGTATTTTCTTCGTCTCTGTCCCTGTGCACTCTTCTTCGATTTATCAATATGTTTATGTTAGGTCCAATAGAACGAATTTCTGAATTTGAGCCTTCAGCCATACCTCTTAATTCATCCGTATTTCCTCCTTGGCCAGCCATAAATTGGTCCAAAAACCTACGTGAAAGCTCAGCCTGACGATCCCTTACTTCAGGATCTTCGTCTCTTTCATAATTATTATTATTATTTGAATTATTATTATTATTATTTGGATTATTATTATTATTTGGATTATTATTATTATTATTACTATTTAAGTCATTATTATTGTTAATATTATTATTATTATCATCATTGTTATTATTATTATTATTACTATTTAAGTTATCGTCATTATTATTATTATCACCTGCTTCTTGCATTCGTCTTCGTCCTCGTGCTTGAGATTCTTCTATCATTTCTCTAATAGGCTCAGGAGTAGACATCTCAGTAAATGATCGAGGATTTTCATGTTCAAATCTTTCTTCATCATCATTATCGTTGGGGTCTCTGTCTCTTACTCCCAAGAGAAGCAGATGTAGAAAACATTTTCTTATCATCTAATATATAAGTTATAGAATTATTTTTTCTATTATTAGAATTATTATTATGAGAAACATAGTCAGAAATAGCTTCTGCATTGTCATTGTTATTGCCAATAGTTATTCATCCTAATAATAATACAATCAACAATAAACTAGTTGATCCCATAAGTTCTGAAATTAGAATTAAATATAAAATAAATCCTACTAAAATATATAATGCATAATTTGTTACATGACTTGTACTTAAAGATGATATGTTTTTACTTAACATATTTAAAACTTTTTCTATTCCAAAAGGTCCAAATAACTCTATACCTCCTTTATCTAAAATCTTAGTAATTTGTCCTCCTAAATTTAAGATTAAATTTGTAATATACTTATTATAAAAATATTCAATTAAAAATCTTTGATTAAAGAAACCAAAAATATTATAACCTAATCTAGATAATTTAAAATAAACTACCAATTCAGATAATAATTCGGATAATGTTAAAGCTATTATACTAAAAGATATAGTAAAGACGAAAGGTAATAATTTAAATAAAACTGGAACAGCAAATTCAGTATCTATCGCTATTTCATGAGTTGGATGAATAAATAAACTATTATCTATAAAAAAGTTAGACCCTAAGCCTATAAATATATCTTTAGTAACGAAACCAAAGAAGATAGAAAATAAAGCTAATATAATTAAAGGTGAAGTTAAGAAGAAATCTCCTTCATGAGCTGGTTTATAACTATTTTTATTGTTAAACAAGTTATCAATAACTAATCTATAATAAGCTCTAGAACCGTTAGGATTAGCTAAGAAAGTTAAGTATAAGACTTTAACAGAATATAAAGTTGTAAATACTGCACCAATAGTAGCTATTATATAAACAGATACTCCTGAATAACTAAATTGCCCATATGCAGATTCTAGAATAAAATCTTTACTATAAAACCCAGTCATAAATGGGAAGGCAACTAAACTTAAGACTTGCTATTAACATAACTGAATATGTTAAAGGTAA
>NW_027191435.1:19784-22890 GCF_041956435.1 Mycothermus thermophilus | reverse complement strand
TAAAAATTATTTAAATGGGAAAAATCAAATACTGTTCTTTTACTATTGAACTGACTTTTTATTTCTTTTATCTTTTCTAAATTCTCTTTGGTTAAAGATCCTTTATGTAGTTCTTGAACAAGACATCAATCTTTATAAGCTAAGAACTTAGAAGAATACAAAGGAAATCTAGAGAAATATTCATGTAATATTTCATGGCTTCTAGTATTATGAGCTACAACTGCGAAAGCATAAAAGACTTTATCTTTAGTCTTTCTGGTTCTAGTATAAAGGTTTACAGTTAAAAAATTCGATATTTCACTCATAATATGGAAAAAGCTAGATCCCCCTTGTTCTAGTACAACTTCTCTAGAATAATTTTGTTTTACTTCTATACGAAAAGAAGTTTGAACACTAGTTCTTAAAAACACTCCATTTTTTTTACGATCATACGTAGTGATACTAAAACATCCGTCCGCGTCTGAGAATCCTGCCAATCAAGCGTTACTATTTAAAGGAGATGTATCTAACCCTAAGCAAGGTATAGAACTATTATCTTTTTTATTTATTCAATTAATAGCTCTATGTAGTGCTTCTATTTTAGGAGTTCTCATGTGACCATTTATTAAATTTATTATTTTTAAAACTTCATCTTTAGCTAAAATTTGTAATAATACATGACCAGCCTCTGATCTATCAATCACTTTACCGACATTTAATTTAGTACTTATTTTCTCAGCTAAAGGCTTATCATGTTTATTAAATGCAATAATTATTTTTGGTCTGTGAACTACTTTTTTTTGTGTGTCTATATCCTGCACTCCTATGTAACCATCCCCTTCAATTAAACCTGCTAAATAAGGACCAAGGCTAGAATTAGAATACTGTCTAGTTTGACCTAGGTTAATGCAATAGTGTGATTTATACGTATGTATTCTTGAACTAGAAATTCTAGGAGTGTTTTTGTGTATATAGTTACATGTAAAAGAAATGCCAATGTATTGATTAACTATCCTCATTATAACGAGGACCCATTTAAAAATTTGATAATTACCTAAAGATCATAATACAGCAAACATACCCATTGTTAAAAAACAATCTCCTACTCTATTTGTTAGGAAAGCAGATATAGAGCTTTGATTAGCTGCTATTCTTGTAAATCAGAAACTAACTAATAAATATGAACAAACTCCAACCAAATCTTTAAAATAAATACATTAAGAGTTAGTATTTATTTCCTGTACTTTATTACCACCTAATTGGATTTACATAAAGCCCTGGTATATTTAAATAATTTAAATATAAAGATTCCGACTGTACATTAAGCATCATTTCAGATACCCACTGATGAACCAGTCTGTCACGATTTATAAAACAACCGACGATCTGGAAATTAACTCTATTTCTTTGATCGTTTTCATCAGTATTGCTAGTAATAAATTATAAAAATTATTTTTATAAATATATTTCTATTACTAACTATAACTAATTTTATTTATATTTTATATAACATACTTTTATGCATATATGGACCAACTATAGATTTTAAACTTTTTACTTGTTTAACGGGAATATAAATTATTCATTGATTTGGAGATTTTTCTTCTATTCTGGTTACTAATTCAAAATTTTTATTTAAAACATTTTGAATATAAATAACTTCTTCCTTAGTAAAGGATCTAGTATGAAGTACGGTTTGATTATAAAAAGTTTTACCTCCATCATCCATTATTCAATAAGCTAAGCCTCTTTCTGTTAATAATTCGTCCAAGTTGTTTGGTACTCTTTTTTGTTATCTTTATAAAAAAGTTCATAATAATAATTTAAACAAGGCATAGATAAAGTTCTGAAATATAATGATTGAGTTATAATACCTCTCTTTTTATTATTTCTCGTTAATATAGTAGGTTCCATTGCAGTTAAAGGTTCAAATAGTTTATGTAAACTTTCTAAATATTCATTATTTTTTTTTTTTAAAAAATTTAAAATGATTGTTCTACTCTTAATCTTGTATTATGAGTAGGTTTATTTCTTTCCAAGTGCCCTACGAAGTACCCCTAAAATTATTCCTATTAACGCTTCTTTTTGAATAGTACTTAATTCATATTCTTTTTTATAATTATTCGAATATTTAGTGTTAGTTGAATACTTTCTATTAGAATTATTTAATAAAGTTAATTTATGACATGTACTATTTAATTTATATTGTAATGATGGAAATAAATAGGGTTTTATCAAATTACTAAATCTATCATTAGATGTATTTTTAATATAAAAAGACACTTTATCGTTTTTTTCTAATCTTATGATAGTTTCTAAATTATATTTATCTTTTAATATACTTGAAATATAATTTATATCTTTTTCATTTAAATTAAAACTAGATAATCCTGATTTAGAAAAATAATTGCTTATATTATCCATATATCATGTAGCTAAGCATAAAGGAGTTAAGTACTCATCTAAATTATTTGGCAATTTTTTTAAATTATTTTCATAAAAAATTCCATGTAATCAATTTAAATCATATAATTTATAACTATTAATTACATAGTAATATAATATTTTATTATTTTTTGAAATCATTTTATATAATTTAGGCTTAATTGATTTACAATAACCATTTTTATATAGAATTTTATGAAATAACATTAAAGACTCTATATTATTACTACATTTTATAAAAGTAATAATAATACTATTATCATTATTTTTTCTAATATATGAATTTCCTAATAAAGATCCTATTATTAAGGATATTATTTCACTGGTTACAGCTACAGTATAATATATAATATATTGAATTAAATTTTCATTTGTTATATAATTTATAAATAAAATTAGTCATATAAGGCATATAAGGTTACCTTCTCATCCAACAAACATTAATAAATAATTATTAGCTGTTACAAGTATTACCATCATAAAAGTAAATAAGCTTAAATAGCTAAAAAATCTAGGTATATGAGGGTCACTACTCATATAGCTTCTAGAATAAAGATGAACTAGAGAACTAATTATTAATACTGGTATTAACATAGATCAATTCTAGTTAACAAATATTAAGGTCACATGTACTAAATACACGTATTGACCTTAACAGTAAATTAATACTCAGGAGTTTTAG
>NW_027191435.1:18209-19764 GCF_041956435.1 Mycothermus thermophilus | reverse complement strand
CATTCGGATTTTTATGCGTGTAGCCTCCGGCTACACTAATGAAATTAGCACGCCATCCATCTCGATAGAGATGGAAAGCTTCTTTAAAATCTAAAAAATCTAAATGTTTTGTAGTATTTAAATTATACTTGTCAAAAATAGAAATTAATAAAGCAATTCCTTCTTTATTTGTAACATTAAATATACATTCATTTTTATAAAAACGAACACCTCCTATTCCTAATTTATCCTTGATATATCTTAAAACTGCTTCATCATCGCGATGTAGTGTTATTTTAAACATAAATGAAAATCTAGAAATATCAGATTTAGTATTTTTTAAAGAATTAATAATAAAATTACCCTCTGCATCAGTAAATCCTACAAATCATTGTAAGAAAGCTGAATCAAGAGATAATCCTTTTGAATCAATTATGTTAGACTGAGAAGCTAAGCTAATATCTTTTAGAGTTGAATATTTCATATATTGGTGCGTAGCTTCGCTAGCGCGGATAATTTCATTAGCGTGCGTAGCTTCGCTAGCGCGGAGCATGCTAGAACCAATCTTTAGTGTATTGTTAAATCTAGCATATACAAACTTACGTCTACCAAGAGAAGATAATTTAAAGTTACTAGCTATACTAGATTCTATGATAAAAATTCAATTAACAGATAAATATGTAAACATATATAAATATAATTTAAAAATAAATAACTTACATAGTTGGATTAAAACCAACACAGCATTTATCTCTGAAAAGATACCCATAAATAATACTGTTAAACTATCATATTCAAAACCACAAAGGATATTAAATAATTCAATATCCATTCATCTAAATAAATTTATTGTTACAGCTGCATTATTTACACCTGCTTCAGAAAAACACAGTATTGCTAAAATTGTTGTAATTATTACAGATACACATGTAATTAATTGTGCACCATTCATTCCGACTTTTCTACCAAAAAAGCCAGATACTACACATCCTAATAAAGGGAAAAATATCAATCCTAAGTACATTATTTGTATTCTATTGCAATACTTCCTCTTCGTTTTACCTCAATACTCATATATTGAGACTGACTATATCTTAAGCTAATTATTAATATCCTAAAATATTAATAAAAACCAACTCACATTTAGTCGATGAACTGTACACCTTTATTAAAATACTAGGTGCTTGGCTGCGGATATTCTATGTATACAAAACCGTTTTTACCTTACAACGAGTCATTACCTGTTCCATTAATTATATTACTATATTAACTTGGTAGGTTTGTTTTTAAGAGTTCCCCGCAATTTGAGAGTTTCGCCTTATATAAGACTAGACGAAGGTTCACTTCGCCTCTAGTGATCAAGAGAAAACTTTCCTTTTAAGCAAGTCAATTCTAATTATTCTTATTCATAGAATTTTTTAATTCTATTATTTTATTTAAACCTTTTTCAGTTAAATGTTCTTTATTATTAATAAGAATAGCAGCTTCTTTAAATTTAACATAATCTTTATATTTAGAACCTTCAATTTTGTATTTATCAAAAAAAGGAATAATATATGTAATTATATCATTAATT
>NW_027191435.1:9940-12276 GCF_041956435.1 Mycothermus thermophilus | reverse complement strand
CTACGGAGGCTACCCACACCTTTTCAGGAGGAGTCTGACTATATCTTAAGCATTATTATTACTAATAATACCAACCACCGTATAGTCGATGAACTGCATACCAAATATTTTATACTTGGTACTTGGCTGCGGATTGCCCATTGAATTATGAATCTTGATTTTACCATACCACGAGTCATTACCTGTGCCATAAGTTATGTTACCATACTTATTTGGTTAAGATTCCTTTAGGGGTTTCCCGCAATTTGACGGTTTTTAACCATAGGTTCACTACAGTTACGGCCAATGTTAGTTAAGACCGTAGAAAACTCCCTCTCTATTAACAAATACAGATACTTGATTTAATCTACCTGGATAAGCATCACATTTAATTCCTAAAGAGTTACAAGAGAAAGAGTGTATCACGTCTCCTGCAGTAATAATAAATCTAACATGTGTTAATTCAGGTATGATGACTCTATTATCAACTTCCAACATTCTTAATCCTCCCTCTTCTAAATCAGATTCTGGTACTATATATGAATCAAATTCTATAAATTCATTATCAGAATTTAAAAAGTCAGGATATTGATAGCTTCAATATCATTGGTGCAAGGTTAATAACCTGTCGACTGTACATTAAGCAGTTATTATAATTAACCACCCACAAGTGACCCAGTCTGTTGCAATAGATGAAAAAAAATAAAAATTATCTACTGACAGTCTTTTATTATTATTATTATTAAACATAAGTAGGTGATATTGATAATAATAATAATATGTTAACTGTTTTCACTCGTGTCGCCAGAGAAGAAATAATCTTCTTAAAGATCCGAGATCTTAGAAATTAATAAATTGAAACTTATATTAACACTGTTAATACATTAACTAAATATGGCTCTATTATTTAGTTACTTCTTTTTACTAATTTCACGACTATTAAATATATCATATGTTTATTAAAAGAACTTATACTTATTGGTTATCCTTTACTCCTAATTTATATCTCATACTAGGTATTACATGAGGTAGTACCAAAGCTTTTAACATAGCTATTGAATCTTTTGTAATATATATAGAATGATGGCCTTCTATAGTTTGAATTGTATAATTTAAACCGTAAAGTTTAACTAGTATATTTGCTAATAATTTTACCTCCTCTAATTTAAAACAATTAGTAGCAATTCTAACTCCACTACCTGTTCAACAACCGTCGTCCATGATTCAAATAGCTAATGCTAAAGGAGTTAAATACAATTCTAAATTAGGATTTATATATTTTACACCCTCTTTATAAAATAATTTATGGATTCACTTAAGACTTCTAAAAGTAAAAGTATTAAATTCATAACCATAATACTCTTTACCTTTAACTCTTCTAGTATATCTTCTAGGTTTAAGAGATGAACAGTAACCTCTTTGGAAAAAAATTCATAAAGTCAAAATAAATAATCTTTATGTATTTCACTTTGTCTATACGAGAATCTAACACCCTCTATTGTTCTAGCATTTGCATAACCATCTCCTAGTAAAGACCCTATAATTACAGATAAAACATCTTGATTATGAGGTCCTATTCTACTAGATGCTCTAACTCTTGTATGAAATCCTTTTTTGAACTCTAGACTAATAAATTCTGCTGCTTTACTTCGTAAGCCAGCTAAAGCTAGAGATTTAGAACGTAACACATAACCAGTATCTCTGATTTGAGCTAATCAATTATAAGATTGATAAGTATTATTTTTTTCTCCAGTAAAAAATATTATATTACTGGCATCTTTTATTTTATAAAAAACATATAATACAAATAATTTAGGGCCACCTATAAAGAGACCCTCAGCTAAAACTGACATTGAAGGATCGCTAACTTCATCCATTAAGTATAATAATTTAAATGAAGGGAAAGCGATTAAGATTAAGATTACAGCTGGTGTAATAGTTCAAATTAATTCTATTAATGTCGTGACATAAGTACTTTCATACTTAACTGGACTATATCTTACCCGCGGCTAAAATTACGATTACGCCGCTGGTTTCCACGTGAAGTCTCTGAAGATCCTACTAAGGTGCTTAACACCTGTCGGTTTCCTGCTGATTGTTCAAAATTATACATTTTTACTGAATTTAAATAGAACTCTAGTAGTATAATTGTCAGAACTTCCCGGCATATAGTGATCTTTAAAGGGAGAGCTAAGTGGATTATTAACCCTCCAATTGTGAACATAAATACAAAACCTAAAGCAAATAACATAGATGGAGTTAATTTTATAGAACCTCCATAACATGTAGCTAACCAGCTAAATATTTTAATTCCTGTAGGAACTGCAATTATTAATGTAGCTGCCGTGAAATAAGCT
>NW_027191435.1:0-2754 GCF_041956435.1 Mycothermus thermophilus | reverse complement strand
TATAGTTATTATTATAAAAATGCATTTAAATTACTTATGGAATATTGCATTAAATAGAACATAAAAGCTTGTATAGATTCTATACTAGAAATACTTAAAGCTAATAATATAAAACCTACATGAGAAATAGTACTGTAAGCTAACAATCTTTTAATTCTAAATTGTGTTAACCCTACAACAGTTCCTATTATTAGTGAAAGAAGAGAACTTATCAATAAAGCATAAGTTCAGCTAAATTCTGAAATATAACTATTTGTATGGTAAACCAATCCTAATAAAAAGATGAAAATAGAAATTTTAGCTATTATTGCTACAAATGTTGTTACTATAGTAGGTATAGCATCATAAACGTCCATATGATTACGGTTAAATTTATCGTTCAAATTAAAGAAAAGAACAACTTTAAAGTAGTTTATTTTAGATATCTACCTTTATTCATTCCTCTTCTAATTTGACTAATCTGTAGCTTGCGCACGAAACCTTCCTTAGTTAAATGATCTTTTCTTTATCATTTCGGCCACTCTAGCTCAATCTTCAAAATCCTTAGATTTAACACCAATAATATGGTATTTTTTGAAAAAAGGTAAAATCTTTTCATAATTATCTTTAAATGATTGACATCTAAACTCAATATAATCTTTATACGAATAAGTTTGACCACATCCAAAGAAATTTACTAAACTTTTTAATAAAAATTCATCTCTAATGTGTTGAGTTAAAACAAAAAGTAATACTACACGACTTCCTCTTTTATATAATTTAGATTGTCTAATACTAATTTTAAAACAGCCATCACCACTAGTAAAACCAGCTACCCATTGAGCGCGGATAATTTCATTAGCGGAGCTACTAATTCGAGTATAGGTGGTAATAATGGTCTGGCTAAAGGAACAGTATTAGGAAAAGCTTCTAATAGTAATGGAGTTAATCCAGGGCCCCTGGGGCCCGGAAGCTCTAATGTTTATTATTTTTTGTAAACCTTCAGCTGTCAAATGTTCTTTACGTTGCATAATAAGCACTGCTTTTTTAAATAATAAATAATCAGAATATTTATTAGTTTTTTAGAGGATATTTGTCAAAATGAGGTATTACTTTTGTAATAATTTGATCTAAAGAACCTATTGTAAAATCACAACAACCATTTCTTTCTTTACCTATTCTTCCTACTCCAAAATAGGCTTTAATAAGTTTTAAAAGATCTAGGTCTCTAACATGAAGATTAATTGTAAAATTAACTTCTAATTGTCAACCTAATAGGTTTTTTGAGGATTTACGGATTAAAACTAGAAAGCATCCTTCTGCTGCGAAGCGCGAAGCGCGAAGCGCGAAGCGCGAAGCGCGAAGCGCGAAGCTACAGAAAATCCTGATATAAATCAAGGGTCTAGAGGTACTTTGCTGTTGTCTAAGTTAGACACAGTAGAATAAAGTTGTCTTTGAATAATTTGATTAGAAGGGATTTTAACTGGATAACTTCTTTCGAAGTCCACTAGAGTACATTTTAAATGCGGTAAATTAATACCACATCAACTACCATTTACTCGTTGCTCTTTTACAATAATACTTCTTGTCGAATGTATTACTGACTTAGATCCGCGATTACCCATTTCGCTTTCACTCATCTTCGGGGTTATTACTGTACCTGAGTAGTTAGTTCAGCCACACATATATTTTCATATATGGTTTAGTACCAGAAGCTTTAGGGTGTTCCCAGAATTTGATAGTTTACTTCCAACGTTTATTAATAAGGATTTCCCAAGTCCTTTTTTAGGAGATCAGAAATGGAAAGGTGCTGCACTAACTTTGAATAAAAATCCTATACTAAATATAAGTAATGAAAAATTAAGATAATATGATTTATATCATGAAGTTAAACCCATAATATTTTCATTCGCATCACTTATACTATTAAGTATATACAGACCATCCACACTTGTAGTACCTGAGTTTACATATAATAAACTTGTACCTAATAAAATAAAACAAGAACTTAAACCACCTAATAAAAAGTAAATTAAACCACCAGTAGTAGATAATTCAGAATTTCTATAAATAGTGCTAAGTATGTATAATCCGTAACTTTGAAGTTCTATAGAAAGGAAAATAGAGACTAAGTCATTAGTTGACATTAAAAATACTGCACCACTAATTACGAATAATAAAATTAAAGGATATTCTAATATTTTCATATATTCTCCCATTTTATTTAGTAATTTTTTGTTCTATAGTACATAAATTTATTAAATAATAAATCCTTTAATGATGAATATTCTGAAATTCATACTTTTCTAGGGTAAAAACTTGTTAATTGTAATATTAATATACTAATAAAAAAGACAAATATATTAAATATTTGTGTTATATTAGTTATATGTAACAACCCTCCATGTAATCCCAAACCTTTACTTATAAAGGATAAACAAGAAGTCTCTTGTAATATACAATATATCAAAGCTAAAATTGCAACTCTATTGAAAAGAATAGAAATGTCTCGTCTTAAAGTAACGGAGGCTGAAAGTAACAAAGATAGTATAGAAGTTATTATCATAATAAAGTAATAAAATAGTTGATTTTAAAGTTTATATAAATATGCAAATAAGTTATGAGACAGCTACAGCTACAGCTACAGCTACAGCTACACAGTAACGGTTACGTAGTAACGTAGGCACTACGCAGTACCCGTGCACATTTTACAAATTATAAATATACGCATAATGTACATGTGTACTATATTTTAACACATTATGCGTATAGCCT
>NW_027191434.1:1284743-1311183 GCF_041956435.1 Mycothermus thermophilus | reverse complement strand
ACCCTAACCCTAACCCTAACCCTAACCCTAACCCTAACCCTAACCCTAACCCTAACCCTAACCCTAACCCTAACCCTAACCCTAACCCTAACCCTAACCCTAACCCTAACCCTAACCCTAACCCTAACCCTAACCCTAACCCTAACCCTAACCCTAACCCTAACCCTAACCCTAACCCTCTCGGGACGGGCCGGGGGTCGCGTGATTTCAGGGTCGAAAACGAGGCCACATCAACATGCAAAGAACAATCATATGTGCCGCTTTATTCACGAGTAAAGTCATGCGTATAGCTAAACTCGAAACCGTGGTTGGGTTGTATAGAGGGAGCGCCAGGATGCCAAGTCCGGATTTCCTAAATAGTAACCTTGTCGCCCCTGCCTAACCCAAACTTCCTAAAATGGAAGTGTAGGCTTGGCAAGGCGTCAGCAACATACAAAGTATACCATCTTTAAAAATCGATATTAAACCGGTAAAAAATGTAGCGACAAAGCGGATTACAGATTCTTACTGAGCTCTATAAGGAGAATCGAATGAGATAGAGTTTATATAGGTGCACTATATTTAGGGGGTTAACCCTAAGCCCTAAAGTGGTGAAGGATCTATAAAGAGAATCGAATGGTATACAGTTTATATAGCTATACTATAGTTGGGGGGGATAACCCTAAGCTTTAAAGTGGTGAAGGAGCTTTGAATAAGATAACTTAGTATTGGATGCCTGTAAGGGTATTGTAATGGTTTATAGTCCTATAGTGTTGATTAAGATATTGAGCTGGTTGGACGGAGTATCTATTATTAAAGTAAAGATGTTTGGGAGGTATTCTTTAAGAAAGATAGGTCGGCTGTTGTAATCTTGTTATACTTTATTTTAGATTTGGGGATTGTATGATGAGTTCTCTTCTCCATTCTGTCTTTTGTTTGTTGTCGGAGAGATGCAAGGTGCGTGGTGCTAGGACTGGCCTGCGAGGTGTTCATTGTCCAGAATTTTACTCGGTGTGAAACTATGTGATGGGCGACAGTCCCCCGAGGAAGGGTTCTTTGAGGGACCATCTGTGTAAGCCCTTTATTTGGGACCCCCGCGAAAGCGCTTACTCCTGTATTTTGCCATGCCTAGCCACTTCGTGCTAGCCTTTCCTCCTTTCCTCCTACACGCCATATACACAACAGAGCCAGTCTTCCCCATATTCTGGATATTCATCCTTTGCGAGGCACCCACACCTAGGAAGTTGACCCCCTTCTGTTGCGCTATCTGGAGGACTTTCCAGTCCTTGGGTCACAATTGACACTATTCCCGTGTCACTATGCAAAAAGCGAAAATGGAATATTTCACTTAGACAGCATATGAAAATACACGATTGTGGAGCTGTCAAGGTCTGGTATTAGAACATTGATATCTCAGCTAGTCAGGTCTACCAACAAGAAGTCACAGCCCCGCCAGACGCCCATCGCCGTTCTTCTCAAGCCCAGAAAGAGATTGCCCGCTTCCTGACCTGACGGAAACCATTCTCAGAACCGCTACTGGTCTCAGTTGCAACATCAGTCTCGGCAGTGTTGGTATTGCTGTTATTGTTCTTGCCATTTCGGCCGCTGCCCCTATTCCTGCCGCGGCCTGAGCTCGTTGTCGTCGCTGCTGCCGCAGAGGACGTAGTCGTGGTCGCAGGGGTCAAAACAACTGTCGGCGTAAGCGTAGGGATGGACGAAGCGCTCGTCGTGCCAAAGATACCAACAATGGCTTCGACAGCGGCAAGGTTCTTCGCCTGCTCATCGCTACCTGCCTTCTTGTTGGCCTCAAAGGCGGCCGGAAGAGCAGCTTGGTTCGCAGCAACCTGGACGTCTACATCGTGGAGTGTGTCGGCCGTCTTCACCTCGCTGGGGTTATGTGCGACGTCGAATGGCTCAACGTCAATCTGCTGCACGGCAAAGCATCCGCCGAAAGGTCCGGCCAGAGCATTGTTGCGGCACCGGACGGTACAGACGTTGCCGGTGGAGGCGCCGATACAACGCATGTCCTGGGGCAGTTCGACGGTGATGTTGAAGGCTTGAGCTTGGGCTTGGGAGAGGCCGTTGGAACCAGGCACGTTGTTTGTTACAGTAACATTCCGCATAATCCCCGAATTGCTGCCCTCATCAATGTCGCAAAAGTAGGGCCCGGCGCCGTCGGCGTTGACTACATTATTTTTGTCAGGGATCGGGTGAAGACTTCTGGGGTAGCGAATGGAGGGAGGAGCGTACCTTGATGAATCGTAACGGTCATCTTTGTGCCGGCCTTTACTGCCGTGACGGCACCAGCGGCCAGCGCATTCTCGGTCACTTCGCCGACGTCGATGTTGCCAGTGAGCTTGGTCCGTCCGCAGCTGTTGACGACGCCGTTGATGATCTCCTCGTCACGGATGATGGTCGTGTCTTGCTGGCAAGGGTTGATCTGAGTGCAATTTCGGGGGATGGTGCTGCTGACCCTGAAGCCAACAGACGGAGGCGAGCCGGCCTCTCCCTGAGCAGCAATGATGACGCCGTGGGCGTGGGTAAAAGCGACAAGACCCGCCAGGGGGAGCAGTTGAGAAAGCATCTTTGAGAAGAGAAGGTAAGAAGAGAAGAGAACGTAAGGAAATGGAAATAAGAACAAGACAAAAGAACGAACAAGTGGGTGCCAGCCCGCGGCAAGAAGCGAAAGGGATTGTATGTACAGAAGATGCTTATGGATAGATGTTGTTGGGACGGAAAGGGACTGAGGTCAACGATGCTGGCCTAGATATACGTCTACAGGGAACGAATCCCGAGAGGCTACGACACCCGCTTCTGCTGCCGTTGAGTGTCACAAGCTACAGACAAGAGGCAGTGCAGGACCGACCCATCTCGAACATCTCTGACAGGCGTGTCGCGGAGAGATAGGAGAATCGGCCCATGGGAGCTCCTTCAATGGCAAGCCGCCCCACGGCGCTACTATCTCTTCCCTCAGGAGTTGTTCGAAGGTGGACGTCCACCACACATATCGACGGAGTAGACCGGGAACTTAATGTACGGAGTGCAACCCCTGGGTCCACATCGTCGGGGCGGCGGTTCGAAAGTCAGGCAACTGTTTAAGCCGAATGCTTTGTACGGCCTCATGGCAGACAGCTGGAAAAGGCGATGTAAAGCACCAAACCGCCGCCGCTAGCTATGATCTGCAAGATTTGCAGATCGACCAGCTATGTCGAGCTGAGCAAAATCTTCGGCATATTTGGCAGAGAACGCCGTGAAGTCATTCATGGAGCTACAGAGATGGAGGATTAGGGGTTGTGTCGGCTTATCCAGCCTCTGTTCGTCTCATGTCAAAACCCGTTGCTCGGCGATCCGTCCGAATCTTGTTCAGACGCCGAAAACAAGTGCCGAAGCTTGACGATGGTCACTGGGGTTTGGTGTGAGGTCGCGCCTTAAGTTTTCGACCTTCCCGTTTCCGTTTCACATCCCAACTTGATGGCGAGAGCAGTGGAGCGATGGCGCGAAGTCGAAACTCCAACTTCAAAACCAACTGTGAGTGTGGTGGAGTCATGGGCCCACAACGAAACTCCAGATCACGTCACCATCTCCAAGCACGGATCAAAGATGATAACTGCGCTTATAAGCGCCTAACAACACGGTGAGCCGCTGCGTAATCCGACGAAACAAAGGAGTTGATGCATTCCTCGAAATCTTGAACGTAAGGCCACTCTTTTACGTGGTATGAAACCAATTTCAGTGCCAATCTCAGTGTTTGGAACAGACGTTCCAGCTTCCCATAACGACCATTCAAACCAACCGGCCGGATGACAGACCCAACACGTTTGATGCACCCGCAGCCGTCGATGATCGGCCGATCGGCATGCACAGCATGAACAAGCGGGCCCTTCAACCCACCACCGACACAACGGTCATCTACTGGAAGGGGTTCCTCTCGGATGGCGCTGGAGCGCCCCCTTGGCCACCTTACAAGCTGCTCCGTATGCCCGGGAAGTTCGGCAGTCAATGACCGGATGACAGGGGCTAGCGTTTCAACTTCTAACCTCAACAGCACAACAACACAAATCATGAACTTAAAGAGCTGTGTCTCACAAATGCATCTCGATTTGGTGAAACAGACTGTTAAGCTGATTGCAGAGGTGGCGAAGTGGTGGAAGGAAAGAGATCTGAATTGGTGGGTGAACCCTGGGTTGTCTTCGCCACTCAACTCGACGACTAAACGCACTGCCCTGGCGCTCTTGTAGGCTCGAGGGTGCTGAGAAGGATTAACTCACTATCCACCAATAACGCGCATCGCAGCAGCTACACCGGGCCGTGTGAAATGGGTTTTCTGGGTAGCAGAGGTATGCTGACAAACGTGGTGTAGTTGGTGGCGACTGCGAAGCCATCGCGGATGCCGTGAAGTTGCCGGGCGGACACCAGGATCAGCCAACACCCAAATCCCGCCGCGTATCAAGAGCTGGCTGTCCGAAACCCAAAACAGAGCATGGGTCATGATCATCGACAATGCCGATTTACGTTAAGTGTTTTATGACGCTGAAGGCACTGCGACTGATGGTGGTCTCCTGGCCAACATTCTACCCTCAAAGTCACTAGATCCATTCTCGTTAGGTACCATGCGTACCGAGGATATCGCTCGCAGGTTAATCAGTGACGGTGATAGTACCATCATCAAGGTGGAGCCGATGAGTGAAACAGATGCGCTCCGATTGCTTCGAAACAACTGGGTCGAGACCTCGAATACAGGGTTGCAGTGGACCTGATACGTGCGCTGGATTGGCCCCCTCGCCATTAGCCAAGCCGCTGCCTACACCGAGCCCAGAAAGCCGCGATACTTTCTCCAGATATACGTGAAGGCGTTCCGACAAGGTAATTAAACTTTGAGCAAACTGCTCGGGCGTGATGCTGGCGACTGGCGACGCGATGGGGCCGCATGAAATGCCATTTTCAGGACGTGGCGGATTTCGTTCGAATAAATCCCACACCGGCATTCCCCCGCAGCTGACTTGTTTTCATTCCTGGGCTTCTTCAACCCATAAGGAACTCTTGAGTGGATGCTCAAAGACACTAGCTCCTGCATTGAAGACGATATCTCGATGTTTCTAGACTGCTTCCCTGTCTCCTCACCCCACCAAGGCGATGCCATGCTTGCCCTGACAGACGGCCAACGCGAGATGTTCGCGGACGACTTTCTCGGATTGATTCATCAGTCAAATGTCCAAATCCTTGGTATCGTTGTCGGCGTCAAATCAACGAGCTACCAGGTGGTCAATTCTTGGACTCATGCCAATCTTTGCTCCCGCACGGTGAAGCAGCAATAAACTTCAATCCAAAGAGAACTGCCGGCAAAGACTCCGCGACGGGGGTAGGATTATCAGTTTCATATAATGGACGGTACTGTGGTATTCTACTTTCTTGAAAGGTGTTAAGTTGAAAAGTACGTAGGTATGAACATAGTGAATTAGAGTTAAGAGGAGTATCGTAATTCGCATCTGGTATCCATAGACTACTAGCCTTGTCTTGTCCTAGCATGATACCTATCCCTCTCCCTTCGTTTCTCATACTACTAGTGTCAAGTAATCGATTTCGGTTCTGTGGTGTGGTGCATAAAAAGGCGTCTAGTCTTCAGTATTTTCGCGGACAACCTGACAGGACCATCAATGAAGTTGAGGAGATTGTGAAGGACGCACAAGTCAAGTTTGGTCCTGCCGCCGACGAGACGTTAGGTTACATGTGTTTGCTGGCTCTGACTTATCGTGATGTGCAATACTGAAAGGAATCCGAAACGCGGTAATACAGATCAGAAAATCCAAAGGAGCACCGGATCATTTTACTCCGGATAGTAGCGACATCAATCCTGGTGGAGGTATGGTATCTGATAGGGCGTTTTGAGGGATGATGAGCAAGCTCTCAAGCAAGACGCGGAAACCGCCGTCCTATATTCGATCAAGTTTGAATGCCTGAGCGATCTGGTGTGTCTTTGGAACAGAGAAGGTCGATACCAAGATACCTTACCGTTGGTGCGATGAAATAGGGGTCAAGTTTCGGGAGCAAGAGCGCGGTCCAACCTCCCCAGAGACTTGCGAGGCCCTGGCATATTTGGCTAAGTGGTAGGACGAGACCACATCGGCATTAGGACCTTGGGACACATCAGCGATGAGAAGCACGACGGCGGGTACCGCCAGTACGTGGTTTACTGCTGCCTCTTCTCCGTGTTCACACGTCCTTCAATGATGCATCGGGGTTGTTCGTGGCATACTACTACCAGTGCGTTAAGGTGTTCCTATTTCCTTTTACGGTCTTTTGCTAATGTGAAATAAGCCTGTTGATGGTAGATAAACTCCTTTCCTTGGCTGTGTTAGGATCCCTGAGTCTTCCTAACGAGAATGATCTGCCTCGGCAGCCCCGTTTCCTGGGACGCTAGCGTACGCTCGTATTTTGTTGTCACTCAGGTCAGGGGTGTCAGCCTTGCATCTTCTCTAGCCCGTTGCGCCTCTCTCACTTCATATCAGTAGGTATCTTCAGTTTCTCGGTATCCACCCACTGCGAAGCCCCTATCGCCCAAAGTCGACGTTCAGGTGAGGAATATCCGTACTCTCAAGAGATACTGAACTCAGCTAAGTACCCGCTGCTCTGAATGCCTGCCTGACTTGTTGATGAAAAGAGGCAACCCGCAGATATCAGCTTTCCTTTGATCCTTTTCGGTCGCCTTGGCATTTCAGTACTCCGTACCACGCATGAGAAAACCATCTGTTGCTGCTACGTTGGTCCCGTCCATGTCTGCTGACGGCTTGGTCGTTTTCCGTTTCGCGCTTGGTTCTCCACAAGCATAAGACAGGAACGTGGTGAGTTGGCTGATTGGCTGCCCTGGAATAACCGAGAGGCGGCCAGGGTCGGACGGCGGGCAAAGCAGGGGTCCCTGCAGCATAACGTCGTCCATTTTCTGGTTTTTTGTGGGACAAGCAGACGGCCGCCCAACATCAAGATTGCGAAAACCGTCCCTCGGTCCGACTCCACCAACACCTCTTCATGTCGACCGATACAAGACACCTGGACCTCGACATCGCAGGATGATCACGCTGCGGTTTTGTGGACAATGGGCCGACTCCTGAACATGTACCCGGGTCGCGGGGCACTCGCCGGTGTCCCTCTTCCTCTGCGGGTCCAACACCTCCTCGCGACCGTCCTCATCGCCGCCGCCGTCCTTGGCTCCCTGTACCTGCTCTTCGGTCCGCGCGACATCTTGTACAACCCTGCCGTTCCAGCTCGAATCACCGACCCGAATGGCCAGAGATATCCCTTCGGCACTGGCCCAAAGCCACCCCGCCGTCGGCCATCAACACAACATCCTATCGACAGGTTGATCAGGGAAGCGCGAGTCGAGTTCAACCGGCTGCTCGGAAAGCGCTCCTTCACCCTCGAGCAAGCGGCATCGCGCTACCGCGAGCGCCGCGGTCGCCATCCGCCTCCGGGCTTCGACCGCTGGTTTGCCGCCGCGACTGAGCTGAACGCCATAGTGATTGAGGATTTCTTCGACCGCATCCACCACGACATTAACCCGTTTTGGGGCCTCGAACCCCGCGAGATCCGTCGCCGCGCCCACGACCAGCCATACATTATTCGCATCCGCAATGGTACTGCCGAGGCCACCGATCCCGAGCCCGAGCTTCACTTCCGCGTCGCCCAGTGGTTGCGCCTGATCCGCCGGTTTTCCCGTCACTTGCCCGACATGGACCTGTACATGAACCACATGGACGAGTCCCGCGTCATGATGCGTTGGGAAGACATGGCAAAACTGGTGGAAGCAGAGCGCAAGTCACGATACTTCGCGGACCCCTACAATGCCGTTTCTAAATACGGCGGCGTCGACGACGTCCAGAGGCTCCCGCGCTACGACCCGCACTGGAAAGATCGCGATGTCGCCAAGTTCTGGGATTTCACTCGCGACGCTTGCCCACCCGGCACCCCCGGCCGCAACATCTCATCCTTGTCGAGGGTCGATGAGCCCACGGAATACCCGCAGACCCCAGTACCCGACTACACCTACCGGGGCTACATCAAGAACTTTACCGCCGCCATGGACCCGTGTCTGCAACCCCATCTGCGCGGGATGCATGGCACATACATCGAGGCCATCAGCATGTCGACGACCCGCGAACTGGTGCCCATTTTCGGCGAGTGCAAGCTGCCGCAAAACAATGAGATCCTGATCCCGAGCGCCATGTACATCGCCGAAGACATTCGGAAGGAATACAGTGGCGGCGGCGAGCGCGGCGGGCCGTGGAAGGACAAGAAGGACGCGGTCGTGTGGCGTGGCTCTGCTTCTGGTCTCCGGAACAAGGAAAGTAATTGGTGGCACAACCACCGCCATCGGTTTGTCCAGATGTTAAATGCCACCACCTTGGCTGCCATTGAGGCTGGCAATCCCAAGGCTGCGCGAACATTCCGGCTTCCACCCCGCGACAAGGATCCATACAAGGTCCGAGCCCGGAAAGAGGGTCGCCTGGCCGAATGGGTCTCAACTTGGTCAGATGTCGCCTTCACCGACTTGCTGTGCTGGCCGCCCGTGGACGGAGAGGACGGGAAGCCCCTCAAGACTTGCAAGCACAACGATGATGTCATGTCGGTTGCCCCTGGCATGCCGTTCAAGCAGCTGTACGACTACAAATATCTCCCCGACATCGACGGCAACTCTTTCAGCGGCCGTTACCGCGCTTTCCTCATGTCGACGAGCATGCCCCTCAAGTCGACCATTTACGCCGAGTGGCACGATGACCGCCTCAAGCCGTGGGTCCATTTCGTGCCCTTTGACAACTCATACATGGACATCTACGGCATCATGGATTACTTCCTCAACGGTCACGACGAAGAAGCCGAGACCATCGCCCTGGATGGGCAAGCCTGGGCCACTGCTGTCTTGCGCGTTGAGGACATGGCCCTTTACACTTGGAGGCTGCTCTTAGAGTATGCCCGCGTTATGGATGACAACCGCGATCAGTTAGCGTTTGTGGATGATATACTCGACTAATCAGGTATTGCCATTTGGGATCATTTAGACGGTGGTTGGTTGGGTTCGGTGTTTTGTGCATTTTGGTGTGATGATATGCAAACAATGTTATCTAATGACAATGATTCCCTGATCCTTGCATTCTCGTCTGATCTCCTGGACGGTTTGTGCCTTGTGGTTGGTCCCCTCTTCGAGCCGGGCGAATGTGGGCAATATTTACTCGTAATGTTTCTTACCTACCCTGACCGACTACGTCATCTTCATCATCCTCCCCCTCTGCTCTCAGATGCCCAAACACTCCAGTTTTTCACACTGGGATCTTTAGCCTCTTCATCCACAGACTGGCAAGCCAGCAAGCCGATTGTTACAAAACCTCCCTTCGGCCATTAGCATACCTTCTGAGCAAACCGACCCTGGCCCAAGAGCACCATTTCATCAAAGATTCCCACAAAGTTCTGGACACCTAGTCACACTTCCAATCGTCCAGTCTATCCACCAACCACCCACTTGTTCTCATCAACCCGATCTTTCTCTCCGACATTGCCGGAGCATGGCCTTGGCCCATGATGAACCTCTCGTCCATGCTGCACAGATCTTCAACATAATTCCACTGCACACATGAACTCCATCCCTTACATGCTGCTTCACACGCATCTGCTGACTTCCAAGCGCCCTTCCAGAGTGCCGTGTCGTAACCAGACTCTGGAGCTGGCGGGTTGTCCTTGTTGCCAGAAGACACACTATAGAGGTTGGACAAATTGTCCCACCACTCAGCCCGTCTTCGGAGACCAGGGGTAATAAAACCGAGGGCAAAGTCTCGGTAAAGCAGTGGTTTCTTTCAACAAGTCAGCATTAACCTGTAATGTCGGAAAAACATCGCAACATAAGATGGAAACTTACCGTGAAGTCCCAGGACTGCTCAAAAGCGTAGTATCGCGCAACATCGCGGTTGTGGACGTGGTGCCAGGACATGAGGGGCCAGCACCAATTCCACCGACTGAAGGGAAACTTCCAGTGCACAACGCCGTTGAAACCCCACGTGAACTTTTCGTCGCCGCCATTTTCCCCGAACCGGACGCCATACTTGTTGAGGGCATGGCCGAGTATTTGGTCGCCGCAGCAGTGCTGTGACGCGTATTCCTCGTATTCTTCTGAGATGGCTTCGTTCAGCCCAAAGGATTTTTCCCAGGCACCTCGGGAGAGAACGAAACCGGAACCTCCATGAGCAAACACCACGTCTGACCTGCCGCCGAGGTGGCCGAGATAATGCGGTTGCTGCCAGTCGAAGGTGGAGAGGTAGCGAATGATGTTGGGGAGGAAAAGGTAGGTATCGTCTTCCATGTAGACATACCACTTGACGTGTGGCCAATTCCTCCCCGCGTGCTGGATTAGAGGGACAAACTTGTACTTGTCGATGACCCAGCCGCCAGGCGGACCATAGTTGTCTCCTTCCAGGTTTGCCGCCTCGAGATAGACATTGTACCGACTGTACTCTGTTGCCTGGTGGTACACGTCGAAGTCAGGGTGTGCCTTGGTGGTCTCAGTGATGTTGGCTAAGACGTCAATGATCTGAAAGTCCCCAATCTTGTCCTCGCTGTCAGAGTAAAGGACGACATTTTCCGGAGGGATGCGTTCTGGTGAGAGTGATGTAGTGAAATGGATGAGCAGCCGCTTCCACATCGCGGTGGTGCCCGTCTTCATGATCAAGAGGATCTCGGAGGTTGTCAGGTTCAACCCGGTTGGTACAGTACCCTTAGAAGGAACTGGGGTATGTTCTGTGCTCGGCGATGTGCTCGAAGGCGCTGTGGGCCCAGAGTGTGATACTATGTCGGTTTTGACCAGGCCATGATGAGTCTCCCAACCGTTCCACGCCCTCCTGGAACTCCAGTTGTTAACATGGAGATCAAATAGATTGTAGGAAAGCCAGATGCAAATTGTAATGATCACAACCGGTGCAATCCGGTTATTTCTGTATGTGACGACCATGGCGCTTGGAGGAGGAAGCTGCTCCGATGGCTGATGGGACGAACCATCCACAGCCCGAAACTTCATGATGTGATTATATATGGGGTTGACATAGGGAAGTCCCCTGTGCATTCCGCATAATTATGCCTTGTCAATCGAGACACACGGAAAGTTGGTACTGAAAGACATCGCCAACCCTTCAGCCTTCGGACTTGTGAAACATTGTCTGGCTAACTCCCTCAACAGGGAGCTCAGGTTGGGGCTGTACCGCGGAACGGTGGTCAAAATAGCGTCATTATGGCCACATCCAGATCCCTTTGACCCATGAAATATGCATATACGGGCGTACGTAGTTTCCCCAGCTCGGCCTTCGGTCAAACTATAGGTCGTGACAAGTCCGCGAGAGCCACACCAACTCCACTGTTTGCGCGCGAACACGGCTGGGGCTGTGCAAGCAAGCCAAGTAGAAGAGTCCGTGTTCACGACCAACCCATGTCATTACAGTCCATGAAATGAATGGCTGGCCCCGAAACCGTTCCCATGCTATGTTTGGTTGAGCGAATGATTAGACAAGTGTGCCTTGCCCTGCCAATGTTGCTCGAGCCCAGGTATTGATGGTATAGCCATGGCGTCATTCAGTACTTACCCAGTCATCATTATCACACGAGAGTCGGAGTCTCAAAATCAACCGCAGTGAGGCATTAAAGCTGGTATATATGTCAGAGGCTGTCACCTACCTGACGACCGGATACCTCAGAAACGTTTGCCGCACCTAACAGGGTCCTCTCTTTTCCCTGTGTTATTCCATTCTTTTTCGCTTCAATGTTACCCAACGGTCAGGCACACAGGGATGGATATCCCATGAGCTTCCTGGCCGTTAGCCGCCCAGACGTGCCAGCCTTTCGCCAGTTGCTCAACATCCTTGGGTGTCTCGTAGCCCTTCCAGTGCTCTATGGCTCGACGGTTCATTCCCGGTACCCGATCACCTTCGACATAATAATAACCATCGCGCTCTCGGAACTGAACCGCTTTGTGATCGAGAGATGTAGGACAAAGTTGGTTTCCGAGTGTGCGATGGATGAGTGGCAGGAGAAGGATCCTGAGAAGCAGCTGCCGCTGTCTGAGATTCGGTGCATGGCTGCGGTTGTCGGTTGGCGTGAGGATCCTCTTCTATACGCCAGAGCCCTCGATAGCTACAAGTCAGCACGTTCCTGCGTTTTTGTTATTGCGGGAATAGACGGCGATGATCCCGAAGATGAAGATATGGTCAAGATATTCAACAAGGTATACAAGCCGTTTGCCAATCTCAAGATCCAGACACAGCAACGCTCACTTACTTTGCAACAGATCTATACGGAGCGGTCCGCCGTAATTCACATCCCCGAACCTCTCGGTGACGTTGCCGAGAGAGTCCGGGCAAAGACACTTGCCCAGCATCGCCAACTAGGCTACCGGATCAACTACGGTGATATTGATGCCATCACCATGCGATACTGTGTTGAGTTGGCAAAGGCTATCCTGATCCAGCACAACCTTCAGATCGATGGGCCTGACGGAGTCCGGTACTTGTGCCTGCGGCAACGGCATATGCATAAGAAGGGAATCATGTTCACCAGCTTCGTATTCTCTCTCGTCATCGCAGATATCCTCGGCATCGAGTTCCTTTGGTCGTCGGACTCGGATACCATTGTGTTTCCCGACTCCCTTGAAAAAACCATCAACACCTTTGCTGGAGACCCCTTGGCTGGGGGAGCGAGTTCCAGCCTCACCGTACACAACGCTAAGGAGACCGTGGTCACAGCGCTCTCAGAGGCAGTATATTGGGGTGAGCTGTACCTCACGCGATCAACCCCTGCTGCTGCTGGGACCAGCGACTGCCAGAGCGGACCGAGCACGGCGTTCCGTCTTGCTGCGCTCCCCGACATCCTGATTCCCTGGTACCTTCAACGTGTGCTGGGTAAGCGCATGATTGTCAACGAAGACCGGCACTTGACCACGAATCTCCTCATGCGCGGATGGAAGGTCATGTTTGCCTCGGATGTCCTCGCGGCCACAGACACGCCCACGACTATGTCCCGTTGGCTGAAGCAACAAGTCCGCTGGGCGAGGGCGACACACATAGAGTCGCTGTTGCATCCCCGAGTCTATGCAAGAAGCCACCCTCTGCTGTTTTACGGCATGATGAAGCGCGAGTTCGGTCCGGTCATAGGCGCCATCGCTATCGTTTGGTATTTCCTTACGAGCCGGACGCTCGTCAGCGTTTCTATGCAGGACATCTTGCTGCGCATTATCGTCGGGTGTTGCTATAACGTCCTCCGGAATCCCGACAGGCTCACACTCAGGGGCATGGCGTGGATTGTCCCGAGCATCTTCTTTTACTACATCCCTTTGCCTGCCGTCCACGTATGGAGCATGTTCACTATGGGGGCGGATGGTTGGGGTACAACTATGCGAGCGAGCAGTGAAAAGGCCAGCAAAGAAACATTGAGAAAGGCCTGGTTCGAAACAGGGTTCTTTGTCGTTTGGCTGGGGATCTTGGGCGGCGTGGCGGCGAAGTTGCTGGCAATAAAGTTAGGCTGGGTTTGGTACCAGCGGATGGCGGCCATCGGTGTCAGCTCGGGGATAGCATCATACGGAGCATGGCGGATGACCATTGGAGCATTATAGACGGATAGAGGTATGTGGACGACGACCAGTATATAGACAAGATGAGGCAGGTGACAGGCCTGAAGTTGTAGCTTAGGACATGGAGAAATATTTCCATAAAATAGAACCAACTGATCTGGAATTCGGACGTAGAACATCACTTTGTGACAGATCTTGCCATTCCAGTTTCCTTTGGTCTGCTGCGCCATCAAAGGTGTCCAGTTCTCAGATCTTGGCAACATGTGGCCGTTGGCAATGTCCGGGTTGGGCACCTTGCAGATAAACTGGAGCGTGTGACACTTCGCTCCTGGCCATCACGAGGGCACATGTCATCAACACACCCTCACCTGAATCTGACTGTTATCCTCACCCCGGACCCATGGTCCAGGAGGGTCCGATCACCCAACAACGTGTGTGGGTGACGCACTTGGCTCGCGGGAACCTGGGATCGGTGTAGTCTGTTCAAGATACTACTACGACATGCGTGACACGGGGGTTTTGAATCCTAGGATTCCGCCTAGATACCACAGTCTTCATGAAATCAGGAACTACGCTGAACACGGATAATCTAAGAAGTAAACGTGCTGGGCTCGGGTAGGACCCTATTATCTCACATTCTCTCCTTCGGAAGTGGTCCCAAACTGCTGGACAGCCCGGGGATCCGGTGTCAAAAATGTGGAGCACGCTGGAGCAAAAGCCACTGTCGTCAGGTTGGCCTGATCACCCCCACGAGGTGGAGTTGTGTGTTACCTGACAGGCCATTACGCATTACACCCCAACCCCCAGATCGGGGGTTTGATGAAGCCGGCTTCCCAATCTGGACCGAGAGATCAGTTTCCTACCAGATCCCTTGCACGGAGGTATGGTCGGAGACGAGCTACATGGAGGCATATGCATATTTCTTATTCACATCACATAGTTCATCTTGTTGCGCCCGCTTTCCAGCTGATATGTTCTGAAACGTGGGAAACCTCTCTGGTCCCGAGTCCCGTCCGCTTCCCGTCGGTCTGACGGAGGGGGCTTGTAACATACGGTAACGTCACAGTTCCGCTCTCATCGGGCGACGCAGTGGACCCCGCGCCTGGAGGTTCGGCTTTCCAGGTTCTTTTGTCGGAGTGACCGCCCGCTGCCCCGCATCACTCCAGCCTTGCGCTTGCGCGAGCCGACCCGCCTGGAAACCTCGCATCGGGAGACCCAATTCTCGAGGGCAAAAGGGCAAAAAGAACCAACAAACCTCCATTCTGTCCACCATACTACTCGCTCCTGAGCCGCCCGATTCCTTTCGCTCCTCCAATCATCACCCCCACGAGACACCACCACCAATCCCCCCAGCCAGCAATGGCTACCTCTCGCCTCGGCGACCATCGCCATATGCGTAGCGGCAGTCTCAACATCCCGCCGCACCCGGGCCGTCCGGGCATAGGACCCGGTTCTCGATTTGATGGTCCTCGGAGCCCGCCGAGTAAGTTTTGCTTGCTTTTTTTGACTCGATCTCGCCGGCTCTGGGCGTCCCAGGGACCACGGAGGAGAGGATGCTCCTTGGTCCTCGCTCTTCCGATGACTTGACGGTGGTCGTTTGCTTCTTCGCTTACGCCTTGGTGATGTTGACGTTTCCCGTCTCCTCCGATAGACACATCACACGTCCCATGCAAGTTCTATCGTCAAGGCGCCTGCCAGGCAGGGAATGCCTGTCCCTTTAGCCACGATCTCACAGCGGCCGCTGAAACAATCTGCAAATACTTTGCCAAGGTGAGTCCTCCTAGGCCTGAATGATCCAGCCTCATCCAGCCGCCGGCTCCTCTCGCAGTCTCACTGATCGTTGTCGTGTCACCGCTCTCAGGGGAATTGTAAATTCGGTCCAAAGTGCGCAAACATCCACGTGTTACCCGATGGCCGTCGTATCAATTATGGGAAGAACGGCGTGACCATCGGCGCTCCGCCGGTACCTTTGGGGGTGCGTGTCAACCCCACTACATACCATCAGCCATCCAACAGCGCTCTCACGAACTCGTTCCTGCGTGCCGACCAGCTTCCCCCGTATCCGCCTCCGGCCCCTGCTCCATACACTGCTCCTGAGGAGCCCTACGGCCAACCGATCGGACGGCAGCCGAATGTCGAAAACGGCGTGCCAACCATCGACACTACATACACTTCAAATCCTGCCTCTGCGTACGGCTCGCCCCGCGACGAAGATCCGAACCGACTTGGCCTCGCCTTCTCTCCGAACCCCAAGGGGTTGTCTGTTTTGGATGCCCCGCTTCCCGCGTCGTTTGACAGCAATGGAATCTCGCTCGCTGCCAGGTATGGCCCCTGGCCGGCATCGGTGCCGTCCAAGTTCGGTCTCGACTCCCCGTCGCCTTCGCTACACTCGGCTCGTGATGCCCGGACCTCGGAGACTCTAAAGCTGTTGCATACATCGGCCTTCGGGAGCAGCGAGCACCTGTCGCCTTCCGGCATCGGTACCGGCGATGGCAGCGGCTTCGGCAGCAGTCCCCCTGTTGGTTCGGCGAATCATGGCTCGGTGCTCGGCAATGACGAGTTCTTCGGCCGCCGCTTCATGCACAGCAGTTCATTGCGGTACGCCAAGCCGCGAATGATCAGCAGCAGCATGCCCAAGATTGATAGGGACTGGGAAGCCGAGTTCATGTTTGAGGAGGACCTTGTTCCGGGTTCTTTGGCCAACGAGGTGTTGACGCCAGCCGAGAAGGCGCGTCGTGGGTCCACACATAATGCGGCACGCATGGCAGATACATTGGACTCGGGTACTGAATCTCTGCCGATTGGCGTTGGCAAGTTCGGCAGCCCTGGCTTGGGAGCGAGCCCGAGCCGCTGGGGCCCGTTGTTCCAACGACAGAAGGAAGAGGAGGCCGAACTGGGAGGATCCGCCCGGGCGATGAAGCACGTCTCGGCATTCGGTCATGTTGGAAGCCCGCTCCGGAACTCCAGCCTTGCTTCGGCCATCACGATTGAGGCCAATGACGATTCTCCAACTGCTGCGAAGGATAAGGGGAATGAGTCCGTCTCTGCCCTGACCCGGCAGTTCCGCGAGACGAGACTTGTCGAGACGACGTCTGACAGCCTGAGCGCCAGTCCAAGCCTGGGCCCTATTGCGGCCCCGCGGAGTCAAAAGGCGAGCACCGGTGGCTCTGGTCTCGGCGCCATCGGGAAGGAACGCGAACGGGACCGGCCGTTCGAGCGACATACCAGCAGCGGCTCGATCGGATCCGGCGTCCCTGCACGATTCGCAACCCCCATTGATGAGGAAGACTCGTCCTTCGTCTTCCGTATGGAAGAGGAGGACGATGCCCAGACACGCGCGCGTAAGCCTGCTGCGGCCCCCGGGGCCGGTGCTGGAACTCTGGGTGTCACCGGCCCCTTGAGTACTGGGTGGAGCTACGCCAGCGTCGTTGCAGGCAGCCGGACCACCTCAGGAGCTGCGAACACTGCCGGCAAGAGTACCACTGAGACCAATGCCAGTACGGTTGGTGGGAGATAGGTGGAGGTGAATGTCATCAGAGCCTCATGGCTCAATTTCGGCAAGAGGTAAGGCGTTGGCAACACGGGGAAAATAGGGCACATTTTTTTTTCTTTTTGGATATGGCTGCGGCCCACCAGCGTTTGGGAATCATTGTCCCGGCGTACTTTTGGACACGGTTCAGTCATATACTAGCATCACGGGGATTTGGGAGAGGCGTCGAGATAAAATTGGGTTTGCTTTAATATGCTCCCTGGCGAAGTGGACATGGGCACATTTTGGTATATATCCCTGATATCTTGCATAACATGTTCTTTTACCACCTATCCTTCAATCCTCTGCCGTTGGCCTTTAGATGGTGTGTGAGCCTTGCTGCCTTCATATCCTCAAGTCACAGAGATGTGGGTTGGATGGGTTCAGTCTTGCCATTTCGTAGTCTCCTACTTTACAGCCGAACTGAGTGTTCTGTACCTACGGATGCCATCGAATCTCGCATCGGAATTAACCATCAATCGCTCGCCATGCGCAGTGCCTTTGGACAGAACCCCAACATGGTTGTGCTGTTTGGCCGTGAGGATCTTGGCCTGATGAATCGTAAAGCTTCCACGGCTGGATCGGACACTTCTGCTCTCACTACGCCAACCAGCGCTTCTAACACGATGGGAATTTCAGGGAGCTCCTGGCCGGGCTGTGAGGGAAAGAACAGAGCGCACAACAATTGGACTCGGAAGAGACGGACCGGCTAGCAGCAAGAAAGGCAGGAATCAGAATGTCGGGTCACCCAGGTCAGGTCACACTGACGCAACGATAGGCACACAAGACTGAGACCAGTCCGTCGCAGCCCTCAAGCAGCCCCAATGCCCATCTTCTTCATTCCATTGGTCTCTCTCATTGCGATGTGTTTGCTAGCTTGGTACAGCATCACGGTTTCACCCGCGATTGGCAACCCAACCGTGGCATAATGCCGGCTACTCCGTCCAGAAAACGCAAAATACGTAGTAAAACACCGCCGAACAGACCGGAGAGGAACCAGGTCGGAATGTGCGGTGGGACTTGTATGATATAGTCATGATATGGTACAGGTGGGGAGTGGGAAAAGTTTAGTTAGCGTCGGGCTGCTTGAGGATGTACTGGACGGCTTGCTCGACTGGATGGGCAAGATGTGTTAGCAGGGTATGCAGATGGGTTGGGGTGAAAAGAGCGAACATACCGCTGTGAATCTGGTCGGCATCCTTATCCGGGATCTCGATGCTGAACTCCTACAGAAGAAACCGTCAGCATCGTGACAATACGCGGGTTTCGGTGGATAGCCGCGAAGACAGGAAGGAGTCTCGAGTCCGGGTATAATCGGTGGGATGCATACCTCCTCGATCGCCATCACAACCTCCACGGTGTCCAGGCTGTCCAGGCCGAGATCGTTGGCGAAGTGCGCCTTCGGTGTGATCTGCCGAAAGAAAAAGAGGTCATGTTAGATCATGAAGAACAGCGGGGCTGTCGTCTTGCCGTGGCTGAGGGGTTACTCACATTGGCGGGGTCGTTGACCTGGGAAACAGTTAGTCCATGTTTCTCAACGAGGGGCAAGGGATATAGGCCGCTGGACGACCGGGAAAAGAAGTCCAACAGCGGCTGGAGAAGGCACCGCGCACTCCCCCGGTGTTCTAACAGTCCTAACCCCTCTCAATGACCAAATGACCGAACCCACCTTGTCAAAGTTGGAGAGCAGCTGCTTGATGCGCTCATAGACCTCCTCCTCCTGGAGCCCCCCACCCGAGGCGTAACACCGGACGGCCTGGAAGGAAACGGTCTTGGGAGTGAAAGCGCTGACCCTCGGGGCGGGGGCGAGGGCGAATCTCCTGGCAACGGCCGACGGAGCGGGACGGACGGCGGCGCGGGCCACGGTGGCAGCGGACCGGAGGACGGCGGAGCGGAACATTTTGGATGACGGGTTCTGGTCGGGGATAGGGATCCGGAGTGTGCAAGACGGCAATTGACTCGACCCGGGGACTTGGGGCGGGCTCAATCGGGGGTTCGCAATGGGAGAGGTGGTTGTTCGGCAGGTTGCCAGAAGCAGCAGGTTGGTGGTAAATTTCTCGCCCAGACTTGCAAAGCCGCAGCGGGACAGCGGGAGCTTGGAACATGGGTGATGGAGGCTGGCCTGTGCAGGGTCACGTGATATCAGATCCACACCTATCCAGATGCCGTCACCACCAACCACCATGGCCAGCACACGGAAATCAAGAGTAAAGGAGCATTTAGGAACATTATCAGGCACAAAGGAAATGTTGTTCGAGGTTGAATTGCTATGAAGCATCACTCGCAGTATGTACAGCACCAACAAGGCCGCGCTTGCATCCTGGCCTGACCTTTACACTCCATACTCCCCCATTTCCTCGCCGTCAAGGTTTACCGATAAGGGGCATCGGCCCGGATAGCAGCAGCAAGCTCAGGCTCCCACTTGTCACCATTCGCCAGCAATTTCTCTGCAGGAAATGTCAGCATTGTTTGAAGCATACAAGAGTGGATTGCCCCAGCATACCCTTGTTGTAGAGCAGCTCCTCGCGAGTCTCGGTGGCATACTCGGCGTTGGGGGACTCAACAATGGCGTCAACGGGACATGACTCTTGGCAGAAGCCGCAGTAGATGCACTTGGTCATGTCGATATCGTAGCGCGTCGTCCTCCTGGAGCCGTCGGCACGCTCTTCGGCCTCGATGGTAATGGCCTGAGCCGGGCAAACAGCCTCGCACAGCTTGCAGGCGATGCAGCGCTCCTCACCAGACGGATACCGGCGCAGAGCGTGCTCGCCACGGAACCGGGGAGAAATGGGACCCTAACAGAGGTTAGCAACATGCACAGTTGTCCGAAAATACCATCGCCCAAGATATGTTGCTAGGATAATCTCGATGTTTGCTTTGCAGAGGGGCCGCAAGGAAGTCAACAAACCTTTTCGAAGGGGTAGTAAATCGTGTAACTGTTGGCTCAAGAATCAGTTCAAGTCCGTTCATTAGGAGCAATTTCAGGGAGAGGAACCACTTACGGCGGCCGGAAGAACTGCTCCAAGAGCACGTACATGCCCCGCAGCATCTCGGTCATGAGGAAGTACTTTCCAACCTTCTCGATGGTGCTCTCCTTCTCCTGATCCCAAGTCGTGGGCGGCCTGAGCCGGAAGTTCTTCGGCGGCGGACCGGCCGGGGTCGCATAGGTTCGCCTCGCGACGAGAAGTTGTGCGGGAGTGGTGCGGAGAAGGGCCGAGGGAGCCCGGACGAGGGCGGTCTGGCGAGCCGCCAGCGACACGGTAGAACGCGTGATCATGGTGTTTAGGTTCTGCGCACAGCGCTACAGTGGCGCACCGGGGAGATATAGATGTGGATCGGCGGCAATGGGCGGAACAAGTTGGAGAGTGAACGGCGAGACTTTTCGCGCACCGGTTCCGATGTGTCGGTTGGCGCGACAGGAAGACAGGGGGTCGACGAAGAAGTGGATTTGTATGTCGGCTCGGGGGGTTCTTTTCGTTAGAGGAGTCGGCAGGAGCGGAGAGGTAAGGCGACGGATTGCCGATCCCCAGTGGCGTTGTCCTCCCCAAGTTGTGATCCTGGAGCTGGTGATGGACCAACGGGCAACGAAGTTGGAGCTGCGATCGGCAAGCTTGCCGATGACATTTCCCAGGTCATGATTGGCAGCAGGCTAAAAGTGTGGGGTACTAACCAGTTGTCACGTGATATCCCGCCGACCCCGCGGTGTGGTGGGGCATCATCGCCGTGCACAGTGCAGAGGGAGGCAGTTCGTCCGAGCCTGCTTTGAAACTTTGGGACATCGGACGCGACGCTCACTACTCCAAAATTCAACAACCTCGATGCTTCTCTTACACCGGCCAGCATACGCGGGGGCGATGTAGCTTCTGTTTAAAAAATAAGAACTGGACTGACTCTAACAGATGGCGGTGTAATATGTCAAGTCTCGTTTCTATCCGCTATTATTCTGATCATTTCTCGTCCATCAATCCGAGCGTCCCCAGGTCGTCCACCAAACACCAACATTCGCTGCCACAACTAAATCCAGCATCTTCAATCCTTCGTCATGAATTATCAGCTTTCCAAGCTTTGCTCGTCTTCCTCGTGACCCGCCACCCGCGTTTTCCCGTCCGAGACCTGTAAGATCCAGAGACGGATCCTCATCCAAGTCGTCGTCATCGCTTTCAAACTCATCCCCGCTGCTATGCGACCCCTGATGCAGGATCTTATTGAGGCGTCCCGGTAAATGCCGACCACCCTTGGATTTGGCGTCGGGTTCAGAAGCCCGACGGTGACGGGCGGATTGTGGCAAGTTATACCGCAGCTCGCTCACTGGTTTCGCCCCAGCAAGCGCCGACGCGAGCTCTTCTCCCTTGGACCGGCCGATTGCCTGGGCGTCTCGGATGCTTTGGGCGACTTCGCGCGGATCGAATTTGATGTTGCCGGGGTCGAGGACGTGGCGAAGCTTCAGGGCACGACCGTTGGCGCTCGTGCGGAACTCACAGCGTCCATTCCAAGGGCTCATGAACACGTAGCCTTTCGGCTTGAGCCCAGGTCCTGGTTGAGTGATGAGTGTTGGAGAGTGCCGCCCGTCAGAGGAATCGACCGAGCCAATGGTCGAGGTGCTTCCCTGTCTCGTGTGTGATACGTGCAGGGGTGCAGGAGCGCCCTCCCCAGAGGCATTGGGACCGCCCTGAGGGGGACTGCCTGGTCGTCGTCGGCGATGGAACGGCCTTTTCAGGTGCCCCGTCAAGCTCGGTCCGTATGCCATGACCACTTCGCGTGTAAAGCCCTGCTCGACTGGTTTCCATGTGGGCCTCTGTTCTGTGGTGTCTGCCGAGGTCCCGCTCACTCCCATTTGACTGAGTTGCTGCGCCAGCGATGCTCCAGATGATAGCCGGAATTTCCCGACATCCGCTCGACTGGGAAGGTCGCGGTACTTGGCGTACCCAGATGTTTCCAAGCGGATAGTGATGTGCTGGGTGAAGGGCAGTAGCTCGCCCAAGTTGTTCGGGTCGAGGTTTGGAGCCGCAGTTTCTGGTGTCGGCACATTCGTTTGGAATGACAAGATCTTTCCCACGTTGCACTGTATTCCGGTAGTTGGATCGCGCCGAATAATGGTGAGCGAGAAAATCGCTGATGCTGGACCTGTCCCTGGTCTCCCTGGAGACGTTATTTGAGAAGGGGGTCGCGGTGATGTTTGGGACATGGGAGAAAAGGGCCGCCCAGGATTTGGCACCATCCTTGGTGGTGTCATTGGCGGTACAGTCATTCTAGGATCTGGTACTGGAGTGGTACTGAGTTCCGAGCTTTGGCCTGATATCGTCTCAAGCGTCGACATCATAGGCTTTGGAGGTCGCGGGGGAAGGGGTGGCGAAGCCGGAGACCCTGATGGGTCGGGGGGGAGTTCGGTCAGTCCAGCTGACTGTCTTTTCTGGAACACCGGATTCTGACGGTAGCTCTCAATCCCGTCGCCATCAGAACCCGCTGGCTCAATCTGGGGAGACGGTGCAAGAGGTGCCGGCTCTGTGGTAGGAGGAACACCTGGTACAGCCGTTGTCGGCGGTGGGACGGGCCCGGAGTTGTTGCTGTTCATAACCTTCTTTTCTAGACCGACCACAATGGCAGAGGGCGGCAATGGCTTTCTAGGAATGGGACTCCTCGCGCCCTCGATGCTGGACCGGGGCGAGACAGCATGCGCTGGTTTTGGCGGAGCTACCAACGCCTCATCCTCGGGAGTGTTGAGGTGAACATAGTAGAGGGAGTTCGCAATATCCTCGGCAGTGACGTTCTTTTTCAGAGGCCGAAATGTAGATAAGATGACATCTGCAACACCAAATAAGTGAGTCCTCGTGGAACCTGAACCTCTCGAGACTGTCGGTTCACTTACCTTGAGTTCCGGGAACCCGGGAGATGTACAAGATCAAAGATTCACGGAGCTCGGGATGGTAAGGGTATTGTGGTGGGTTTGCGGCCAAATAATTAATGGCAGACAATGACCTCGCTTCTTTTTGCGGTCGTGTTGTCATGTTGGCTGCTTTGTGGTCTACTCACTCTGACGCTGGAGAATCTCAACAGTGGGTGGTGGTTATGCCACCCGAATCGGGTACCTTATGTAAGATTCGAGGTCGAAAGACCTTCGAGGGTCAATAAACTCCCGGGCAGCCCCAATATGTATGGCTAAACAAAGCAACCCCCTGGACACGGTCGGCCGCCAACGCTGTGAAAGAAGCATCCAAATGCTTCAGCATTCATCGTTGACATGGCGAGGATGGGCCGAGCTTGAAATGCCCAGCATCCCCCCGCCCTTGGCCGCAGCAGCTGAGTGGACCCTGTTTTCACCAAGCTCCCATGTCGCGGAGGCCTCTCGTTGGTGCCCAACGCCATGCCTCCCGATTCGTCCACTTCTCACCATTCACAGTGGCTTCAGCCTCACAGCCTCACCACGTTTGGGCTTCCGCGTCATCATCAGTGAGGCAGGCCATTTCTTGAACGTTCAGGGCAGGGAAGCCTGATTCATACATAAGCGGAATCTTGGGACCTTCCGCAGGACATCAGCCTTCCGAACGCATGGCTGGCCAGCTTTCACAGTCGCTCACAGCACCACTTGCTCACAGATCACCGCTTGCGCCCTCTCCCCCTCGACTGGAAAATGACGATTATGAGGTTTGGGAATGACGGGAGGGGGGAATTGAGTTTGCCATGAGGGAGACAGAAAAGTTAAAGCGTTCAAAATGAGTCGAAGAAGCCGGATAACTCAGCTTACATTTTGCCCGAGCCTCACGTCGACCAGTCTGATCTGTCCTAATCGCGCTAGTAATTATGCACGCTGCACCCTTATGCCCAACTCAACGTCTTGTCTCTGATCATGTATGCCATGACATCGACGGCAAAGTCACCATGCTTCCGCATCACAGGCTCAAGGCGTCGTCGCTGATGGTCATCCTGAGTCAAGACAGATCCGACCAGACGACATACGATGTCGGCCAGCGCCCTCTCTTTGGGATGAGTTTCATAAATCTCATCAACAATATCTGGAAATTCCTCTGCCTCCTTCCATGAGAGCTCGGCAGCCCTGTAAAACCGATTTCTTGCCAGCAATTTGAGGATAGGGACCCCGAACTTGTCTGCCATGACGTACATCCTCATGTGAAGAAAGAGGTCGCTATGGGTATGCCGTTCGTTGATCCAGTCGTCGGGCGACTTTTCCTCCTCACGATCCGGCTCGGGAGCTGAGGGTGGGTGTCCCTCGCCAGCAGGATTCTCATTGTATTCCTCCTCTGGCTCGGAGGGTGTGGGCGGTCGGTCTGGATCCAGTGAAGAGCCATCGTGGTTGGGTTCGTCTTCATCAAAATATTCCTCCTCACTTTCGTCATCATCTCCTGGGCGGCGTGGCTTGATCGGTTCCCCCTCCAGAACTGTCACACCTGGGTCTGTCTGCAATTCCTCTTGGATTTCGTCTGGGGTCATCATGCAGACGTCATCCGGCTCTTTCGGTGAGGTCAGTTGGTAAGAGTAGTTTCCGGTGTATAAGAACTCAAGAAATTTCTCCAGGACGTCTGGGTCATCGGTAGGTAGGCTGAGGACTTGGGTTCTCCCTTCCTGCGCTCGTCAGCGTTTTCGAAGCCCAAGTGATCTGGGTTAATGAGAAAGCTAACCATGAAAGCGCTCGACATGGCTTTGTCAAAGAAAGGACATTGAGGGCACACGATGGCCCGATGGACCTTGAATCGGCGACCACCGCAGCAAATGGTCATGTCGGTAAACTTTTCGGATTTGTAGAGGCTCGACAAACACGAGTAGATTGATATAACCCGGAGATCGTCGACATCAAGAAATGCCTCGACGTTCCAATCGATGGATTTCGTAAAGGCTGCGCTCGACCGCGCGCGTTCAGCGCCTTGGACCGAAATCACAAGGTCGGCCATTGGGTGAGAAGGGTTGGTGATGGTGTGATGGTGATGGAGTTTTCCAAGTTTGGTACAAACTGAAAAGAGCAGAGAAATTTCATTGCCTGACCGAGGAAACAAACTTGCCAGTTTCTGACAAAGTAAACACTAGGATTGGAGGTGTTTTATGGTGCTTGTGGAACCCCGCATCTCTTTGCCCCTGCTAGACTGCATGGCAGGCCTCACCTCACAAAAAAACTCTCTAATTAATTGAAGTGTTATTCCGAGAAACATATCCCCGAAGACAATCCACATCAGTCCCGGTACTTTCCAGGAACACTCTGTACCGACTCTTGTCATCGTCTCCAATTCACTCAGGTTCAGGCTCCTCAGCTTTTCATTGACACCTTTTAGCCCAAGTAAGAAAAGTAGCAACTTTCGATCTTTGAACATGAGACAGGAGGAAGCTATACGCATCTGCCCGAGGAGTTCAGTTTGCATGTCGGTTCTTCGGGAGGGTGCATCATTACCATACCCACGGTTTCTCAAACACTCGATGACATAGCATACAATGTTGATTTCTTCCTTCCGGCAGGCTAGGAACTCAGCTCTCACTTCTCATCATCCCTAATCCCAAGTTTGCAAATAGAGCTAACTATTTTCCGTGTCAATCCCAGCGTGGATCTTGCTCCCACAACGCTGGATTGACAAATGTTTGACAAGAACTCTCAAACAATCTGTTTCAAGAGAGATGGGAGGACCATGTGTCTGCTCGAGATATCGCAATTTACTTCATAATAGTGTCATTGTCAAAGTGAGTCGATGACCAAACATCTTATCTTCATTCAGAGTTAACGACAGCAACCTGCAATAATATGTTCAGTCTTCTCACGAGGAGGACGGGGTCTCCTGGCTTGGTAATGTATTTACTCAAGCTCGTGCTGTCTCGTGAATCAGATGGCAGGACCGGCTTTTGCGGCTGTGGGAAAACGACATACCCGTGGTCTGGCGCTTGAGTTTCCGGAACTTCACTAATTCTCGGAGGACTAGCCACTCGAACACGCAGGCGATCTTCAAAGTCCATTCATCATCAGTTGGAGTATCATCGGTCATTCCGCCGACTGGCTTGCCTCCTCCAGGGATTCGTTCCTCTACGTTGCCCGAAGGGCTAGTATTATGCCACACCTGACCAACGTAAGCTTCCTGTGTCGATAACCGACTGCTGGGATGCCATGTTCAGTTCAAGAGGGATACCAGTCCGTGCGACGTTGAGCCCCGCTGAGCTGGAGACTTCTCCACAAACACGATCAAGGCGTAGGTACGGAGACGATGTGGATGGCGGCGGTGACCCCGCTCTTCAGGTCCCCCTATTCCTTCGCGGATTCGGCGAGGGATTTGAAGAAGCTCAACAGGTGAAAGAGTGGGATACGTATTGTGCGTGGAAAGGGCCCGTAGGCGTCGACAATAGAGTAGTAC
>NW_027191434.1:1274010-1283123 GCF_041956435.1 Mycothermus thermophilus | reverse complement strand
AATTATTGAGTCAATGCCATGCTTGGAGGGAATCAAGAAGCACTAGACCTTGAAAATATGGACGCAAGATACCGGAGTGATACTCCGTCGAGCTTAGTTATGAAAGGGTTCGCTATAAATATCTGATGGCAGAAGGATGTGTTGGTATGTGTGTCGAGGCTGTCCCAGTCTTCCTCAAATCCTAGCACGGTCTGCATCCTACTCCCGTACACGAGAGGAGGACAGCCTTTGGCAAAGTGGTGGATCCCTCGACGGCGGCGTCCACAGATTTCGCGATGCCCGAAAGACTAGTGCACTCCGTATTGTGTAGGTAGTGTAATAGACCAAGACTTTTTGAGTCCGTAACATCCGATTGGAATAGACCACGGAGTAAGTATTTGCAGAAAACGGCGTGTACTTAGTGCCTTTTGTAAAGAAACACAACTTACCCCGGTTATGTCTTTCGGGCCCGAAGAGCCACACCGGAGAAAACTCCAAGGTGGGCTCGATGCATGGCCAAGGGGTTTCATGGGTGTCGGAGAAAAAAAGGACCTGCCAGGGTACCTACACCCGACATGCAAGATTCGATGGAACCGAAGCCTTTGGAGTTCTTGGCCCTGGAAGCTCACCACTGTGAAGTGCTTCAGAGCACGTCACAGCCATCTGCATACAGAACAACCGCAGATAAATGTGTGATGTAACACGGCAGTGACTGTTATCATCATCCTCTTAACTAGTCAGGTACCCTTCAAGTGTAGTTGGTGATGGTCATGAGCAACAGCCAAATCTACCCAGACTGGAGCCAGAAACCGTCCGAGACTTGTCGGACATGTGTACACTAGTGTACGGACGTACGGAGCAACCACTCGTCGCGCTCAAACTACTTCCCAGCCCGAGGCGTCGTCGATCTTCACTTCATTGCGCTATCTCTCCGACCAAGCGCCTCGGAAGGATTTCCGAAGTATCGTGGGGAGCCACAGGCGACCGCTGAAGAAACAGATCTCTGCAGCGGTCGGAAACGGGGAGCCGGGCCCTGGCTTTGTTGGTGATCAGACCAAACTTCCACCCTTGTTCCCAGGTTCGCCGGTTCGTCAATCCCATTGGTGTGTTGTTGTGGCTGGCTGAATCACGTACCCTGGCTGTTCGACCCGTACTGTATCTTGTTTCGTGTGCTGCACATGCATCTGCGTTCTGCCCGCAAGAGCGTTCTGGGTGTTTGAGCCAATGAATGTGATATCTCTCAATGATCGACGCAATGGTATCTGAAGTTGGCCGTGATGGTCAAGCCACCTGAGTCCCTGAAGTTTGGATTGGGTGTGCTCCGTACGGATACAACCACAGATGATGCTGTCGATGCCGACATCCGCTCGGCCGCTGGATCTTGTGTTGTGTGCTCGGATGTCCCAACCGAGCAAAGTGACGGCGTCTGGGGTTTCGGGGCGCCGTGGCTTGGTGGCTTCGGCAATTAGCACGTGGGAAAGACGGCGCCTTCTCGGGTGCACGCATTAGCGCGTTTTCCCCCATTGTCCGCCTCGATATCAATACTAACAATGGCTTAGTAGCGACTTGGGCTAACTATGTAAGGCCTGGTTTCATCATCTTTCGGCGTCGTCGATGGGACTCCATGTGACGCCGATGTCGAAGCTTCTAAGAGTCTTGGCAGATCGGGATATGCGCTCATTGATCGCCAATCCTAGGTTGAGAATCATGACTTTTTCTCGATCCGTCGCCACCACCTGTCATCCGCCAGCCCGTGCGTTTCGCCAAACAACCTGGAAGTCCCACTAGCATATTTCATGTTGACCGTTTGAAGCCCCCAACGCGCACTACTGTGGTGGCTAGCTAAAGTTTCGCCCCTCCCCCCAGCCGGGTACCTCAGCACAGACCAACACGTAACTTTACGGAACACCACGCCAGCTCCAGGACAGCAGTCGCTGCACACGGGTATTCAACAACGAAGACTGAAGAATAAACAAATAAAACGCTGCATCAACAAGCCCAAGTAGGCCATGCAATCGCTGATGGCTTCAGAGTATAAATTTTTCCTTTGCAGTGTTGAAGAGACGGTCGTGTAAGGAAGGACATGTGGTCTTGGCGGCGCTGACAGGGGCCTACAGGACGAGTCCAGGAGGCGAATTTTACCCTTGAGATGTAGTACGCCAGTTGCTCTCTGGCGTGTGACACTGACGCCTTGTTTTTGGCGCCAGATCATGACCGATTCGCCGGCGCGGTTTTTTTGGTGGCTGACATGTCTGTTTTTAACCGCTGCTGTGAATCTCTCACTCGCAGCTCACTTTCGACCAAGTTTACCCATGGTGTCGTCTTGGCTGTTGGTTGGCCTGGCCAGGGCCAAGGCGGATGTACTGCCCGGATCATGTTTGTTGGACGCTGTGTAACATGTCAGCCTTTCAATTGAAGGAATTATCCAAGGAGCAAACTAAGGGCGCGCTGCAGGGGAGAAACCCCCTTGTTAGGCCCTTTCCTTGAGGCCGAAGGTAACGTCTGCCGAATCCTCTCACCAACGGGCCCTCTCGATGAAGCCCCTTGTCCTTCGGATCTTGCGAGGGGTTTGCTGGTGGTTATGTAATGCTTAGCGTGTCCTCCAGCTTGTCGTCACAGAGGTTCGTCCATGGGGAGCTGAAAGCAACATCTGTGCACTTTTGGAGAGACCAGGGTGACCCAGAGTTGGGAGGGGTCCAAGTTCAGTCCAGTCCTATACATAACACTGGATGAGATGCACATGCAGGTCAGACTGGCCGAGCCGGATGATGGACTTTACCTACCCGCCACATGCATGCTTCATTGCCGGGACTCCGTGGGTTTTCTTTTTCTTCCTAGCCAACCCAATCACGCAGGGCTGGATACAACCTGAGGTGGTGGTCGACCAGGCCTGGCCCTACCATCCCGGGGCCCCCAAGCAGGTATTCGCCTCATCCATGCATGAGAGGACGAGTTATCTTACCAGATCCTCCATCCCACTCTCTTTTGATACAGACCCCCTCAACTGCTCGCTCTCCACCTCTCTTCAGCGAGCCTCCCAGCCACAATATCTTTTATCAGCAACACTTGGGGTGAGCGAGGCCGAATGGTTCGAGCCATCACCAACACACACCTTTTGAGGCAACTGGACCAGGGAAATGGCGACGACTGAACAGGATCTCGCCCAGTACCTGGGCCAGACAGTTCCTGTCTCATTCGAGCCATGGCTGCTGGTACTCAGTTACGTGGTTAGCTTCGTCGGTGCGGCCTCAACTCTCGAATTGATACATCGGCGCACTTCGAGGAGAGGTTATTACAACAAGTGAGTGTGAAGCTGGAAGATGGCCGCGAGCAATTCGACTCAACTAACCACTGGACAGCCTGCTTCTTTTTGGCGCATCCATCACAATGGGAGGTGTTGCCATCTGGAGTATGGTAAGGCCGCATCTCAACTCCGCGCCAACATGAGATATGTCCAAAACAAAGAAAAGCCCTCTGACCTTTCATCTCGTCCCAACAGCATTACATTGGCAACCGCGCAACCACGATGCTTAATGGAGAGCCCGATGTTCAGATCGCTTACAATGTTGGCGTCACCGTTGCTTCCTTCTTCGTCCCGATCGTCGTGCTGCTGATTGCCTTCTTCGTCGTCACCGGGACCAGCGCCTCCAACGCCCGCGTCAGCTGGTGGCGCGTCAGCGTCTCGGGCGTCCTGTCCGGAGGCGCCATCTGCGGCATGCACTACCTCGGCAACGCCTCCATCAGCAACTACCAATGTCGATACATCACCGCCTTCGTCGTTGGGTCCGTCATCATTGCCGCCGCTGCGAGTACCGTCGCCTTGGCCCTCTTCTTCATCTTCAGGAGCTCCTGGACAAATTCTTGGTGGAAGCGTCTTGGTTGCGCCGTTGTCCTCGCCGGCGCCGTCTCGGGAATGCATTGGTGTGCGGTTATGGGAACCCGGTTCACCTTGATCTATGTCAACGTGGGCGCTAGTAACGCCTCTCGTAATACCACGGTCATCGTCACAGCCTGCCTGGTGAGCTTTCCCTGAGGGACGTTTGTCCCGTGGACTATCAACTGACCTCTTGTTTCCTAGTCGTTTGCCGCCTGTGTCATCATGGCCGGCCTCGCCATGTACTCGGCTCGAGTCCGCAAGGGTTACGCCCGACGTGCTCAGAGGATCACTCTCGCGGCTGCGGTCTTTGATGAGAGCGGCAGGATCCTGGTGACGCCGGACGGTTTTCTGCCCAGCGAGGTGGTTACCAGCACCTTCTTGCAAAAGGTACGACTGACTTCGTTTTGTCGCAGCTTGCCTGTTGGCCCGTTTGTCCGTTTGTCTGACGTTCATTGCAGACGCATAACGAGACCTTTTCCACCGCGCACCCATTGTTCCATTGGATCTTCCAAGCGTCGAGGAGCTGGCCGAGCATTTCTGCCCTACTGGAAAAGATGAATCAACATTTGGCGTTCCTCCCCCACACTGACCGTAACGTCCGCACCGGCATCGAACTTGTGGATTCCGAAGGCCACATTATCGAGAACTATGAGACGATCTTCTGCGAGTTGTTCTGCGTCGCCGCCGCCTCGCTCGCTTCTCAGATGAACGAGGATCTTGTCGACGCGGGAGTTCTTTGGGATGAGATCCTGGCCACGGGTGGTACACAGGGGGCCGGCTCAATCAGCGAAGGATCCGAATCGGCTGTGGGCAATCGACACGACCCGAACGATCTTGCGGAAAAAGGTGTGGCTCAGCCCAGGCGCAATGGCCAGGGCCATCTCATGTTCCTGGTTCGCAAAGTGGACAGCGCTCACGTCGACCATCTTGCCGCGGCTGGTTACTGCTTCGCTGAGCCGCGCCAGGTTTCTCACATCATCCGGACCAAGATGCAGATCAGGACCAGCAATCTCGACGAAAAGCTGAAGAATATGGAACGCTACGCGAAAGGGGCAATGATGGAACCCGGTGTGCATGTCGGCATCTTTGCCGTGCGTACCCAAGTTCACCAGACTGGCTTCGACGTCTTGGTGAGGAAGCGGGCGCGGAATCTCCTGCCGACTGCTGAGTTGCCTATCGACCGGTTGGAGAACAGCCACGTGGATTTCCTCCGCCGTCTCGAAGGGATGACCCTAGGCGCTCTTCACCGGCAACTTGCGCATGCAGGTGACCTTCCGCCCCGCGAGTCTCACTTTGCTGCGTTGCTCTTGGATGGAATTCGAAGCTTGCGGGCCTCCGTCCAAGATCCGGTCTTCGACAATGCCACACTTGTGTCCAAGGTAACGCACGTCCCGTGTGCATCCCCCAACAACGACGCCCGCCCAGCAACATGCTCGCTCATCGCGTTCACGCTGATGATTCCCATCCATGTGCGGGTGGACGCGCCTGCCTTCGAGTTCATTCCTTTGGCTTTCTTCAAGACCCAGCAGCTCGTCTACAAGAACTCACCGCACAACGCCGCTTTCGGCCGCGCAGTTCACCGGACCATCGCGCCGGTTCTGGATGCCGCCTGTTACAATGCAGCGGCCGCGCCTCCGCCCGCCCGGTATCGCGACTACGTCGCCCAGTTCCTCTTCCCCTGGCGGGACTCCTCACCTCGGTCAAACCTCGCTCAGCGACATCAAGCGGGCTCTAGCAAGCATCGCTCAGAGCGCAGCTCCCCACCAGATGCTGTCAAGCTCGTCTCTGCTAGTCGCGAGAACATGACAGATATGGCCTGCCATGAGAGCGTTGCGTCTCTTCCGCAGTACACGAGCCATGGAGACAGCCGTCATGGCGGTGCCGGTGGTGACGCTCGCCGTGACTCCCTGCCCGGGTCAATCCGGCAATCACTCTCTAAGTCACCAGGCGAGGTGGTGACCACAGAGACCAAGCCGGACTTGGAACCGCCGGTTCCACCCATCCCGTCCGCCCCCAAGACATTTGGCGGCATCATGATTTCCCAGGAGGTGACAGTCGACGTGGAGGAAACCGAGACCGCAGGGCCCGCAAGCCCGGTGGTTCGCCATGGCCATGACAGCGTGGACGGCGCACAAGGCCTGGCGCGGCACACGAGCCTGCGCGGCCAGCGACACGGCGGCGTCATGCCGTCCTACGACCAGGCGATCGAGTTGAAGGAGGTGACGAATGTACTTGGAATGGGGACATCCAAGGTCGAGGTGAAGAAGGAGGGCGACGAGGCGGTGATGACGTTTGTGGATGATCTCTTTTCGACGTGCATTGATACCCCAAGACGGCTCTAGTGGAGCCAGTAACGCCTTCTTACGAAAACAGACACATGTGTATAGATAGACAGCATCTCGGTTCCGTTAGTAATAGCCCGGAGTGCATTTACAGCGATTTTAAGCAACCGTTAATAATAGAGCGAGCTCTTGACATGTGCATCAAATAAACAGTTCTGAGAGTTGCCCGTGAACTATACTTATCTTCCGCTGGCGAGGAATTTGGCCTGCCGTGACGAGCCTCGATGCGGCTGCCATGCATGCTTCAGACCGGGGGCCGGTTCGGCATCAAGTGGGGCATTCGGGCCGGCCTGCACGGGCGATCGCCGGAACCTGAAGGACAAAGATCTCGGTACTCGGAGGAGGTTCCGGCCGATTCTGCTGGCCTCTGTTTTCCGCCAACGCGCTCAGCTGGCACCAAGGAATCAAGCTCAAACAAATCCTTCAAGCACTGCACGAAGGCCTCGTCACGGCCTCCACGACGATCCTGCAGCTCTGAGGAACGCCGGCTCAATTGCCTTATTTTGAATAATGGCCGATGTGGACTACAACGCAACGAGGTCAGGAAAAAGACGGGCGCATCATCGCGACTGGTCTCAAAGTGCCAACGACAAGCTCGTTGCATCCAAGGACGCATGCAGCAGCCGAAGAAGGGCCTAGGCGAGTGCCGCACGGATGCGCAAGGTGCCTTGCGGTTAACCACGTGCAGCAACTCTTTCCCCTCGCGGCAGATGCGCGATGAAACGTCAGAAGCCCACCATGTCACTGTCTCATCCTGGAGAACTGGGGGAGCGATTGAGGATCAACAGTGCCCATAGCGATAAGGAAGAGTCGAGGGGAGGAAAAAGAAACGCGAAACGAACGAAAATATCTCAAATCACCAAGTCGTCATCGCAGGCTTGGTGATCATGTCTGCGAGAACTGCAAGAATGCTTTTGCAGGTCTTGCATGGGATGCAGGAGATGTTACACTTCGTCAGGGGAAAGTGCCTTAGCTTGCTGCGCGATGAACTTCATCACCTCTCGCCAAGCTATCAATAGGCGATGGCGGGGGACATCGTATTGGAGTGGGGGAGCATCGTCGGTAGTGTTGAGGCTGTGATGACACCTCACTGACCCCCTGGGATACGGCGTATTCTATGATAACATCCCCACGTCGCACGTCTCCTCCCCACTGTCAAACCTGTCAAACCTCTCCTACTACACAGTAGATGCTGGCATCAGGAGGTCTGGCTGCTCTCGCCCACAGTCAATAATAAGTCAAGGACAGAGCCGCCACCAGGCCCATGTTCTTCACGTCTCTTGGACCGCGACTCTCATAAGACAGCCTTCTGCATCTCAAGCGAAGAGCAGAAACAGGCCCACTTCGGATCCGGTTCTCCATACCAAGGCCGCCATGGCCGGAGACGACACCCTCATGGGGCTCATCGGAGCCGCCGATAACTTCGGTGAGCCCATGCCGGCCATCAACCGGCGCGAGACCATCCTGGGCTTGTGTATAACCTTCTTGGTATGTGTTTCCGGTGGCCAAAGCGAACAAATTCTAACGAGAAGCAGGTATTATCTTGGCTCTTCGTGTCCATCAGGCTAGGAGTGAGGTTCCTTTATGTCAAGGCTCCAGGATGGGATGACTTCTTCGTCGTGTTGTCCTTGGTATGTTTTTGTCAGCTTGATTACCGAAACGCCATGGACCCAGGCTGACATCATGACCAGTTGACCATGTCTATCGGGTTGGGGAGCATCTGTATCGGTAGGTTTCAAAACTTCCACAGGAGAGTAGTGTTTCCCGGCCATTCGCTAACTGCCTCATGAACAGCGACAAATCATGGGCTTGGGCAGCATTTGCTGCTTCTTACCATGGACTCTGCTTCGGCCTTCCTCCACGTTCGTGGCTCCGTTTCTCACACCCCGTAACGCATTAGGCCTGTCGGTAACTGACCGTTGCACCAGAGCTTTTACGTATTCAACGGGTCCTACGTCATGTCCACCGCGCTGATCAAGATCTCCCTCCTGCTGCAATACAACAGGTTGTACGAGCGGGGGTCGCATCTGTACAACACATGCCGGGCACTCATTGTCCTCATCGCGCTTTGGGGCGTTGCCTACTCCATCATTGCCTGGGTTCCGTGCGTTCCCGTGTCCGACTACTGGACGGTGCTGTACGAGCAAGACATTTCTGGGTTGCGGTGCTACGGATACGGCACGCAGTCAGTGCGGGAGTTTAAGGCCGTTTACGAGAGCCATGCTGCCGTCAACATGGTGCTGGATCTCGTGGTCATGGCTCTGCCGGTGCCGCTCTACTTTGATCCCGCAGCACCGGAGCGGACTCGGCTTGGGCTTGTTGGTATCATCACCATGGGAACAATGTAAGTCCCGCCCTGGCGTTGTACGAATAATTGGCGGTGCAGGGTAACTCACACTCAACCCCCTACAGCGTCAACATCTTCTCCATCTGGCGGTTTGCGACCACCATCAAGACCGGAGCGGCAACCTATCCGACCTTCGATCCGACGTGGTACGGCCCCATCACCATTGTCATGGCCGGTCTCGAGACGGCATCTGCATGTATCTGCGCCAGCATCCCCGTCTTCTGGGGTCCGCTTGTCGCGTCGGCATCGCACCTCTTCGGCCAAATCTTTGTGACACAAGAGATTCGGGTCACGACGCACGACCGCTTCGACGACGTGGAGAGCAAGGAGGCTCTCGGTGACGTTGAGATGCGGGGAGTGCCGCGTGGGTGTAGCGTCGATAATGGCTACTATGCCTCGAAGGGTGGGGGCTCGCAGTTTGAGTTGGTGGGGAAGACAGGGGTCTAATATTCGCGGGCAGTGAGGGTCTGTCCCGATGATGCTTTGATGATCATGATCGAAGTTAGGGAGGGGAGGATGGGTATTTTGGCGTTGGATCGGTCGTTTCTTGATGTTCTTAGTTTTTTTT
>NW_027191434.1:1074417-1266279 GCF_041956435.1 Mycothermus thermophilus | reverse complement strand
AAAGGCCATCCAGCCACGGTATTTCTGGGAATAATGGCATATTTGAAGTCTGGGGAAATTCCCCTCGAAATCTTGCCAGCGCCTCTGCGTTCTTCTCACCTGCGCACTGCTCACCATGTCGACCCCGATTCCTCGGCCGCCAGGCGTTCCGCTGCTGGGCAATATCTTTGATATTGACCCCAACAACACATGGTGGTCCCTCAAGACCCTGGCTGAGAAGTACGGTAAGGGCGGCATTACTATAACGGCTGGCTAGAAACAGGAAACTGACTCGGACACTTGTACCAGGCGAGATATTTCAGATCAATGTCTTGGGGCACCGCATCGTCTTCGTCGCCAGCGCAGCGCTTGCCGAGGAGCTTTGCGACGAGAAGCGGTTCCGCAAGTATGTTGGCGGGCCCATCATCGAGATCCGGTACGCGGTGCACGACTCGCTGTTCACTGCGTTCCATCACGAGGAGAGCTGGGGCGTGCATCACCGCATCATCGCGCCGCATCTCAGTCCCGAGGCGGTCGCAGGTCACTTCGATGCGGTGTATCAATGCACTGACGAGCTGATCGCCAAATGGCAAGGGCCCAGTGCAGGGAAGGAAATCAGCCCGCTCAAGGACCTCCAACGACTGGCCCTCGAGGCCACGGTTTTGACCTTGTACGGCAAGAAGCTGAACTGCCTGAATGGTCCAGAACACCCCTGGATCCGCGCCATGGAGGAATCAACATCAGAGGCGATGAAGCGACCTTCGAGGCCGAAGCTGCTCAACTGGCTGGTTTACGGCGGCAAGTTCAAGCGGGCCACGAAGGTGATGCGCAAGTTCGCCGCCGAGGTGCTGCAGGAACGGAAGGCTGCCGGGGCCGACGACTCCCGACGAGATCTGCTGTGGGCGCTCATGAATGCCAAAGACCCAGAGACGGGGAAAGCGTTGAGCGAGTCTCAGATCATCGACGAGATTGTCACCATGCCGATCGGCAGCAGCACTGCGCCGTGTGCAATCGCGGCGGGCATCTTGTTCCTGCTGCAGAATCCCGACACGCTGGTGAAGGCGCGAGACGAGATTGACGCCGTCGTCGGTGACCAACCCTTGAAACAGGAGCATCTGGCGCAGCTGCACTACGTTGCCGGCTTCGTTCGCGAGACACTGCGCCTGTCGTGCGCCGCTCCTGGCTTCAACATCGAACCTGTTCCTCGGCCGGGGGATGAGTCACCTGTGCTTTTGGCCGGAGGCAAGTACCAGGTGGCGCACAACCAGCCCATGATTATCGTGTTGGCGGGCGTCAACCGCGATCCCGCCGTGTTTGAGGAGCCTCTTGCCTTCAAGCCGGAACGCATGATGGGAGAGGCATTCGAGAAGCTCCCGGATGCTGTCAAGAAGTGGTTCGGAAACGGCAAGAGGGAATGCATCGGCAAGCACTGGGCTTGGGAGTGGCTCATGGTGGTCATGACCAGGCTAATCCGCGAGATCGATTTTGAGGAGGTCAATCCCAAGTACGAGTTGAAGCAGGATGGCTGGTTTAACATCAGACCGGTGGACTTTTTCGTCAGGGTCAAGCCACGGGGTGGTTAAGGAAAAGATACCACTTGTTTCGAGTGCCTAAGATGGCGGCCACGAGAAGATACCTATTGTAATGCCTCTGGAATGTGCTTCATTGCCTGCTTAATAATCTACCTGGATCGACCCTATGTTCATCTCTGTCTTGATGGGCTGTTCCAAGTGTTGTTGAGTACCTATCCTTTCCCAGTTGTTTTGCGTGGTTGAAGACCTGGCTACGATGCAATCAACGTTACGCACCGCTTGCGTTTGGAGCCAGCATTTGGCGAGATGGACAATTTCTTCATCGAGTTGACGCGTCATCCATTCCCAATCAACAATTATCCATCTCTTCATGATGTGAATCGCCGGCGGACCCGTTCTCGCGTTGGCCTTGGGGGTCCTGCAACCCACCCAGAGAAATGGCGTCTCGTGAGAGGCAACTGCCATGGTGTTGTCTGAACTCCATGTGCACATGCCTGGCGGTGCAATCTGGAAGACTTGCCTTCCGGTTCCTTCCCAGAGCAACCACGACTATCGCGATACCACGAACTCAGTCGAAGTTCAGGAAATGGCTCTGCCACTACCCCTTGGGAGGGAAGGTGTAGCAATCCCCTACCGTCGGCCAAGATTTCGTCTACATAAGGGGACGAAGGCCCATTCTATCTTCATCTTCTTCTCTCTTCTCTGCACTACATCACCTTGACTCGACCCGTCTCAACTTTCACCTTGCATGCTTTCCCCAGCATCCATTCTCCAGCATCATCAGCGAAACACACCAGTGCACATCAGCGAAGGTTCACACATCCTCATCACACACTTCCATCACCATGAAGTGGAACATCTTGTTCGCCCTCCTCGCCGTCACCTCGGCCGCTGCCCAGTCTGTCACTGTGACTGTGGCTTCTGGAGTCTCGATTCCCTCTGGTATCATTCCCTCTGGCGTGGCGGTAGTCACCTCAAGCGACTCAACCGCCGAGGCTGCTGAGCGCCTCCGTCTCCAGCGCCGCCAGGACGTCGACGTCACCAGCCTTCTCGGTATCTCCTTGAAGCGCCGTCAGGATGTTGACGTCACCAGTCTTCTCGGCATTTCCCTGAAGCGTCGTCAGGGTCCGGCAACCGCGCTCTCTCTCCGACGTCGCCAGGGCGTCGGCTTCTCTCTCAAGCACCGGCAGGCTCCCTCACTCTCGTTCACTGCGCAGGCGACGACCACCGTCACGGAGACGGTGAACGCCTAAGTCATGATCGGTAATATCACCAGCGTCCCAGGACTCAACTGGTGGCGACAAACCCGGCACTCTAGCACATTCAAATCGACACACATCCAGATTGGCACTTCTCAGATTGGTAACTGTATATTGTGCTTGGAGCAATTGGGGATAACAACAGCGCCCTGTGGATGGCAAGGCCAGAGACTCCAGGCGGTATGGCCGGGGTGGGAGGGCGCCGGGGTTGGCGACACGGGTTAGGCAAGTTGTGGAGTGTGAGCTGGATCGGGTTATTATCGATTCTGTGGTTGGCTTCACAAGATTTGGAATGTTGGTGGTGCTCTAGTCTTCCATGGTTCCGTTGAGCACAACCAAGAGGCAGGCTGACAAGTAATACAACCTGGGACTTGTTGCCAATTTTGCTGTGTTCCATTTGTCTGTGAGCTGTGTGCATGACTTCCATGAGTTCTTGATCTGTCCAATCTTTTCGCGACCTCCCATCGCTGAGACAAGCCTGGTTTGCTGTATCCAAGGCGGATTGCGAAGAGAAAAGAGTTCAAATCATTGTTTGTTTTGCGGTAAGGACACCTGTGACCTGCGACTGAAAACTCAAAACGCCCATTGTCGACACCAATTCTTCATCAGTTCCGGCGTCACAGCCTGCATTTCCCCCATGGTCTCGCTGCGGCTCGTGGTCCTCGACGTCTCCATGGCGACATACCCTTGGCCCTCCTGCGCCGCCTTAGCCCACGCCTTGTATGAATCCAGCAGCTTCAGAGCAGGATTCACATTAACATCCTCCGTCTCAGACTGACTTTGCTCGAGTGCCTTGACCCACTCGTCGAAGCTCACCAACCGCCGAATCCGTCCACCGTAGAACTCCATCACGGCCTGAGCCAGGGTCTCCCATTGTGTTGTGCGTGGGTTGATGCCATGGAAGTACCCCGAGATCTCTTCAACGGGCACATGACTCGTCACACCTGACACTTCGAGAACCATCTTGGCGATTCCTTCGATGGGCGTCCAGTCAACTGTTGTCATCTGCCCGATGTTGTTAGGCAAGATACCCAGGTATACCGAACTGGCCACGAGGCTGGGAAGCCATTCCTGTCGATTCCAACGACCTTTTTCGCTGGCCGGACCACCGATCTGGCCAACCCGTATGACCTCCACCGGCACACCCGACACCTCATTCGCGCGCTCGAGAATCAGACTGCTGACAAGCTTCGACCGACCATACCCACCCGTGGCAATGCCGAGATCGTGCAATGATGCTTCCGGAACCGGTTCCGGTCGGCGCCAGCGATCAACAGTGGCGATAGACGAGACGAAAACAACAGGCACGCGCCGCGCCGCGCCGACGCTGAAGTCGACCAGATTGCGCACCCCGCGAATGTGCGGCTCGAACGACTCGACGGGCATGTTGAAGTTGACGGGCCACTGGTTGTGGATGATGCGGTCTACTTCACGGCCCAGGCGCTCGTATGTGACGCCGCCGAGCCCGAGGTCGTGCCGCGACAGGTCCGCGTGGAGGAACTCTGCCTTGGACAGGTCTGCTGTCAACCCGCGGTCCGCGTGCGCCTTGCGTTGACGGGCTTCGGCGTCCGCGGTGCGGTTGAGGCAGATCACTTTCTTCACGCGAGGGCTGGTGCAGGCGAAGTGCAGCAGGTAGGAGCCCAGCTGGCCTGTTGTGCCGGTGATGACAATCACTTGGTCCTCGTCTGCTGGGGGAGGCTTGTTCCCCCGCGCTGGTGGCAAGTCCCGCGTGTATTTTTGCAGGAGGGCCTCCATTGCGTGGTCCTCTTCGCGCGGAGACTGCTCGCCGCTCGCCGTGGCGTCTTGGCCTTCCTTGTTGACGACCGCGTAGAGGTACTCGGCGAGTCGGCGAGCGGTCGGGTGGCCGTAGATGACCCTGGTCGCTAGAGCGGAGGCGTCGACGACGACCCCCGCTGCTTCGAGGCCTGCACGCAGAAGACGTGAGGCGGTGATGACTTGCAGCGAGTCGATGCCGACTGTGAAGAAGTCCGTGTCGGGTTCCAACTCGGGAGCGTGCAGCCAGCGCTCGAAGAGGGTCATGACGGATGCGGTCAGGGATGCTTTGGAGCTGAGATCGAGCGGCGGGGCTTCAGACGAGGCGACTTGCTTGGTCTGGGAGTAGATTTGTTCGATTTCGTCCTTGTACATGCGAATGGTCACGGCTCGCTGGATTGTGCCTTTGCCGGAGCGCAGGAACGGTTTGTCAGGCCGCGCGAGGGTGATGTATTGGCGGCCGATTTGGCCGTGTGCTGGGGTTTCTTGGTTGGCTTTGACGACTGTTGGCCAGACTCTGTCGATGAATTTGGCGGTCTCCTCATCATCTTTGGGATATTCGACGGGCTCGAGGATGAGTGCCGGCTGGAAGTGGTTTGTACCGACCACGATGGCCCCCTTGACCAGGGGGTGCGACATCATGGTGTCCTCAATGGAGACCGGGTTCAGCTTCTCCCCGTTGGAAAAGACAATGATGCTGTCGGAACGACCGGCGTAGATCCAGTGGTCGGGTAATGAGGGATGAGGCCGGTACAGATCTTTGGTGTTGTACTCTTGGGCATTGGGGAATGTGTAGAAGATACCCTGGAAACCGGGTTCTTTGCCCTTCCGTTTGATGACCATCTCATATGTGTCTTGGTCGCCTGACGGTCTCCATTCGCAGCCAAAGAGGTCGGGGTTGTAGATGAACCATTGCCAGAGCTTGGGATCAGGCTGCCAGTAGACCGGATAGGGAGCAAATCTGAATGGTCAGTGGCGCTGCGTGGCATTCTCAAGAGTCAGAAGTTGCTTACTCGGTTGTCGAGATCATGTTCACCAGAGTGACTCCCTTGGACACCAACCGATCACCAGCTTCGGTGGCCAGATTTCCTGAGTTACTCCATGTCAGTTTGCATGGTCGCTTCAAAACTGAATGTGTGTGCGATATCCCACTTACCACCACCGAATCCAACCCAGCCAAGCCGCTTCAGAGCCGCAATGGCATCATTACTGGTGCTCATCTCTTCCAGGATGGACGGAGGTAAGAGCGTAGCATCGGCGCCGGAGTACTTCAAACAATCCACGGCGAGATCGGCTGTGAGAGGACGGCCGCTGATGCCGAGCACAACCGGGACATCCCAATAGTGAATCATAGCGAGGGAGACATACAGCCCAGCTGCGTGATACATAGGCACTGTCGCATGTCAGTCTCCAACTCCAGCGTTTCACACAATAGTTCTAAACTTACTCGGGACCATGATGCTCTTGCCTCTGCGGGCCAACTCCTCGAGCCAAATCCTATGGCCCTTCCAGTCTCCCAGATCATGGAATTTATCTCCGATGGCGAGCATGCCTTGCCTCACAACAATCGGCTTCGGCAGCCCCGTCGTGCCACTCGAGTGCAAGACAACCAAGGGATCCCACTCCGCCTCCTCGAAGCTCTTCTCATACGGAAACGGCTCCAGCTCTTCTTCGGGGAACCACGCCGACACCGGGAACGTCATGACGGCATGCATATCCCGCTCCTGCAGCCACGACTGCACCGTGTCCCGGTACATGGCCTCGAACCAGACGGCGTGGCAATCGGTTTGCTCGAACAGGTTCAGCTGGCCCTCGAGGGAATTGCGCGGCGAGACGAAGAGCGCCTTGTACCCCGCCTTGACGGCGCCGAGGGTGAAGACGAGATAGCGAACATCGTTGGGGCCGATGTATGCGACCGTGGGGAATTCGCCGGGGTTGGGCTTGCCGGTGAGGTGGACGAGCTTGTGCGCGACGCGGTTGACGGCGTTGGCGGCTTGCTTGTAGGTGATCTCTTTCCAGCCGCCGGCGGGGTTGGAGGAGACGGGGATGTACACCCAGACGCGATCTGGCTCATTTTGGGCGCGTTGGTCGACGATGTCTACAAAGAGACGATTACCGTACTTGGGAGATTTGGCTGTAGTTGTGGATACCATGATGATTTGTTCATTGAGGAAGGAATATAGCGAGCAGACGGAGACCTCTTCAGGCAACTCTGATCTCTTGCTCATCTTCAAGTTTGCCGGAACAGCATCTATTTAACTGCTACGACATATTAATATCTCACTGACTGTTTTCTCGCTCCACGGACCCTACGTCACCACGCTTCCGAATCCCGAGCGCGGTCAAGTTCAGACGACCCGCCTGTCCTGTGTCACAAAGGCAGGGATCATTAGTTTTGGACGAGGTGACACAACCGACCGCGACACCGAGGCACGGCATGGGGATTGGATCTCGCGGCGCGAGCTGAGTGCTTCGTGCTGTCCGGAGAGAGCATTCCTCAAACGAGATGGCGATAGAAGGTATCATGTACCAGCCCTCCAGGGCAGACTCAGAAGGGTGACAGGGGCGACATGGAGCAGGCTAAATACATGACGCGGCTCACGTGACTGACACATGTCGGAAGGTGTCAGCTGCCGCTCACGGTAATCAACGCTAACAACCAGGCTTGCCTCTTGGTGGAACGTTGTCAGCTGTCATCAATGAGTGATGTTGATGGATGACAAATACCAAATAGGAGGAGAAAGTGTCAACTACTTGAACAACTTGGTCTTCAGGTATTTCGTTTTGCTGCATACGATGACCAACTTTCAGCCTCTTTAATAGCTGAGTACCTCAGCTAACCCTGTGCAATGAGCCGAATCTCTTTTAAGGAGATGCATCAATACCGCGGTACAATCGGGCGCTTCGCAACCGCCAGAGCTAGCCAGCCACCGATCAAGCACAGGCCGCCGACCGGGGTGACCGGGCCCAGGAAACGGAAGCGCTCGGGGTCCAAAGTCAAAGCATACAAGCTTCCGCTGAACATGGTGATTCCCGCAGTGAAGAGGGCTCCAGCAGCGGGATTGTTCCTCGCCACGAGAAGCGCGACGGAATGAACCATCTGCAGCGAAACAAGACATGAGAGTTAGTGGCGTTTGAGCGCACATCGGCGCGAGAGAATGCGGATGACACGGACCTGGTACTGCGCGGCCGTGGACCAGTTGGCGAGTTTCTGGGGATCTGAAACATGTTTCTTGAGACCATGGGCGCCGAACGCTCCGAGACCCACGGCCGCGGCACCGAAGATGGCGCCGGTCTTCCAGTAGAAGGCGTTCATCTTGTCGTTGTCGTTGTCGGAATCAGGGTTGTGGCTGTCGGGAGTGGGAAGAAGAGGCGCTGTTTCGTCTGATGCCATGCAGGTCAATGGATGCTTGCTTCGGGTCGGTCGGGGTGGTGCAACTCGGGTCGTGCAGCAGATCGGGATTCCTCGGGCCGTTTGCTGGTGGGTTGCTTGGGTGCGGCGAGGTTGCCAGAAGTCGGATTAAAGTTGCGGATGCGCGCGGCGCACATAGGGGTGGGGCAGAATTGACCAATGGGGGATGCATCGAGTCCCACTCGATCTGGACGATCGCCGCATCACAATTCTTGGCATCAACAATGGCAGTCGGACATAACGGCAATCTGCAACAGAATGTTGATGTGTTGGGCATTGAATGCATTGAACGCATGGAAATGGGATTGGGTTTGGATTGGGCATTTGGAGCTGAGATGGAATCACTATTACCGTCAGGTGAGAGAAACGGTTTCGTGGTGACGACCTGCTGGTGGGTGGTTGTTGGACCGACCAGGGCGGAATGGTGGGAGTGTTGGGGCCTTGAAACCCCATGTCAAAGTTGGTCCAGTATTGTCTCGCACCTTGGAAAGGAAAGGAATGGTATTAATTGGTTGTGTGTGTATGGGGTTGAGCCCTCGTATCCCATGAGGGAGTCGGAAAAACTTGACACCTGCTGCTCGTCTCGAAAACCTAAACCTTAGGGCTCAGGTTTTTGATCCCATTGTTCCCATTGCCCTGAATTAGGTTCTGTGCAAAGTCCATGCATGACCTCGCCGGCGAAATGGCCCCACTTTCCCACAATTTCGACCATAAAGCCCCGCGTCTTCTCCCACTTCTTCTCCCACCTTTCTTTTCTTCTCTCACCAACAAGTCTGGATTAGTCCACCGACCCCGACACGCAACACATCACGATGTCAAGTAAGTAAACTCTCAATTTCACACTCACAAACTTATTTTTATCCTTCCTGATACTCAATCCTTCTCCTCAACAACACGCGCTGTACACTTTTCAGGGCACATCACCAAAGAACACCCTCCTGCCTTATTGTTTTCTTTCCTTCCCCTCCGCCATCATTCGAGACCTCACCTCAGAATACCCCGATCGTTTGGATTGAGGTATTCGATCATCTTACTTTACTCCGCTCCTCGTCATTTCTGATCGCATCCATTTTCATCACGTCGGTTCGGCGTCATTTTACTTCCCCTCGTTGTCTCTTTTCGTCCCTTTCTGTTCGCTTTTCTCTTCACGTTCGTTCTTTTTGCTTGTTCGTCACTCTTTGGAAGCGAAGGCCAAGGCGGCTCATCATGGGCGACCCGCTGTGGTCGACTTCGGCCAAGACGGCGTCCAGGACGGCGCCGACGACTAACGTTTTTTTTTTTTCTCTTCATTATCTGACTTTCTTTTCAAGAATGCGAGAAAGTAACGGTTGCACTGCCGAAAAGTGCGGGCTCTTCGTGGGTCCTGCCCGCACCTGCAGCGCGTCGGAGAGGAGGATTAGAAGTCCTCATCAGTAGGTGCATACCTGAGACTTGAATCTTACACTTCAGTCTCTAACGTCATCAATCTGCACAGAACGACGACGATCCCAACATGGCCGCCCCCACCGACACCGACCTGGTAAGCCCGTTTCCCTTAACCCGAGCCGCCGCTTGTACATGCACAATCCTGCTCCCCATCGCGAAGGACATTCGCCTGGCCAGCATTGTCCGCCTGGATGAGTCGTGTAACAGCTCATTCGCCCCTCGATGATCTGCTTGGTTGAGGGAGGCGTTAGCTTGACTTCGAAAGGGGCCGGGCACGATCCCAGTGATACGGAATTACAGTAGAGGGGCAAACAGGTCAAGTCGCAGGACAGGAACCAACGAGTCTTGTTTCGCTTCAGCGCCAGGCCGCGAACCGGATTACGAGCCGGCCATTCATTGGCTTGTATGCAGGGAGAAGTCTAGACCAGGCTACCTAGGGTGGACTTAGCGGTGCCGACAAGGCAACTGGAGGAGCAGACCGCTTGCTGAGATTGAGTTGAGCTCATCAAGGACAGCAGGGGGAGCTCCGTTACATGCCCGAGCTGACCCGGAGTGGAGGGCCCACTCTGGGGAGGACGCAGACGGGGTAGTAGGGCCGCGTGGTCGCATGGATGCGGTGCAATGCAGTGATCATTTGATTTCAACTCAGGTTAAAAGCTTACTCAGTGTGCTTGTTCATGCCGCTGACGGGAAACATATCGTTTTAGGGCACTACTGCAACAAGCACAGCCCCAACCACACCAGCCGCCTCGGTTGCAGGGCACGGCGCCCCGACAATCTTAGCACCTGCAGCACAAATTGTCAGCATCGATGACATCACCCGGCAGCTTAACGTTATGAGTCTCGAGAATCGAAAGACTCAGGCGAAGGTCGATGTCGTGGAATCGAATATCTCATCGATTGTTCAGAGGCTGGACAACGCCTTTGGACAGCTTGGTGCGGTTAGTGACGCCCTAGACAAAAAGGTCGACAAAACCGTGGCCACCAAGAAAATCCGCGATGAAATCCGCGATGCCATCAAGGTGGAGCTGCTGGCCTTCAATCAAAACATCAACAAGAAGCACAAAACCATCGATGATCGCCTCGAGAAACTGGAAATGGGACAAGCCAATATTCTTCAAAGGATGCGTGATCCCAGCCGTCTAAGCCTCCATCCAAAGCCTCGTGAGAGGAATAGGGCTTTTCGTGGCCTGACAGAGCGGACGGGGATCTTGGAGAACCAGCTCAAGGAGGTAAGAGACAGTCCGACGAAACATGGCCAATTGGGTTAGATTACCAGCAGGACGACCATCATCTGTGACGCCATGGCAAATGACTGACATAGTGGCGTTACAGCTCAAGCAAGCCAACGAGGCACTGCAGGCCCAGAACTCTCTCCTTCAGGGCCAAAACATTGCCCTTGAGGGAAGGGTCGCCTCCTTTGAGATGCAACTGAATGAGCAGCAGATCCTCGTGAACAACATTCGCCACCATTTACAGAACTCGAGCATGTCTAGCTGAAATCGGTCAAAGCGGGGGAGAATGTGGGTTGCAACACAGTGGGAAAGGGTGGGATGGATGGTGCCAAGTGGCTTGAGAGCTGAACGCGTAACGGGATACCGGATGGGATGTACCAATATGTACAGGGACAGTCCCAGAACTGGTTTGCCATGAATAACAGCTGGTGTGCTCTTTAAGCGGGAACTTCAACCATTCCATTTTCCCAATTGCTGTTGTCTGTGTCTAAATGCCACTGTTTCACTTTGAAGAAGATGCCTGGGCCGTAGCCCTACGTTTCTTCACGCCTGAAATCCTGCCTCCCATCGCAAGGGACGCTGCCTGGCGCCAAAAGTGTAAAGCAGAGACGTGCAGGAGTGTGACCGCTTGGCCTTAGCGGAACGAAGTGCTGGTTTGAGAATGTGAGGTCGGTGGTTGCTGAGCCTCACATATGCTGTGCGACTTCAAGAAGAACCAGTCATGAGGCGAGCATTACCAACCGCCAACAAAGAAATGCAGCAAGGGATTTCAAGCGGGAATGAGGCTCAAGGAGACGTGAGGCTACGGTAGACTCGACACCAGCGTTACCCCGCACAAAGGGCATTTCCTCTGCTGCAAAGTGATGATTAAGTGCTGGGCATGCGCTTTCTCTGACTCCAACCCGAGATATCTTTGTTTCTGTCCAGTAACTGCCGACAGCTCGTCACGAAACTTCTCGCGACATTGACCGTTCTTTGCCCTTATTGCCTGGTATTTTATCCTACCCCTTGTTTGCTCGTTCCTAGATTGAACTACTGTGACATCGGAAGCATCAATGGTTCGTTTCTTCGAGGAATGTGAGGCCAGAAATGGTCTTTTTTGAAGGCTAATGCATTCCAGCCGTTGCGTCAGCTTTTCCCTCCTCTGTCGGGGGACGGAGGGTGTTCCAAAGCTCAGGCAACTGAAGACAATGCCCTTGTCGAGTAAGATGCGCGTATTGCAGTCAATAATCTGGATGGAATCTGACATGTTGTCCTCCAGCACCATCGCTGTCCATGGTTTGAACCCGAAGACAAGCCAACCGAAGACCATGCTTGGGACACATGGCGAACCCCTTCAGGGGAAGCTGGAAAGCTATGGCTCCGGGATGATCTCCCCGCGCGAACACCCAATGCCAGAATATCCCTCTATGTATACGACTCTACTGTGGTCTATAGTAGCGATCGGACGAGCTTTATCGACAAAGCGAACTTCTTTTTGGCCGAAAGACGCGCGGAGCGCATATCTGATCCGACTCGGCCCTTGATCCTTATCGGCCATAGTCTCGGGGGTCTCTTGATCAAACAAGCTCTCATCAACGCGTACAACAACGATCGATATCGTGACATCAAGCTTGCAACGCAAGGCCTTGTTTTCTTCGCTACCCTTCACTCTGGAAGCAATCGCTCTCTTGCCGCGCTTGGTCAGATTGCTGCTAAGGTTGCTCGTAGCCTTGGGATGAGAAGAGAGGAAAGCGTGGTACAGGTGCTTGAGCAAAGAACTATCTTCGCAGATCTCATGCAGGATCTTTGGAAGCACCGTGTCTTGGATTGTCGGATCTTGTCCTTCTGGGGATCGCGAGACGACGTAAGTACTGCGGCATTCCATGCGGCTGAGGGTATTCACCAAACATATCTGACCAAGTGTAGATTGTCACTAAAGAATCAGCTACCTTTGGCCTTCCCGGGACACACGAAGACGTGATTCCCCTGAATGCAGATCATCGCAGCATTTGCAAGTTTGGCAACAAACAAAAAGACCGGGATAACTTGAAGCTTGTCAACGTCAACATCACTGAACTGTATAAAGAGGCCATTCGGCAGCGCGAGAGGGGTGAGTTAATCGCGCTGTCCGCTGTTAACAACGACGAGACCTTGCAGTCTCGATTCGCTGGGTTACGGACCTCATAGTGTTGTCCTTTACCTCATGTCAACCTTGTGGGTTGGACTCAGAAGCTGGACAAAAAGGGTGTTTGGGACAAAGCGGGAGCGAAAAGGATTTTGAATGTTACATCTCTCCAGTAAGCGTCATACATTCCTGTATGCTATGTACTAGCTCGCCAAGAGGCTGAGAAGCAAGATGAAGACAGAAAGCGTCAAATCTCGAAGCTTTTACGTGCCCTCTCAACCGTCTCACCTCTTGAAATGAAAAACCGCAACCCGCGTCGTGAAGAAGGGACCTGTGTTTGGTTCACTGATCATCCGACCTTTTTGCATTGGAAGCAAAACCGATCCTCCTTGCTGTGGGTATCGGCTGACCCAGGGTGTGGGAAATCCGTCCTTGCCAGATACCTGGCTGAGGATATCCTGCCATCTTCATCCTCCAACATCGCTTGTTACTTCTTCTTCAAAAGGGGCATCTCTAAACAGGAGACTTCCTCAGAGGCTCTTCGCTCCATCTTGGGGCAGATCATAGACCAACGACAAGACCTTTGCGCTCCGAAATTGCGACATGGAAACCGTCAGGGTGATCGTGCACTCGGGTTTCTTGAACCCAAAAGTGGCCTTGCTAGAATACCTGATGCACGCCCCATTCCACTCTGATTTCGACGATACGATCCATGCCGACATCCTCGAGAAATACAAAAGTCGACCAGAACCCCTGGAAAGTGTAAGAAGTTCGGGAACAGGATCTGATGAGAATCGCGATCGCCCCCCGGCGACATGCATACTATACTTATATCATTTTTGTGACGTGAGAACCGACACATGGAGAAACAGATTCAGAAACATGCTCGAAACTGGAGGCGTCTTGTCATTTGTGACGGTCCAAGGTTATCTGCTTCTTCGAGCGGCCTTCCGGGGCGATATTGAAATGATCAAAAGCTTGTGTGATCAAGTGCTTGATCGGACATTTCTGGCCGAGGCGTTTTTGTACGCCGCACTCTCCCGAGAACAGAGAGCCATGGATTTATTGCTCCGAGTGCCTGGCACTTGGAACGCCCGCAACCTGAAAGGGGACACAACTCTGCGGATTGCAGCAGACTTGGCACTTCGCAGCGCTGTACAGACACTCCTTCGCACCGGCAACGCCGACGTTAACGCGAAAGGCACAGGCGGAATGACACCACTGTCCAGGGCTCTTCTGAACATGAGGCCTGTCCTCTGAGCGGGGGCAGCTTTTTATTCTGCATCCGATCCCCCACACTTAAAAAAAGTTTGAGCGACTGGTACTCCTGGCCGATGGGAAATCTTGACCGCGAAAATCTCAACAAACACATGGAGTTGATGGTTTGCGAGTATATGGGGTTATCAACTATCTTCTTAGAGCCCCCGGATTGGACATCAACACCACAGATGACCACGGCCGGACACCGCTCTCTTACGCGGCCACCTGTTTTTATTTGCCCGCCGTCAAAGCACTTCTGACGCACCGCGACATTGACGTAAATGCCGCTGATAATAACGGGATGACACCACTAATGTGGGCTTTGGTAGACGGAGACACAGACGCTGTGCGGACCCTCTTAGCTGTTCCGCATTTGGTCCTGACACTCCAGACGGCAACCGGGCGAAACAGCACTGTCTTTGGCGGCACAACTGGCAACGCCTGATATTTTCGCAGCCGTCTTTCTTAATGACGCCAAGGTTGCAAACGTCGGTGGCAAGTCGGGAAGGACACCGTTGGCATGGACTGCACAGAATCGCCACGCAGAGGAGATAGCCCGGATACTTCTCCAGGAATCTCCCACAACGGCAGACCAAGCAGATATCTTTGGAAAGACACCCTTGGCCTGGGCAGCTCACACCACGGCGCTGGGAATGCTAAGGCTGATCGTCGGACATCGTCCGGACGTTCTGGACGTGGCAGACCTTACAGGTCGAACAGCACTGTCTTGGGCATTCGACCAGCGCACGTCTTTAAGCTTAAGACGGAGGAACACTCCAAACGAGCTGTTCTCGTATCGGAGTGTCTCCAATATTGTGCACCTGTTGGAGACGGAACTCAACGATATTCAAACACCATTACGCAAAATTGAAGAATGGACTTCAGTTGTCCAGAATGTCAACAGGTGGAAAGTAACAAAAACTATTAGGATACTGCTCCGTTGTTGCCCGGACCTGGCAAAACTTCCTGACAAAAACGGCCGAAACCCATTGTCATGGCAGCGCAGACGGGCAGAGAAGCGGCGGTTATGTTGCTTCTCAAAACATTCCCTGATGCGCTGGCGATGCTCGACACATCAGGCCGAACGCCGCTGTCGTGGGCAGTCCAGAATTCTAGTCGCAGTGTATGTTCTCTTCTTCTGGAAGCTTGTCCTGAGGCCATTACTTGGGCGGATTACACCGGCAGGACGCCCTTGTCGTGGGCAATGGAATTCGGGGATAACTATGCAGTTAAAGATGCGATGTGGGCATGGGCCGAACTGGCAGGCGAGCCGGATCACGCTGGTCGGATTCCAATGTCATGGGCAGCAGAATACAACAATGATTTTTGGGTGAGAGCCCTCTCCCAGCTACATCCCTATCTCGCAATGACCCCTGACACCAACGGCCAGACTCCCATGTCTTGGGCCGCTGCCTACGGAGCCGAATCGGTGATAAGATTCCTCATCGACGATTGCCCCAAAACTGTGAGAATAACTCATAACTCTGGCCGCACTCCACTCTCATGGGCTGCACAATGTGGGTGGTGGAATATCGTCGAGCTTCTCATGGAAGCGTGGCCCGAAGGGGTCAGTCAGCCAGACAGTTGCAATCGAACACCACTGCTGTGGGCTGCAGAACATGGGAACTTGAGAGTTGCCCAGCTGCTTTTGGAAAAAGATCCTGAGGCTGCACACTTAACAGACTCCTCGGGGAGAACCGCACTACAGTGCGCGGAGCAGGGCGGTTGGGGGGACATTGTCGATTTTCGCACGGAGGGGCCAGAAAGGTTCCATTGGGAAGAGGTACATGACACAAGGCGTTCGTGGAAGCCACTCCATCAAGGGCATCAAGTCCCACTTCCACACCTCAACCTCCGGAGCGTTTCGCGACCTGATGATGTAGATGATCCGCATAGTGCGCGTGAACGAGAATCACTTCCTGTCGTGTTCATACGGCCAGGGGTGACTTCGGAGCGGGTCGATTCAAACACGGATGAAAAGGCGCTGGAGGGGTCGAGTGATGAGCCGGAAGCCCCCTCCCCCTCCCCCAGAGAATGTGTGAATACAGGGGATCTTGATGGAGGGATTGGAGCATGGAGCATGTCTGTCGGAGTAGAGGTCGGGAGACAAGCTCATTTCGTCATTGAGGACAGATGGTGGGTGAGTTGAGCCATATCCTGCTCTGCTAGGTCGTCACTAGGAGACAGACCTCTTGAGGCTGAGTGATGGAAAACTACAACACAGTATTAGTAAAGTAGAACTAGGGCATGTGTTTGGGTGCGATTGGTTTTGGGAAACTTTCTCTTTGCTTTATTCAATTTGTCTCTTCGTCCCTCTACTCCTTTTCCTTTGTTTTGTCAAGGTCGAGTATTCTACAGTTTGTTGTTAATTTAAACAGGAATCTGGGTGTCATTTCTACTTAGCTAAATCAGGTCTTTCAGCCATACTTATGTCTAGGCTGCCAGCACTGCCATGTATTACCAATAGGTAATCTGAGGGTTCTTAGCTTGGACGACTATGTCCAAGAAGCACTAGGCCTTACAATTCCCAGAAACTGACGAGAATCGCGTCTAGCAGAACCGGAAGGGTATGGAGGTTAATCGTGAGAAAAACGGCGAGCTGAATGTCATCCCGAAGCCCAAGGACGTTGAAGTGGTCATGTGACATCAGCCCCACAATCCTCTCGTCCTTCGATCTTTGGCTCATCAATGACACTGACAACCTCGGCCAACCCAACACACACAACGACGACACCACCTCCCAACAACCCCCATCAACTTTCACCTCATGATTCCCCCGATCTCGGATACCACGCCACATTACACCACAACATCCATCCAGTCCACAAATCCCACCGAAAATGGGAGTCCCAACAACAGCCCAAGTCGTCCCTGGCGCCCTCGTCAACATCGTCCTCAAAGCCGACCAACCTACCGGTCGCACAGTCCAAGGCACCGTCAGCCAACTATTAACCCGGGGCAACCACCCGCGGGGCATCAAGGTTCGGCTCACGGACGGCAGGGTGGGGCGGGTGCAGAGCATGGCTGTCGCAGGGCCAGGCACAGGTAGCCACGTTGAGCCTGCGAGGTTGGTGTTGGATCACAGTTCCGAGATAGCTGTTGGCGCTGGCGTGGGTTTGGGAGCGGATGAGGGCTTGGTCGCTGGCCGCAGGGCAGGGGGTGGAGGAAGGGGGAGGAGGAGAGGAAATGGGATGGTGGAGGATATTCGCGGAGAGGAACAGCCGCTGTCGAGTCAGGGGATTGGGTTGGATGCGTACATCAAGCCGGCGAAGATGAAGGGCAAAGGGAGGGGGTCGGGGTCTCAGAATCATGGTGCAGCAGAGACTTCGGGCGTGTCCGGCGGCTTGTCACAGGCTGAGCCGGTGGAGGAAGTGTGTCCGGTTTGTGGCGACTTCCGCGGTGATGCTGCGGCCGTGACGCATCATGTGCAATCACACTTTGACGATTGAGACGATCCAAGGTCAACAAGGGACGACTCGACCGATGGCTGTCGGATATGAATTACAATTACGACGGTAAGTCAGGTATCCAAAAGTCTAAAGTATGTACTGTCTAAATCGTTGATGTTGAATCCAAACCCAGCCGCCACTCGTGCTTCTCATCTCCGCCTACTCCATCGACAGAATCATGCCCATGCGCAGCATCTGAATCTCCTTCTTGGATAGGGGATCGCGTCCGTTGTATGAGTGGCTCTTCCGCTCGGCAGGTCTCATCGTCGTGATGTCGTAATAGTCACCGCCCATTGTCGCCGGCCTGCCCGGCCCGACCCGCTTGCCGTTATTCTTTTCGTACCTAAGGAAAGCGGAGAGCGTGTCCCACGGGTCCTCCTTGGTTGGCGGGGGCAGCTTGTCAGCAGCCTCCACCGGAGGTTGGGAGATGTCGGGAAGGGTGATGTTGTGACGCGCGGCGTAACCGAGGACGTAATCGACAACGTCGTTTGTGTTGAAGGTGTACTTGATGGAGGAGCCGTCGGCGGTGGTCAGCTGAACCGTCTCGTTCTTGCCGCGCTCGAAGAGGCCCAGATCGTTCGACCAGCTGCGGGCGAATTGGATGAAGAGCGACATGATGAGGCCGAGGTTCTTGACCTCTGAGTCCGGGCCGAGCCGGTTGTCGCGCTCCAGGCGAGCCAACATGGCCAGGAAGCTCCGGCCCATGAGGCTGAACAGGTCGTCGAGACCGTCGCCGTCATCGACCCTGTCGTCCGGAGAGGTTAATTCAGGATTCACAAACAACACAAGACAACGGCCACTTACATGCCCAACACCTCAACCAAGTCGGTATGCATGAAGAAAACCAACGTCTCGCAAACAACCCACTGCTCACGCCAGTTCCTATCGGCCTCGACGAAGTCAAGAAGCAAGTTCTCAATCACCTCCATGAGGCCGTACGAGAAATAGTCATTGTAGATGTACATCTGGAAGCTGTCCGGGTCGCGGAAATGCGCCATATCGACCTGGGCCATGAACTTGCGGCGGGCGGCGTGGGTAGCAATCCACTTGTGGTCGGGATGGTCGGCGGCGGGCTTGCCGCAGAGGCACGTCTTGCCGCCATCGCAGTCGTCCTCGTCATCCTCGTCTTCCTCGTCCACCCCGGGTTCTGGGAACGGGGGTTTGCACCAGCAGATGAATTGGTAGGCCTTGTCCGGACAGTTCCAGAGCTGGCGGTAGGCGGTGTCGATGTTGCCGGACGCCGAGATGGCGGACCAGCGTTCCCCGCGAGGAACTGGGGGGAGGGTGGAGGCGGGGGACTGAGAGGTGGACATGGCGTGCGTCTGTATGTATTTCAGAGATGTGACTTAGGTGGTGCTCCGTCGCACAGATGTGCAAGTCTCGGGATGCAAATGCCGGAGTCGCGTGGCGTGTGTTGCAGCGGCGCGAAGTCACGGGTTCTGGATGCACGGGATTTGGACGCGTCGGGTGGGTCCCGATCCGGGCCCCTGCTCGGAGATGGGTCCGGCACTTGGTTCCGTTCCGCCGGGTCTCCATTCCCACCCCAAACCATGCAAGTTCCCGTCATCTTTCGCTTTTTCCTTCCGATTCTCGATCATCCTCACAAGCTCCCTCATCATACTGCATTGGTGCGTGTGAAATCCACTGGAGACTGCGGGCGGGCACTATAGTTTGTCAATTCAATGCTGTCCTTGACATCGTCGTCAACCTTACGTCCCGTGGCACCCCAGGTTCCCGCAGTCAAGGTTTCGTCGAACATCTCCGAACTGTCGGCTTCTTTTCGGCTTCGGGGGTCCATCGTGCTTTGACGAGATGTTACTGCCATCCGACTCCACATACTGTTGTCGTTACTCGGCACACTCGACTCGGCCATCGTTGTTGGGTACTCCGTCGGGTACCCTTGTATGGCTGGAACCCCGATCCCGTTTCGAGTGAGCGCCCGAAGGATGGGAATCGACGCAGCCATGATGCAGATGGCTGCTTCTGTTGCCCCTAAAGCAACAACTGGAATGCTTCCCCATGTGTTTCGTCGTCAGTTACCCATTCACTGCTGGGGCTCATGATGCCTGTCCTGAACAAACCGACGACTTACTCGCATCGCCGATGTTGACCCTTGGAATTGTGCTAGCCTTGACGGCGGCCGTGGCTCCGGCACTATCGGTCATCAGCTTTGGCAGTCGCTCTGTTGTTTCTTTGCGACGTACAAGACACCCATGCTCATGGCGACGGTCAACCCGATCTTCTCCCTCTGGCTCATCTGCTGCTCAAGCAGGAATTTCCATGGAAGGAAGGCGAACATGACGTCGACGAGTGCCGAGTATGCTATCGCGCCACTCCGTCAGCTCGTTACCTTGACTGCTTGAGATGCTCTCAACACCGGCTTACCGCACGAGAAGATGTTGCACCGTATCGATACATCGACAGGGATGCACGCCTGTCGAGGTTTGAACGGACTGCAATCGAACCACACAAACAGCACGCTAGCCGTGAGAGTGAGTGTCAGCGTCACCAGAATGCACCACACGCAGGCACGCATCCACCGCACGGGAATCCGGAGGAGCGTGACCCCGAACGACGTCTTGCCCCAGAGGTTCGCGATGATTTGGGCCGAGGAGAGAACTCGCGTGGGGAAGCCAAAGTATTTCCCGTTGGCGAGGGGAATCAACTTTCGGCCGTAGCCCAGGCTGATGATGTAAACGACGAGGACGGTGCTGACAAGAAGCGCGATCCATGACGCCAGCAGGATCCAGTCATCCCACCAGAGCCCGCGGTTTTGGCAGTGCTTAAGGTACAGCCGCGTAAAGAGGAACAGCCCGGACACCGAGACCAGCAGCCAGCTTACTGCGTTCAGGTGTGGGCCGTAGTCGGTGGCTGACTTGGTGTCTATGAAGTTCATGGTGAGTATCGAGGGTGGGGTTGGGTCAATCTCTGTTCATTCGCCGCTGGCGAGAGGGCCAAGATCATCAAGCGCTTTGGATAGTGTTGTCTCCAACAGGATATCGCCAACAAGACCAGCTTGTCAGGGACCGTTGGCATAATCAACATGCTAAGACACTCTCTTGGCCGACGAGGAGTGGGTACTCGTGATATAAGAAAGAACAACAGCAGGATGATCCTTCGGTCCATTCCAAAAAATCCCCGACCTGATCTGCCGGAGTAGCTTTGTGTCTCATCCTACTCCGTAGCACCAGCCTCTGTGACCCAAGAACCTGGGACACTACAGCCTCTGAGCACGGGCCTTCGAGACATGTGCTGTGAAGTCAACGTATGAGATGAATGCCACATGCAGATCTTGATGATAGCGTCAAGTGAAAATACTGGGTCTTGCACGCTCCACCCCCGGCCCAGGAGCGACCCCTCAGTCGCGGGGATGCAGATCATGGCGGCTGTAGTCTCTCTCCAAGGGGGACTTCGGAGAAGGTCCCGAGCCGACATCAAACAGGAGGTTTCCAAAAGCGGGTACTCACAGCCTGCACCGTCGATCCGGGAGCCAGGCTGAACCAGAGTTGAACGCACGGATGTTGACGTCGGGGATTTTGAAATAGGGCTGCCTTTCCCCTGGGACGAGCCTGGTGACTGCAGACCATGTCGCAATGTGCTTAATCATATGTATGTAAGTACATATCTGCGCCCATTCGCACGTGCTATGAACCTGGAGCCTCGAGGCAGGCCATCATGGCGTCCGACGCAGGAGATGTTCCGGAACTTGCCGTTACAATTCTGCGCAGTGTCGGATCCTCCCCGCCCCCTTTCCCCGCAGAAACTGGAACTGTTGGAAAAAGCACTCAGAAAGTCCTCATGTGGCATGCCCAGGCTTGGAACAGAAGGGGTTGATGGCACTGCCCTCTGAGGAAGAGGATCTGTTGCACAACCGCAAGCTATTACTATATGGAATTATGGTGGCAAAATCGCATTCGTGATGTGCACTGCGATCGCCCCATTTGGGTACCGCTCGCGAGGAACTCAAGCAACGGTTTGGCGTGGTGCATACAAAGGATGGGCACTAGTGATCTAGTGATGTTCTCATTACCTACCTAAGCTGATGCAAAATGGATGAGGATTTGTTCGTCACAGCTATCCATGTGATTCACCGGTTCGCCGCTCGCCTGGGGAACAGGAACCACCACCGACAAAAGCCGACGCAGCAGACACATTCAAACCACTCATTTATTTCGTTCCTCATTACATCCTCGCCTGTGATTATTATTATGAATATCATCCAATCCACCTAATTCCACATCCTGTGACAGCGGCGTAGCGCTCGCCATAGTAGTAGTAGTAACTGAGTTCGCAACGCTGGCGGACCCGATATAGCTGGCCGATTCCTCCGACAGCGCCCCGGTCTGCTGCTGCTGCTGCTGTCTCCTGATCCGCCACGACATGAATCCCACCCGATCGCTGTTCGAATCGTCCCGCGGCTCGCGCTGGTCACTGGTGCATGCCGCCAGGAGCGGCCGTAGAGTTGGAATGCATAGACAAATGATGGAGCAGGAGATTTCCGCCGTTGACCAGAAGACGGTTCGTGATGATGTCCAGCTGAGGTCGGGCGCTTGAAGGGAGGCTCGGAGGGTTGTTAACCGGAGGGCAGAGATGACGCAGGTTCTATTTGAAAAGCAGACAGTCAGCCTCTGATATTTCTCGATAGACACAAGGCGACCGAAGTTGGTGAGCGGGAAAATAATAACAGTACGGAGTATACTCACGAAAACCCCAATGAAAACACCCCAATCAAAGCAATCTTCTGCACCCGGGGCAGCGGCAAACTCCTCAACAACGGCAGAGGCATGACGAGGATGACAAAATCCGAGACGACGTGCGCGATGCCGTGGGCGGTCCAGAAGGCGAGGCGGCGGTCGCAGATCCATCGCGGCTCGCGAGGGTCCCAGTTCTCGGGCAGCGGCAGGCACAGGGCGACGGCACCGACGATGCCGGCCACGGCCCACGCGGCGATGATGGCGAGCCCGATGTCGCAGAGTCGCTGGAATGTGGGCAGAGGGAACACGCGGCGGTACTGGAACAGGAAGGCCGCTTTGAGAAGCATGATGGTGGCGTGGTAGCCGAGTGAGGAGAAGAAGATCATCTGTTGGAGACAGGAGTAGGTGTTGGTTAGCTCATGTATCTGGTAATATGGGAGTGTCTGGGGGTTGATGGGCGTTCTTGATAACTTACCTTCAGCAAGGTGGTCTTCTCCTCGAAGCTGAGAGTGTCATAGTGGAAGCCGAGGCCGTACTTCGTGGCTGATGTTCCTCGACAGTCAGCATGATGATGATGCTTGCCATGATGATAACTAGGGAGACGTCTGAGCTCGAACATACCACATTGAGTGCCGATGGAGGTGCCGAATAGTGCCAGCTAGTCACGAGGTGTTAGCCTCTTCCTTCCGGTGATGCTCTAGAACAACCACCCCGATCCAGACGGGTGGTTTGAGGTGGAGCTTGTTCGAACGGCATGGTAACGGAGACACACTAACCGCAGTAATCCCCAGGATGACGTCGTCGAAACCAAACTTTCGGATCATGGCAAGACGGACGTAGAAGCGGAGACACACGGGTATCATGGTGATGATCAAGGAGGACACGCTGCATGCCAGGAGCTGCTTGGCCATGTTTTCATCGTCCGGCGAGTGTGTCCTCCGCATCATCATCACCCCGGCGTCCATGGTGATGCTGGTCAAGCTGGAGGGATGCGCGGTTTGAGTTGGTTAGCCCTCCCCGATGATGGCCTGACAGCGGAGCGGAGGCCGTCGTGACATCGGGCCAGATCGAGAGAGACAGATCAAGCGTCAGAGGAGGAATAGAAGCATCACAACTGTCTCCAAAAGGTCCACCAGAGAGATCCACAAGAAGGACGAAACGACTTCTTTTTAAGAGAGAGATGTTTGAAAGTTGGAGAAAGTTTGGCCACTACCAAGTTGAGTGAAGAAATCCCATCTTGATTTCTCCGCCCTGTGTCCCGTGGTGGCGGCGGTTGGGGTCCGTGTGTTTCTTTTTGCTGGCAATCGGCCGTCTTCCCGCGCTGCCACCAAGGGCTCGGCATGCCAATCACGCCAACAGCGCCTGTCCGCCACCCGGGATCCGGTGAGTTGGATGCTGGGTCTGTGTCGGACGACCGCCAGTCAAAAGCAGCCTTTTCATCGGGAGAGGCTCCGGCGCCGGGAGTCTGGAACTGCTTTCGCATGCGTCGGGGGGCGGCTCGCTAAACCCCCTTTCCCAGAGCCCTGGGTCGGGCATGCGGCTGATGTCCAAACTTGGCCGTTCACTGCTGGAATCAGTTAGCGAGTTGGTGTAATAGCCTCGGCTTTTGTCTTTTGTTTGGTTTTTTGCTTCATTGAGGCGTCGTCCAAGTGCGCGGTGACTTGGAGGATCACAAACCCGGAGAAACTTTGAAATGCGCTTGACGCCCGTGCCGTATCAAACTCTCGCTGGCGCCCGGAGCTCTTGTTTGATTCTAGTTAACGCTGTCAATGACAATCCATCGGACCGGAAATGATGGTTGCAAGCACAGTACGTAATAGCTTCACGCCTTCGTATGGCTGCAACCATGAAGAAACAAATTGCAGAGTGACAATGCACTCTTGTCACAATACTCGACCAAACGATCGACACATGTCGTCCCGATCTAACGTTGTGGTTCTCTCCCGGAAGTGGACATAAGTGTTGCTGATCCTGTTCAATTAACATCCGAGAAAATGGCGATCTCGGTGGGTTTCATGCGCAACTAAAGAAGATATTCAATAATAAGCCCGAGACTCGATTTTCATCCAAGTCCACAACCAAGACCGAACGTACGGCACGATCCGTGGGCAGGGATCGGAAGCCAATCCGGGCGACGAAGTCCATTGACTCATATGTCTCGGATAACGACCTCACAGAGGTGCGGCAACGGCCCACGACCAGCATTGGGAAAAAGCATAGGTACCTTACTCACCTGGTATTATAATGCTCCATACAGTTTGCTCAGCATCTGCGAGGATTGCGTCATTCAAAGAATGGTGCAGCTCGACGCAAGGGATATAATATATCAACAACGGCAGTATTACTTAACGGACTGGATACTTATTAATGGAGAATGCCAATTATAAGTCGGCACAGCGGAGGTTTTGTGCGGCGGCGAGAGCAGACAAGATACCTGAGCTATCTACTCCCGTCCGTCCCGATCCCTATTCCGGGGACCTCCCACCCAACTGCTCGGTGAAAGAACAACTGCAATGATGGGCCGACTCGAGTCAATACGCAGCATCAGATGACCTCGTCGGCGCCTCGAGATATAGCGACAAGCACGAAGAACTGCATTCAGCAGCCCCCAAACAGAATCCTGCGCTGACCTACCACTTCAGGCTTAAATCCTCTCGCCCCCACAGGGATATCCCGCCCCCACAAGAGCCCGTTCCTGGCCCGGAAGGGTGCTGTAACCTGCCTCTTTTGAGCGGACTTTCCCATCGCGGCACCTGCAGCGCAACGCCTTGGCACTATGCCACCTCCCGCAACGTCCCGCGACCTCAAGCTGTGAAGGGAAGCTCACTGTCGGCATCTGCGTATGGTGTGTCGAGCGGGAAGACGATAAGAAGATGGCGGAATCCGCGGTGAATTGGTGCTTAGGAGAGTTCGGTCTGTCGCCGACTTGATCCCGCAGAGGTTGGCATTCTCAAAGTGTTGCTCGACAGCGCAGACAAGAGACGCCTCAGGAAATCAAACGGGGTAGGAAGAGCCCGAGTCGCATAGGTCCAATAACATCGCCAGGATCCTTGCGATAGTCGTTTGCTTCGTGGCACTCGGACCGGAACACCAGCTCCAGCAACCATGAAGACTCCCCGTACCAGCGCGGCCGTCGCGGCCCTGCTGCTGTCCCCTGCCGTCAGCGCCACCGGCAACCTCCTGACGCCCGACAAGCTTGAGGCGGATATCACCACTCGGGAGTAAGTTGAGACCTCCGGCGCAAACTCCAGGATTCTTGCTAACCACACCAACCCCGTCTCTCCAGGCTCCAGAACGTCCTGTGGAACTTCAACCACATCGCCGACCGCAACGGCGGCAACCGCGCCTTTGGCGAGCCCGGCTACAAGGCGTCCCTCGACTTTGTTCTCGAGCGCGCCAAGACGCGGTTCGGCGACTACTACGACACGTACGTCCAGCCGTTCAACCACACGTACGACAAGACGCGCTTCATCTCGGTCACGGGCCCCGAGGGCGAGGACGTCAAGGTCGTCAGCCCCCAGTACAACCCCGCCACGCCGCTTCCCGACGGCGTCACGGCCCTGCTGATCGACACCCCCGTCGACGACGAGAACGGCTCGGGATGCTATGAGGAGCAGTGGGAGGGCATCGACGCGACTGGCAAGCTGGCCCTCGTGAAGCGCGGCGCCTGCGCTGTCGCGGATAAACTGAGGCTTGCTAAGGCCCATGGTGCTCTTGGTAAGTTTTCTGTTCTGGACCATTCAAAGAATCAAGGAATTTGTTAGAACAAACACTGACCGTGATGCGCTCAGGTGTCATCCTGTGGAACCAAGATCCGGGCGACATCGTCATGCCCACCCTCGGCGCGGACAGCATTGGCCAGACCGTCCCTGTCGGCATCATTCCCTACGAGGTTGGCCTCGCCTGGAAGGCCCGCCTGGCCGCCGGCGAGGACGTCAAGGTCAAGCTTGTCGTCGATGCCATCATCGAGACCCGCGAGACGTGGAACATCATCTCCGAGACCAAGCAGGGCGACCCGAACAAGGTCATCATGATCGGCGCCCACCTCGACGGCGTGCAGGCCGGCCCCGGCATCAACGACGACGGCAGCGGTTCTGCTGCTCTTCTCGAGATTATGACCGCCCTGCGCATGTACGACGGCTACCCGCACAAGATCCGCTTTGCCTGGTGGGGTGCCGAGGAGAGCGGTCTCGTGGGCTCGCTCTACTACACCTCGAAGCTCTCCGAGGAGGAGCTTGACAAGATCAAGTTCTACTTCAACTACGACATGATCGGCTCGCCCTTCCCCATGTTCGGCATCGGCCAGGACGAGCTCAGCGGCACCGGCGCCAAGGTCCTGGAGGAGTACCTCCGGTCCAAGGGCAAGGACGTCCAACTTGGGTAAGTGTTCCCATCCAAATACAATAACTATAGACCAGTTTTCTGATAATGTCATCCACAGCTCCTTCGGCGGCGGCTCCGACCACGTCGGCTTCGTCGAGCTCGGTATCCCGACGGCGACCCTCTTCACCGGCGCCGGCGCTCCCTGGGATCCGTGCTACCACCAGGCCTGCGACACGCTCGACAACATCGACTGGGACGCGCTGACCGTCAACGCCAAGGCTGCAGCCCGCGCCCTCGCCACGCTGGCCAACTCCCTCGACGGCGTCGGCACCCGCCGCAAGACCTCGCCTAACCCGCGCAGCCGCCGCGCCGCCCTGCGCAACTTCCAGAAGTGGGCGGCCGTCACGGAGGAGGCGGAGCGCGGACAGAAGTGCTCGCACAGCAAGCACAAGACGGTTGTGTAAGTTGGAGAAACGGGGTTAGAGGGGAAGTATATATAGCTGGGTAGGGGAAAAAGTCAATATGCTGTATATAGTATTAATGCATGAAATCCATCCATCCCGTCCGCTTACCACCCGCCCGGGCGGTTCGTTGTTGCATTCAATATCTTCCCTCCCGTTGATATGGGCACGCCCCTTGAATTTGGATGTGTGGTGTCTTGAAGTGTGAGTTGCCAACGAAATCGTTCCCGTACCAAGGCTGTGAGACAAACACTGATACGGAGCAGAAGTGTCGAAGTTGTTGGAACCCAACGGTGAAGGACAAGAATTCTTGATGGGGCATGAGCAGGCCCTGTACTAGGTTGTGTTGTCCTAATACTAGTTGACACCACTCCGTGTCTTCAACTCTTCATTCCGCGGAAACAGAAGTGTTTCTTCACGTGTTTTCTTCTCGGCCTCTTGTTCGCGTCTCTCCGTCAATAGCCAGATGCTGGTCGAGACCGACGGAGTTTTGACAAGCCATAAACAAACATCACCGGCCCGCGAGCCGCATCTTGTCACCACATGCCAGCCATGCCAGCTCCCATCCTGGCAGGTCTCGTTGCCGCCGCGTGATACCGGACGGCGCCCGGTTGCCAAATCCGAGCAGAGCTGTCCCTACAAGCTCTGGAGGCGAACCTTCTGCGCAGGTGCCCAGCCAGCAAGGTATTATTCCTATGCTTTCAGGCTAAATGCCACGTGGGAAATCCCCGGCTAGGCCGGTATTAAGGGCGCTCTAGCGGCCTTCTCTGTCCAAGTTCCATGATGCGGACCCCTGAACATGTCGAAGCTCTAGGCTTGGCGAGCAGAAACACTGACGTCTTGGCTTTCCCGATTCGAGCCTCACGGAACCTCCTCCGAAGTCTTACCAGGGATGCGTCGCCGTTGACACCACCATGACCGCATGAATCCCCCACTCACAAACGGTTAAGGCGCGTTTAGCCCCGTCAATGCTCCACCGGATTTCCGGGTTTGAGCGCCTGCCCATGGGGCTTTGCATAGAGTTTAGGGTGGTCGTGGCCACCCATGGCGACCGGAATAGAAGCACGTCGACCGAAATGTCCACCCAAAGTCTGGATGTCGTCAGCCATGGCGTGAGGGAACCGTGGGACCCCATGGGGATCTCGAGCCGGTGACCCCGTTGCCCTGCCCCGGATGTCGGATGGAGGGGGAGGAGCAAGCAAAGCTTGGATAGGATGGGTAGGATGGCACGCAAGGTCTGATGAGCGTCCTATTATAAAAGGATAGATGCTCTTCGTGCCCTCTCCTCCATGGCCTTCACCTGTCCTGCCGCTCCTCACGCCTCCAGCCGACTTTGATCCCTTCCTCGGACGGGCAAGTCTCAGCTAGTCAAGACAACAAGGCAGTCAACAACAGCAACAAAGACAGGATGCAGACCAAGTCCATCCTCACCGCGGCGCTCCTGGCGGCGGCGCCTGCGTCGGCCCAGCTCCACGAGCTCGCCGTCAAGGCCGGTCTCAAGTACTTCGGCACGGCGCTTCGCGAGGGCGCCATCAACAGCGACCAGCAGTACAACCGCATCCTCAGCGACACGCGCGAGTTCGGCCAGCTGGTGCCCGAGAACGGCCAGAAGTGGGACGCCACGGAGCCGAACCGCGGCCAGTTCAACTTCCAGCAGGGCGACATCACGGCCAACAAGGCCCGCCAGAACGGCCAGGGCCTGCGCTGCCACACGCTCATCTGGTACAGCCAGCTTCCGGGCTGGGTAAGTAACTTCACTAACATAATGTGAGAGAGTAAGACACGATGCTAACTCTTGTCTCCCGAATAGGTCTCCAGCGGCAACTGGAACCGTCAGACGCTCGAGGCCGTCATGAAGACGCACATTGACAACGTCATGGGCCACTACAAGGGCCAGTGCTACGCGTGGGACGTTGTCAACGAGGCCGTCGACGACAATGGCCAATGGCGCAACAACGTCTTCCTGCGCGTCTTTGGCACCGACTACCTCCCTCTCTCCTTCAACCTGGCCAAGGCCGCCGACCCTGACACCAAGCTGTAAGTCATTCCCACCTTCCAACCCGACTCTGTAATATCCCCCGACCTCTTATTAACATTTGCCTTACCCCAGGTACTACAACGACTACAACCTCGAGTACAACCAAGCCAAGACGGACCGCGCCGTCGAGCTGGTCAAGATCGTCCAGAACGCGGGCGCGCCCATCGACGGCGTCGGCTTCCAGGGCCATCTGATCGTCGGCAGCACGCCGACGCGCCAGCAGCTCGCGACCGTCCTGCGGCGCTTCACCTCTCTCGGCGTCGAGGTGGCCTACACGGAGCTCGACATCCGCCACTCCCGCCTCCCCGCCTCGCAGCAGGCTCTCGTGACGCAGGGCAACGACTTCGCCAACGTCGTCGGCTCCTGCCTCGACGTCGCCGGCTGCGTGGGCGTCACCGTCTGGTCCTTCACCGACAAGTACTCGTGGATCCCCGAGACCTTCTCGGGCGAGGGCGACGCGCTCATCTACGACCACAACTTCAACAAGAAGCCCGCGTGGACCTCCATCTCGTCGGTCCTCGCCGCCGCCGCCACCAACCCCCCGGCTTCCTCGAGCACTTCGGTCGTCGTCCCCACCACCACTTTCGTCACGACCACTACTACTCCTCCGCCCATCTCCAGCCCCATTGTTCCCAGCACCACCACCTCTGCCGTCCCCACCACCACCGTCTCCCCTCCCGAGCCCGAGCAGACCCGCTGGGGCCAGTGCGGCGGCATCGGCTGGAACGGCCCGACCAAGTGCCAGAGCCCCTGGACTTGCACTCGCCTGAACGACTGGTACTTCCAGTGCCTGTAAGTGCGTGGACGGTGTAGGTGAGAGAAGGGGACGGTGTTGTATGAGGAGATGTGTCAGTGGAATGTCACTACAAAACGGGTGATTAAGCCAACTGATGAGGCGGAAAGAAATCGTTGGAGTTCTTCGTGTATTTATTATTTAAGGTGCCGCCATCGCCGGTTGTACATACCTCTTTGCAAAAACAAACCAACGATATTGGTCCAAAGATCTAGTCCAAGTTCAGTCAGTGTGTGCCCCATCTGAGATGAATTATGATGTTCAGTACTGGTACCCTTCTCCTCCTCGCTCTCGAGTCTGGGTCCGAAGTTGGCTCACCACGTAGCCAAACCCTAAGTTTCTCCAATCTTCAATCTCAAGCCTTGAGAGAGGCCGTCCATCAAGCGCCAAGACTGACACACAGCTCTTTGGGACCGTGCATATCTCCGTAAATACCATGCATATATTGTCCCACCTCCCCAAGTTCTCCTTTCACCCTCCTCCAACTGGGCTATCTCAATCAGCCGCACCTTCTTAATAACCTACCGCCAGTGGCACGCCAAAGACCCTTGGGAGTGGGCAGCTTGCAGTGCCTTCTATGTATAAACCCGCCACTAGTCGTTGGTTCTGGCCTTATCGTGAGGAGCGTCGGGCCGGACGAGCCGCGGTCACCTCATCCGCCCGATGCAGACGCGGGGCAGAACCGGGAGAACGGCGATATCTGTGCCTCGATCTCCGGGCTTGCTCTTTGGCGATCGCGCCAAGACGAAGTCGATGGGCTCACCACTCTCCCTTGCAATGCGGCGGGAGGCAGCAGGCGAGATGGGTGACGTGCCCTGCATTTCCGTCCAGGTTCTGACGGACCTCCGCTAGGTGCGGTTTGACGCTGGGGCGGAAGGAATGCAGGCGTCAACTTGAAGGGCTTACCAGTTCCCTGGGCCGGGTGGCGTGCCTCCAGTTGAATGGAATATGAACGAGGCGCCGACTAGCAACCAGGCATGCCCTCAATGATCTAGCTTCTGCCCTCCCGGCCTGTATCATAGTCAATGACGGACCGTCCTTTGACCTATTCCTCATCCCATAACAGCATGTCCTGTGATCCATCCCAACGCCCAAGTCGAGTGCCGCTTCCACGGACCCGTCACGGTGCGGGTAATGTCCTGGATGACGCCTTCGGACCAACCCTGCATGAACCAATATCCCTGAATCTCGGCCGCGTGGAAGACGACACAATAATATGACAGGAGGGCCAGGGCAGCCTGGTTGCGTTGCCGAAGCAGCGGGATCAGGTCGTCCGACATCTGGATGGGCCACGACGCCACGACCCGGTACTCGGGAGAGGGGACCTTGACAAGGGCGTCTCGAATGGCTGACACTAGACAGTAGGCATCGGTGTGAACGATGGTGCGCACGCGGTCGTCGGGTTCGGTCTCGGCGATCTCGACGAGGAAGTCGCCGACTGCCAAGACGACGCGGTCGAGGGCTGGATTGGGATGATCAGGGCCACCAGGGTATGCGAACATTGCAGAGAGCGGGCCGGTGCGCAGGAGACCGTCTGACGAGAATAAGACGCTACCGATTCCCTTGACCAGGATTAAGACATCGACGAGATCGTCGATAACAGGACCCCCGGGTGGTCGATTGACAGATAGGGCAGCAAGGGAGCCTATCCAAAGGAGCGACGACGAGGCGAACAGGGGGTGACAGTTAGACGGCGTGATGTCGGACAAGGCTTGGCGCATCTGCCGTATGCCAGCATTCTGGTGGTGTGAGGCGCGGACCGAGTATGTGCCCCGTTTCTCTGGCTGGAGATAGGCCAGGTGGTAGGCGGCAACGGCCAGGATCTGGTGTAGGAGGAACAGGTGGACAAAGGCGAGCTTGGGAACCTCGATCTTCCACATGTGTACGATGCCTTCGGACGCCTTGTTCATGACAAAAGTGGCGCAGGTGGAGGTGGTGAAGTGGTGTAACAGTTCGAGGTCCAAAACCCAGTTGGCTGTGTCCTCCTCCGCCGGCCCCGTCCCGAACTTGGCAAGGTAGGGAAAGGGATCGGGCGAGGCGGCCGCGGGGGTGTGGGCAGGCGTCAACCTCGAAGCATCGGGAGAGGGGTTGCCGTGATCCGGAACGGCCGAGCCGGAGGGGGCCGGAGTTGGAGGGTGGGTGGCGGAAGACCCAGCAGCGGTGGGGCCGACACTCGGGGCTTTTGGAGGACGGTTCCTCCGGACCGGCGGCGGCGGCGGCTTGGCCGACGGGGTGCCCGGAGGCGGGGCGGTCGTTAGACTACATTCGATGCCATGACGGACGCAAGCGCCGCAGGCGGGACGGGCCTCATCGCACTATGTGTGGAGATGGCATGGCATTAGCGGCCGTTGGAGGACGGTTGGACACGTGGGAGATGGGAATGACGGGCATGGCATGCATCTTGGATGGCCAGTCCGGTTCTTAAGTCGGGGGAATAAGAATGGCGTGTGTGTGGATGCCACCATGTCGGCGACGGTTGGGAATGGAGTCGGTATGGGGAATGTTGGGAAATGCAAGATTCAAAAATGACACACCTTGACTCGCCGTTGTTTACAGCGCAGGCATCCCGTCCGCGATTTCGTGTATCCCAGACGCAGGCGCGCCATCCCCCTGAGATAAGAGATGGAAAAATATCCAGTCTTTGACCCTTGTAGGCCTCGTAGGCGATGCCGTCGGTTTCGCAATGCGAGACCAGTTGTCTCCCTCGATGACCCGCTAGCGGCAGAAGAAAGCGAAAGCGAGCAGAGCGGCAAGCAGCAGCAGCAAGCAAGCAGCGGATGGGTGGCCTTGGGAAAGTCTTGGGGAAGTCTTGGAAACCATGGAGACGCGATGCCCAGCGGAAAAGTGGGCCCGATGCTTGTTTGGAGTGGAGAACAGTCCTGGTCTTCATTGGCCGTGGCAATGTTGGGACTTACCCAAACAAGTAACCACCTCACAGCTGATCTCGGCAAGTCTGAACTTTCATGATAACAAACAAAATCTTCATCACGACACATGTTGCAACATTGCAAATACCTGTACTTGCTATAACTATGCAGATGGCAGCATCGGCTAGACATTCGACTCCCCAGCTCCTCTGGTTTTTTTTCTCCGGGATACCAGTCCCATGGACGTCGCTGACTTATGTATGTCAACTCTTGCTCAGGATAGCAATCAATGCAAGCACCAATTGCGAAACGAAACGAATGCGACACAGAGAAACACGGCCGGCGAAACAGAACCTGGTAGTAGATCCGATCCCGTCAATCCGTGTTGGAAAAAACCGTTCACCGTCTCGCCGAACCGAAGAGTAGTACACTACGAAAAAGGGTTCTTCGTACTCCGTACACCACCTCAGCACCTCCAAAACCCCCTCCGTTGCTCAGGTCGTCCCTGGCCGCTGTCCATGCATCCAATCCGTCCAACATCTGCCTCCCTCGTTTGAAGGCCAATATGGAATCCATCTTTCCTGGGTCGGAGACCGGAACATTCTCCCTCCGGCCTCCCATGCAGCTGGCCCGCAGACAGTAGTCCGAAGACTTACAGCCCAACAGCGATTGACTTGAGTATGGGCAGGTTGCATTGCAGTTGCCACAGTGCTCTGCACCATATTCCCGCTTTTTTGCAATGTTTCATTGCTGCTGGTTCCCTAACTCTTAAACCCCACCTCAAAAAGACGCTGGTTGATCCTCGGAGTTTCAAGAGACTCCGTACGAGGGTGCATGGTTGGCCTCGAGGTCTTCAGGTTGTCGCCCCTCTGGCTTAGCTCGGCCTATGAACCCAGTCAACGGACGTGGCCAGCATCCTCAACCAGTTTGCCTCGAATTAAAACGTCATGTCAATCAACGTGTACACCTAGCTGCCGGGAATGCTCTTGGGCCGGTAGTACGGAGTACTAGTGGTAGAATGACCCGGCTTGCTTTCGGCTCGTCTCATCGACGGATGGATGGCCCACCCGGTTTCAATGTATCATCAGTACCTGGCCAGAACAGCACCCGGTCCTGGTATGTACAAGGGCGTATCGAACCAATATATGCATAGTACTTCACAGTCGCTGCCCGCGACATGCCGATGCTGGGTATTTGGAGGGGTCGCTATAAACCTCTTTTCCGTTTCCGCTCCGGCATTCAACTTCCCTTCTTCATCCTCACCTTTAACTTCACTCATCCTTCGTAAGACTAACAGACTGTGACTGGAGCATCCATTTGCGGTCCGTCACACAATGCCTGCCGTAGCCGCAGTCGTCGATGCCCTGCGGGCTAGGCTGCCCGTGGTGGTCCCCACGCTGGTCGCCATCGTCGCCGTACTGCTCCTTCAATACGTCCTCAATTGGTCGTCGTTGTCCAGAATTCCTGTCGTCGGCCAAGAGCTTGGCAGCGATGACAAACGCCGGCAGACATACCTCTACAACGCCCGGAGCCTGTATCTCGAGGGCTACAAGAAGGTGGGGGATACAACGCATGTGCTGATGGTCGCACAAAGCTCACCTTTCCTCAGTTCAAGGACAGGGTCTATCGCATCGTGACTCCAAACAGTGAGTGCCCTGACTCCATCCATCCGCAACTCAACCTCTTGCTAACACCGAGGCAGAGTTCACCGTCATTGTCATTCCCACAAAATTCCTTGAAGAGCTCCGCAAACTGCCCGACGATGTTGTCAGCTTCAGCGGTGCCGTCGAGCAGACCATGCATGCCAAGTACACCGAGATGCTCGTCGAGGCGCCTCTCATCATCCACACCGTCAAGAGCAACTTGACTCCTTCTCTCGTGCGCCTCAACCCTTCCATCTACGAGGAGGTCATCCACGCCATCCGCGAGGTGATGCCGCCCTGCGATGGCTGGACCTCTGTCAACATCAACCGCACGCTTCTGCGCATCGTCGCTCTCGTCTCGGGCCGCGTCTTCATCGGCACCGAGCTGAGCCGGTCGCCTGAGTACCTGGATGCCGCCATCAACTACACCGTCGAGCTCATGGAGGCTCGCCGCGCCCTGGAGCAGACGCGGGCCTGGATGCGTCCGTTTGTTGGCCATCGCCTGCCTGAGGTCAAGAAGCTCAAGGAACGCGTGGCGCAGGCGATTCGGTTTCTGCAACCCGTCGTGGAGGCTCGCCTGAAACTCAGCGAGGAGGAGAAGCCGAACGACATGCTCCGCTGGATCATGGACAACCAGGCCAAGGTCAAGCACTACTCCACCGAGGAGCTGGCGAGGCTGCAGCTGGGTCTGTCGTTTGCCGCGATCCACACCACTACCTTGACTGCGACCAACGTGTATGTCCCACTCCTCGCCTCCGTAATTCCTACCTGAATCATGAATTGGTTTGTACTAACCATCCGTTTTCCTCGACAGCTTCTACAACATCGCCGCCTACCCGCAATACACCGACGAACTCCGCAACGAAATCCGCACCGTCCTCGCCGAGCACGACGGCGTCTTCAGCACCACCGCCCTCCAGGCCATGAAGAAACTCGACAGCTTCATCAAGGAGACGATGCGCATCAACCCGCCCGGCTTCAACTCTTTTACTCGCAAGGTCAACAAGCCCTTCACCCTGTCCAACGGCGAAGTCATCCCGGCCGGCGTCGTCATCGAGGTCCCTGCCGTTGCCGTCACCCGCGATCCCGAGGTGTTTGAGAACCCGGACGTGTTTGATCCTTGGAGGTTTTATCGCCTGAGGGAGGAGGCGCGTGCTCGTGGCGAGGTTGAGGCAGCGGCGCAGAATCAGTTCGTCTCGGTGAACCCGGGGGTGATGACGGTATGTTTTGTTCGTTCTGTTGTTTAATTGCCGGGGCGAGCCTTCTACTTGTCAATGGTCATGACGACGAAAGCTGACGATATGCTTACTCTCGTGGAACAGTTCGGATGGGGTCGCCATGCCTGCCCTGGACGCTTCTTTGCCGCCAACGAAATCAAGATGATCGTTGCTACCTACATTCTGACCTACGACATCCGCCTCCCGGACGGTGTCACTGAGCGGTACCCCAACCTCTCGTTTGGCTCTTCGGTATGTATATCTCTCTTCAGCTTTCTAGTGTCAAGATGTCACGGAGGAGCAAGTCACTGACAACGTCTTTCCAGTGTATTCCTGACCCGTCGAAGGAGATTCTGTTCAAGCTCATTTAGACGCCAGATACCCATGGGGATGATTGTTGAGGAGGAAGAGGATGCTGACATGAGCATATGCGCTGCTTTTATGCATGGCCATTTTATTTGATTGTCCGGGGAGAAGATGGCGATGATTTTCAAGCATGGCATTTGGTTTGAGACTCTAGGTAGACAAACACGATGGTTTTGAACAATGGCTTCTAATGTTGTCCTGTGGCAAGATGTGCATGAAATCTCAGCGTGGTTATAAACCGTGATTCAATTGATTCAACTGTCATCACGCCATCACAAATTTCCACACCATGCTGTCATGAGAGCAGTATTGGTCACCGATCCCCATGACGTTCACTTGGAAAGATTGGAGCATCTATCGAACCTCACGTGATGAGAATTAGAGGTGGCCAAGGTATTAATAACAACCAATTCTGCGAAGTTTCTAAGACACATTGAGCCTCGATGACCTGAACCCAAACAGAGAGACACTACAATGCCTCAAGTCCATGACAAAGAGAGATCCCTCCTCACCGAGGCTCTTGGAGTTACCATCACAGGTTTTACCACGTCAGTTAAAGGATTACATGTGAATTAATAGGTTCATGACATCTCTCACAACCTCTCTGTGAGATCATTGTTCATTATCATCGTGTTTAGTGTCATTGTCATCTACGCATCGTGCTGAACACTGAAGACTGCATTACGGAAGGTTTAAGCATTGCTTTCTTCACCCTTGAGTTTCAATGTGTTGATGCCGAGTTGGGTTTCAATATTCCGCGACCTCAACAACTCTCGGCGCCGGCGAGGTGGTTTGGCAGGCATAAATTCTGCTTCCTTCTCCGCCGACCTTTTGATTCTTTTCCTCTTCAACATCCTCTCACATCTCGCAGGTGTAGGTACAAGATCGACAATCTACTTTGTGGTCTTGTCTCGGTCCCTGGTCTCGAGAAGTTTCCACTCCCTGCTTCTTTCTTTACACACTCCCACTACTCGTCCGAGTTATATTTGCTCGCTCACTTCTTCGAGTCATTCAACACAACTGCCAGGTGAGCCCTCCTCTCTTTCCTTCGCCCTGACCATCTCGTTCTCGGCGGCCCGCCTAGGTCTATGCCCTATGCTCCGCTCTTCACGGATGTCCATGGTCCTCGAGTTTTATTGTCACTAAATCGCTTTATTCATTCACGCACAGGCGCAGGTAAGCATTCCTCCTCCTTTCCTTTCTTCGCGAGCTTTTCCCTTCCTACACCTCGCTTCTTTCTTCTTCCTTCCTTCCTTCACCACGAGTCTCCCTCTTTCACGAGCAACACTCTCTCTTCACTCACTCACTCACTTTGTTCTTCAACCCACAGCCGCAGGTAAGACTCCTTCTTTTCTCTCCCCTTATCACGCTCGTTCCTCCTTCGCAACCTTTCCTCTTCTTTCCGAGACCGTAGCTCTTCCTCTTCTACCTTTCCTTCACTCGTTCACTCACTCACTCTCTTCCCTTCAACCCACAGTCACAGGTACGATTTCCTCTTCCTCGTCCTCTTCCTCTTCCTTTCCCTTCCTTTACCACACCTCCTCCTTCTTTCCTTCATCGCACCACTCTTCTGTTTCCAGAGACTCATCATCTCCATCACTTTCTGTATTTCACGCACTTCCTTCTCCATCCTCACATTCTCCGTAATTCCAACCATCACATCAACGAACATCACCACTTACGCTGACCAATACAGTCTTGACTTCTTGTCTTGCCTCATCTCGATTGATTTCATTTCATTCAAGGTAAGTTCTTCTTCAATCACGAGCCCGAGTTCGCTGTTTCTCCGTCGGGGCTATATCGACCGACCATTTTACACTCTACTTTCTTCATCTCACCTCATCTTTGTTTCCATCCTCGTCAGTTTATTCACGTTCTTTCTTCTCTTTCATCATTCAACGCCTTCCTCGCCTTCTCACCTTTCTCACTTTCTCACCCTCTTCCTCATCCCTCGCGACCTCAATCATTGGTCATCAACCACACGCCATCGCTTCATCATCTTGACTCTTACCATCAACCTCAATTATCTTGGCTGACCTCTTGCCCAGACCAGCAAGATGCCTCGCAAGGTTCCCAACAACGGCGGCGAGACCCCCGACAAGGAGGCTCAGGTCTCGAGCGTCAAGGCCTACCTCGATAGCGTCTTCACTCCTCGTGAGCAGGAAATTCTTCTCATCTGTCTTCTCACCATCCCCAACTTCACTCAGGTACGCGTTTTCCCCATCGGCTTGATTCGTCCCATCCCGGAACACCATTCTTGATTTCCTTCTCTATCCTACCTCACGCTCAGACAAAACCTCGTCATCCCATCACCACACTTTGTTTTCGTCATCCCAACCTTCCTCTCCCCCCAATCTCCTCCGACATCGGCAGCGGTGGCAGCAGCAGCAGCAGTCGCGGCAGCGACCGAACCAACCTCACTAACCACTCCCACCTCCCAGACCCTCAGCAAGGACGTCGACCTCACCAAGGCCGCCGAGCGTCTGAACTTCACCAACCCTCGCTCCGTGACCAACGCGCTGGGCACCATCAAGAAGAAATTCGCGGAGCACGGGGCCAGCGCTGCTGTCACCACCCCCGGCGGCGGCGGCGGTTCCGGCAGCGACAACGACAACAACACTGCCTCTGCTGCTGCTGGCATGATCGACGACAACCCCACCCCCAGCAAGCGTCCTCGCACCACCAAGGCTAAGGGCTCCGCCGCTGCAGCGACCAAGGACGGCACTGCCGCCGCCGCCGGCGGCGCTGGCACCCCGACCAAGAAGTCCCGCGCTCCTCGCACCCCGCGCGGCAAAAAGGGTGCTGCTGCTGCGGCTGCTGGCGCGACTACCAATTCCCCTCTCGCTCAGGCCATTGCCGGCAACGAGGCTGCTGCCACCACCGCTATCACAGCTGATGCAGCTGGCGCGGACATGTCCGTGATCAAGACTGAGGAGGAGCCGGCTGGCGGCGTTTCGCTCGCTGCTGATGCTCAGGGTGGTGCCGTCCCCGAGGCTGCGCAGGCCGAGGTGGCCGGTGCCAATGCTGCTGGCGATATTTGAGGGTGGAGAGATTGGAGATTTCACTCACTCGCTTGCCGAGGGGTGTACATCGGATGGCGAATGCAGGGATGATTTTCTTTCATGATTGTTTTTTCCGGGTTAAGATGGCGTATGTGAGTGATGGGATGGGGGATGGTTAAGGTTGAGATGGAATGATGGGTAGCAGAGATGAGAATTCAGACGTGCATTCACTGACCTTCGTTTTCATATGACTGTCTGCGGCTGTGAGGTGATCTGGTGCTGTGAGATGAGATGGCGCTCTACCTCGTACGAACAGACTGACCCGACTTGATTTAAAAGCCGTCATCACGTGGATCTTTGGCCTCCTAACATTGGGTCGAAATGGCCTCCAGAGGACCACAAGATAATTCCGTTTGTCGTCAACATCTATTCATATGCAGGATCCCGCCAAGCAGTGACACGCAATGATGGACAGAGGGTTGTCTCTTTCACTCTCACCGACCTTTCAAACGCTCTGATGAAGAATCCAAACACGATTGTTCCACAAACCCGAGATTTACAAGACAAAGACAAAGACAAAAACACAATCAAAGCCGTTTTGACCAAGACGTAGGTATTCACAGATTTCCAAAAAGCAAATATATACACGAAAGGTCATTCCCCTTCCCTCCCCAGGTCTCACTCCCAAGTCAGACACAATCAGTCCCTTTCCCCTCCAACTTTTTCCTCATTCCCTCCTTCCTCCCATTTCCCTTCCTTCTCCTTTTCTCTCCTCCCTTAGTTCAAGCACTGCGAGTACCACTGATTCTGCGCCCTGCAAGTGCCCTGGCTGCAGCAGGTCGGTCCCTGCCAGCCCTGGCCGCCGCACTGGCCCCAGAGAGGCGAGCAGTTGCCGCCGTTGCCGCCGCCCGGGTTGCCCGGGTTCGTGGGGTTGCCCGGGTTCCACGGGTCGGTCGGGTTGGTGGGGTTAGTCGGGTTGGTCGGGTTGGTAGGGTTGGTAGGGTTGGTGGGGTTGTTGTTGCCGCCGCCGCTCTCGGTGAGGCGCGCGCGGACGAAGGCCAAAGCCTGCTGGCCGTAGCGGCTGCCGTACTGCTGGTGCAGGTTGGCGTCGTTGCCCGTGCAGCAGTACGGGTCGGGCGAGTCGCAGTAGTTTTGGATCTTGCTGGCAGAGTTGGTGCCGCAGACGTAGCCGCGGGGGCGGGCGGCGAACTGGAGTTCGGGTCAGTATGTGGTGAAGCAAGTGGCTTGGTGGAATGGTATGGTTGGGATCGGATTGTGGGGGAGTTGATGGTGCTGGGGAAGACTTACGCCCTGAGCGGTGCAGGTGCCGACGTTGTACGACAGGCCGGCGACGTAGCGGGGAGAGCCCATCAGGATGACGGCCTTGATCTGCTCGTGGGCCGAGGCGTTGATGGGAGAGGTGGTGCTGGTGATGCCCGAGCCGGAGTCGGGACCGCCGCAGACGGCGTTGTCCATAATTTGACCACCCTGTGAGTTCGTCAGCTTGACTGTTCCTTACCCTTTCCATACTCAAAGGACGGGTAAGCTCACCTGAGAGTAGCCAACCAGCACCAGCTTGGTGTTAGGACACCTCTGGTGGAAGCTGTTGACGGCGTTGGCCACGGCCTGGGTGCCCTGGCGGGCCGAGTCGCCGTACTGGATACCGCCGCACTGAGCCTGGCCGCCGCACGCCGGGTAGTTGATGGCCTCGGAGGTGGCGCCGGGGAACTCGCGCTTGATCATGTCGACGACGGCGCCGGCGCTGCCGTAGCCCGACGGCACGGTGGTCTCGCGGGCGCCGAAAATGTGGATCTCAGGGCATGACTGGCGGGCCTGGATCTCGGCGTCGACGGGCGAGCCGCTGACGAGCAGCGAGTGAGCCAGGAGGATGAGGTAGGCTGCCTTGGGAGTGGGCCACATGGTGACTGTGTGATGATGATAGTGTCCGAATGGGTGGGCAGGGTCAAGAGCAGCTGTCTCGAGGTGGTGAGATTCTCGGTGCTGGGAGAGAGGAGGTGACAGCAGCAGGTATGAGAGGCCTTGAAGGCCACGTCGGAATCTTATACTTGACGATCCAAGTCACCTGTCAAACGGCACTCCAACTCTTGGACACTACCCCAGGTAGGTCAACCCCATCACAAGGGGCACATCCATAATGTGGAGTGCAGGGCTGGTTGCTACTATGAGCCACCCCCGTTACACCTGGGCTGGAGTCGATTACCGTTGCATTCCACTCCTCCGCAAACACCACAATCAAAACTTGTCCGGCGGCTGCTTTCTGGCTGTTCGTCGCCCCGGGCCATATGTGTGGAACCTGATGGGTGGGCCTAGTCCCTACAGACCAGCATTAGGAAAGTCCAAAGTCCAACAAGTCCCATTCTGATGAGCTTCCCAGGGGCTTCGAGAAGGGCTTGAGTACGCGCTAGAGCGCGGTCGAAAGGCAGTTCCCGGTTCAGGCATAACGGGCCATCCTGCTATTTTCAGCCAAGAGAAGGCAAAACGAAAAACTCTGGCTGGTGGAAAATATCCGGAATTCAAACAGGCGTCCCAGGGGTATCCATCGGACGGACAGAGTCGTTGTCATGTGTTGCTCCCGGAAACGTGGCATGGTGCATAAACCAAGCGTTCGTCGTCCTCCGCCGCCGCTATGCCCCTTGGAGACCTGGGGTTGTCGGCGGCTCCAAAAAAGCCAGGGTCCCTTGCAAGGCCCCGATCTCCACGCCATGATGGTCGAGGAATGATCAGAAGTCTCATCAAGCTTGCCAGTTCTTTGAACGCAGAGTTTATGTGAGTAATATGACCTATGTGTCCTGCATTGTGAAAACCGAACTGTCCTCCTTTGTAGCTCAACAAAATCCAACGACGGTTCGGATCTCCTCAGGACATCCTCCAGTTCAGACACGCACTCCGGACCTAACCCTGGTCCCCGTACCCGGATCTTCTGGCCAGGCCGGGTGACGATGCACCCCATCGGCAGCGAGCAGCCAGAATGCGGGGAATGCGGCTCGCTCAGGTTGAGGTACCTACGTAGTTACCATAGCTAGGGCAGGCAGGTTTACACTAGCGTAACGGCGGCGGGCTGAGATCCGAGGCGGCCTCTTTCGTCCACACTCTGGTTTTAGCCTGAATTCGGCATCCGGCGCCCAATGCTACGCTGCGTCCCATCCACAGTGAGCGAGCGAGCAGCCGCCAGCAGCCACGGACTTCGAAGTGAGGCTCCGAGCTCCGAGAATTGAAAACGGTTTGGGGAAGTTTAGAGAGGTGTGACGTAGCGGCAACATCCGGCTGGCTGGCAAAGGGCCGGGGCGACTGACGCGTACACTCATACTACTACCTACCTACTGCGAGCGAGGTGTTCATATTGGTTGGGTGTGCAAAGGGGGAACGGTCATATGATCGATCCATGGTTTAGTGGTCAGGCGTTGGGGAACTTTTTGTGGGTGCTCGAGACGAGGACGCTCAGGCCTCAAGATGAAAGAACTAAGGCACTCTTACTCTCAATGGGAAGTTTCTAGATGCCAACAACATCCAGGTTGCCATGACAGCGAAGTGGAATAAGCTAAGACCAACACCAGACGGAAGCTTTAATATCAATGTCAAGGGGAACCTTGAATGTCCCATTTTTAAAGGCAGGACGGCGGTGATAGTGGAACGGAAAGTGAGATGTACGTATTACAGAAAGACCCATTGCAGCTGTCAAGCTTTCTTGGTTATGCATCGTCTGATTGCAATCGTTGTGAAGAGTCTTGGTCTGGCTATTCACACCGGACAAAAGGGTGACATGCAATGTATTCTGCAGACAGCAAGTCCAATGAATGACTTTAGCCGAGACTGCGGCTTTGATCCCTTCATCGATCCTAGGGACGGTCTATTGTCCAGCTCTAGGAACTAAGGATGTACATACGTCAACCAACTATACTCTATAGGGATGCCTCAACACCATCCAACTCTCTCAGAAACAGGCCCTGTGCCATTTCCCACGCACCCTCGGGCAGCTTTCCCTTCAGCAGCAGCCGCCCGCCCTCGAGATTCCCAAACCCAGCTACCCGGAAGCAAGCCTCCTTGATACCCAGCACGCCGGACGGCATGACGAGTTCCTCACCCTGGCTAATAGCAAACTGCAACCAGCGTATTTCCTCCCTTTCGTCCTTGGTCGGCTGATCCTTGAGCATCAGGTCCATGAGCCGCACCACGGTCTTGGGATAGGCAGCGGCCAGACCATCGATGACGCCGGCGGCGCCAAACGCCACGACGGGCCCAAGCTGGTTTCCAAACCCGCTGTAGACGCGGAACTTGTCGTGGTCGATGGCGGGGTCGAGGGAGACCTGCACGTGGAGGGACACATTCCCGTGAGACCTAGGCAATAATCATGCAGTCCACAGTCAGAAGAAGGTATCCATCTTCGCAGGCCACGAAGCGAAGAGCACTCACATCTTGCACCCCACAATCTTCGGATGTCTCGCCAACTCGCGGTACGTCTCGGGCAGAATCTCCATCCCATTTGTGACACCAGGAAAGTCATATATCAGGATAGGAATCGGACTGCGGTCCGCCACAATCCGGAACCACTCTGCAATCCCCTCCTGCCGCACCGCCTTGCCAAAATACCCCGGCGTCAACACCAACCCCCAATCCGCCCCGGCTCTGGCATACTGGGCGAGTTCCGTCAACACCTCGCTCAAATCGCCGTTTGTCATGACGCCGGCCATGAGCGGGTAGCCCCGAAACCCAGCCCCGTCGAGGGCGCCGCGGATGGCAGCGACCAGGGCGGCGCGCTCGGTCCGGGTGAGGTGGACGGCCTCGCCGGTGGAACCGAGCAGGACGATGCCGGTGATGCCGGCGCGGGCGAGGAAGAGGGTGTGGCGGATTTGGCTGTCGATGTCGACGGGGGGTTGGAGGTCGTCGGGGGAGGAGGTGGTGGGTATGAAGAAGGTCGGGGAGGGGACGTAGACGCCTTTGGGGGGGATGGGGATGCGGGAGGGGTTGGTGGGTTCCGAGGCGGGCATGTTGGTTGAGAAGGTAAGGAATTTGGAGGTAAGTTGTAAGTCAACTCGATGTTGAACAGAGGCGGACAGCCGGAGATGGTAGAGATATAGGTCTAGAGGGTACAAGCCAAAGGGAGCGCAAAGAGATGGACATAAGATTACAGGTGTAACGGCTTGAGAGGATTAGAAGCCCTTGTAAGTCTGTTGAAGGCTAGGTATAAGACTGCCAGCCCGGGATTCAAGGAGGAATCCAGGCGTCACACGTAGTAGGCCTGCACTGAGTGGAAGTCAACACCTCCAGGGTGACATCTCGTTGCAAGCCGCGCGGGGTGCGTCGTCTCACCTCGTCTCCTTCCATCACATCATGCCAGTTCCATGCTGGAAATGGATGAGAAGCATCCGTCGCAACTTCTCGAGACATGGGATGACGCGGCAGAAAGACCTGGAGCTTCCGATATCAGATGGCCCGAAAGAGTCCAGCTGGTCCCGCCAGCTGCCGGACCCGAACCCGGGATGGCCGGGCCGGAACAGCTGGAACCGGAGCCGTGGTGACCCACTCACTTGCCGAAAAAGCAAGTCCGGGACCCACAGATTCCGGCGCGGCGAGTGGGTCCAATTTTCATCAATCTCCGTGTCGCGCATCGCGTCGCGTTTGTCATAAAACAGGGGGCGCCGAGACATGTCCCAAGTCATCAGTCATCGGCTACAGCAAACACAAACTTATTGAATTAACGAATACTCGTGCCCAAAATGGCCAACAAGACCCAACCCGAGGCCGTATCCAGACCAGCCAAGCGCCGCCGAACAAACACAGACATTCCTGCCGACGCCGCCGACCTGCCCCCTCCACGACAACGGACAACTCGCCGGTCGACCTCCAATAATACCCCACAAGATAAATCTCAACATGAACCCCCCACTCCATCTGCGCCGCCGGAACCACAACCACCGCCCCTAGCCGCCGCCACCACCACCAACTCCAACGCCATCAACTCCAACCACAACAACAACAACAACAACCTCCCTCCAGCCTCCCTCCCCCACCGCCACCACCCCCAACCCTACCACACGCCCCTCCTCCTCTCCTCCCCCTCTTCCCGCACCGCCCTCCTCGAATGGTTCACCGCCCGCCAATCCGTCCGCCTCATGCCCTGGCGCAAGCCCTTCACTCCTCCCTCTTCCCTCTCCCGTTCCGCCCTCTCCCGCCGCGCCTACGAAGTCTGGATCTCTGAGGTGATGCTCCAGCAAACCCGCGCCTCGCCCGCGCTCGCCGAGCGCTGGCAACGATGGATGGATCGCTGGCCCACACCGCGCGATTTGGCGCGCGCGAGCGAGCAGGAGGTGCTTGCGGAGTGGGCTGGGTTGGGGTACTACGCGCGAGCGAAACGGGTGTTGATGGCTGCCAAGGAGGTGTGTGGTCGGACGGAGGGAGAGGGAGGGGAGGGTGAAGGGGTGGAGCCGGTGTTGCCGGGGAATGTGGACGGGTTGATGAAGTTGCCTGGAGTGGGGAGGTATACCGCCGGCGCGGTGGCGGCGATTGTGTTTGGGGTTCCCGCGCCGATGGTGGATGGGAATGTGTTGCGGGTGATGAGTCGGCAGATGGGGATTTATGGGGATGTCAAAGGGGATGAGAGGGTGGTCGGGGAGATATGGAAGGCGGCGGAGGAGTTGGTGAAGGCGGTGGCGGCTGATGGGGAAGAGGAGGTGAATGAACGGCCTGGGTTGTGGGGACAGGCGTTGATGGAGCTTGGGAGCACGGTTTGTGCGCCCAAGCCGGATTGCGCGGCGTGTCCGATCACCGGGACGTGTCGGGTTTATCAGGAGGCGGCGGCGGCGGCGGCGGCGGGGAAGGGGAAGGGGAAGGGGAAGAAGGTTGTTGGGTTGGGGGATATCGAGGATGCGTGCAGCCTGTGCGCGCCGTTCGAGGGTGCCGAGGAGGACGATGATGAGGAAACTAACGTGTCCGGAAACCGCAAGATATCGCATTTCTTCGCCAAGCGGCCCCCGTCCAGCGCAGGAAACCCGCAAGCCGAAGCTCTTGAGACCATCATCAACCACGCGAGAAGGTTCCCCTTGAAAAAGCCCACGAAGCCGGTGCGATACGAAGAGACGCTGGTCTGCGCCATCCGCTCGGCCGACGACCGCTTCCTCATCCACCGCCGACCAGACACCGGACTGCTAGCCGGCATGTGGGAGCTGCCGAGCAGACCTCTCGAGCTGCACGAGGACGTCCCCAGCACGCAGCGTTCGAGGAAGTCGGAAGCGACGCCGTTTGCTCGGTGGGCCATCAAGCAGAGCGTCGGAGAAGCTCCAAAGCCGAGGTCGATCAAGCACCAATGCGAGGTAGGCACCGTGCAATGGCAGTTTTCTCACTTGAAGCAGGACATGGCGGTGCAGCTGTTTGAGTGGAACAAACCTGCGGCCGAGATTCCTCCTGGTCCTAGCGCGCGGTGGGCGACGGCGGATGAGATTGATGCAGAAACGATGGGGACAGGTATGAAACGCTGCTGGACATTGGTTAAAAAGTTTTTGTATGAGTGGACAGGTGGGGATTAGACTGGATATGGACTGGACTAATGGCGACTTATAATGCCATATTGTCATTCTTTTCACCCACCACGCTATCACGCGGCCGATGGACATTGTGAAGAACAAGCATCCCATACACCGAGGTATAATACAGAGCACATAGACACTGGGCTGAATCACTTTCCACATGAAGACGGTGGAACTACATCCACACGTAGACTTCAAGCCTAACAAGACCCATAGATCCTCACACCACCCGATAGACCCCCTTCAAACTCAAATACGCCCTCCCCGCCTCCCCCTCTTCCTTGAGCAGATTTTCCCTCCTGACCACCACCTTCCCCCACCTCCTCACCACCTTCTCCACCCCCTCCCTTGACAACGCGTGCGCGCAAACGCTCACAAACCGAAACCTCCCCTCCTCCGAGATCTCGCCTCTCTCTCTCTTCAACAACGCCGCCAACCCCGGGTGGAGCTCGACGAGCACCTCGTCCCTCGCCAGCTGGCGGACGTTTTCCACAGTTACCCCTGCCGCCGCTGCCCCTGCAACCTTCGCATGTTCCAAGCTCCTCCTCTCGTCCGCCGCGTGTCCATATCCTGTAGTTCGAGTAAAGAAGCCGCGGACAACTCGCCGACGACAAAGTACCATGACGGCTGGACATCCGTCCTCGTCGGGTTCGAAATCGACCACGGTATCGTCGGGTGCGTCCGCTGCTGTGATTGGGAAACGGCACACCGCCGTGCCGCGCGGCGGGAGGGTGGAGAGAATGTGTTTGTTGGGCCAGGACGGGGTGGTGGTAAAGTCTGCTGCCCATGACGGGAGGGGGAAGGGAAGGGATCTGGTGTTGGATCCCCCGATATTGGGGGAGGTGGTTGCGACGGAATGATGGGAAGGGGAGGGGAGGAGTGAGAGGAACAGCGCTGGGCCGTGGAGGCGGATGAGGTGTGCGGAGAGGGCGGCGTAGAGTTTGGGGAGCGGGAGGTGGTGGGATAGCGTCAAGTTGGGTCCAGGGTTGGGGATGGAGTGGTTGATTCGATCGGCGAGGTTGAGGATGGTGAAGATGGCGTCTCTTGGGTCGCTGGTGTGCCAAGGGCGGGTTGCGATGAGGATCTCGAGGAGAGATGATGATGCTGAGGATGACGTGGGTTCCAGCCCCAGCGGAATCGGTTGGCGTAACAATCTGTATGTCTCGGCGAGACGTCGCTCCTCGGCCGTTGTGTGCTTGCCGAGCAGGGAGGCGAGGTAGAGGGCTCCCGTCCCAGTGATGGAGTGGTTATGGTAGAGGAAGCGGAGCCGCATCAGGTCGGGGAGGGATAGTTCCTGCAGGGAAGTGAGATGGTTGAACCACGGCTGGGAGAAGAAGGCTCTCGCTGCCATGCGAATGTCTTCTGGCGGTAGTGGAGGCGGTAGTGGTGGTGATGACGCCTTAGTGTTGGCAGAAGACGGGAAGCCGAGCACGCCAGCATGAAAGAACCCCTCAATACCGTGTTTCACCCACACCTCTCTCGCATTGCGCACCCGGCTCCGCCACGCCTTGTCCAAATCGTCTATGGCGGCGGACATCCGATCCTCCTCCACCAACCCCGGAACCAACCAGCCTGCCAACCTCCAAGCCAGATCACGAACCTGCTCAGGAACCGACCCGCGAACCCAAGCAAGTACCACCTTACTTCGCCGCTCCGTCCGGACCGTGGATAACGGTCCTAGCAAACTCCCCAACTCGAACCCCTCCTCTTCACTCAACCCTCCCATCCCTACTCCGTCCCACCACTGCCTCAATCTCCTCCTCACCTCCTCCTCTTCCAAGCCACTCACCCACCCCAACAACCTCTCGACATCATCATCCCTCTCCCCGCCCTTACTCTTCCGGCTTTCCTGAAAAACCTTGTTCTCCCATCGTTTGCTCTGGACACGAACCCAACCATCCCTTCCCACAACACGACGGTCTCCACCCGTCGCGACAGTTTCTTCATTAGAACCATCCCCATCGCCGTGAACAGCGGGAGAGGTAGTAGCAGCATGATCAGCGGCGTCCAAAACCACCACCACCTCTTTCGCACAACAGAGGATCCTGTCACGAAGTTCAGAGTGGCGCGCCCTCTCCCCCGAGTCAAACCGATCAACGCACACCTCGCCGGTCCAAATTCTCAGTGGTGGCCGCTCGGTCGTTGTTGTTGTCGTCCCTGCCGCCCCTGCCGGCAACGAGATAGTAATACCGGAAGTCCCAACCCAGGAGATCAGTGTCCTCAACACATGGTCGCGATCCTGGGATTCATTGGAAGAATGATAGCGCGCCTCCTGCTGATGCTGCTGCTGCTGTTGTTCATGGTTATTGTTGTCGTTGCCGTCGTCGAAATAGTAAGCCTCCCGGACTTTTCTCAACGCAGCCGCGCAGGCCGGGGAGATGGGCAACACCGTCTGCTGCTGCCTTTGCACCGTTTGTCCCGGGGCGGCACTTTTCCGGTTGTCTCCTCCCGTGGCGGTACCGCCCCTGTCGGAACTACCTCCCGAGTTGTAAATGATAAGCTTCTCATACTCTCCATTATCCAGCGAACGGACTACTGCTGCCGCTGACCGCCCTGGTGGAGGAGACAGAGGAGACAGAGGCGACTTCGGCGTCGGAATTGGCTGGGCCGTTGTGGTTGGGATAGGATAGGAAAGGTAAATATACCCCGGGTCTGTTGTTGTCCGAGGACAGTCCTCGTCCCGAGGCAGGGTGATGGTAACAAACTCGCCACGCAGTGGCGCGTTTACCGGCCCAGGGTAGAGGGTCAACACCCGGATGGTGTTGACGTTTGAAGACGAAGGAAGAGGCGCGAACTCATACACCGGCACGGGTGAGCAAACCGTCTCCTGGCCCCCCAAATCAGCGAGGTCCGTATCTCCTTCTGCAAACCCCTCATACCCGCCGCCAGCAACGGACTGGCACTCCCCACTCTGCTCTTGAGCTTGACCGGATGCTGATCCCGATCCCGCCTCCCAAACCCCCAACCCCAACCACTCACACACCCTCCCAACCACCTCCACAACCACCCTAACATGCTGCACCCAAACCACCGGCGCCAGTATAACCCTCACCACCACCATTACCAGCAAAACACCCACGGCTGCCCATGGCAGGACGATGCTCAGGCCGATCCAGCGGCCGGCAGCGCGCGCGGTTTCGGACGGGGGTTGCCCGTTGCGCAGGCCACGGGTGAGTTGGGTGGCTGCGATGGCGAGCCAGGAGATGGGCGTGAAAGGGATGATGAGGAAGAGGATGATTAGGAGGAGCGGGAGGGCGGCGGAGAGGGGGATGAGTTGGATGGAAGAAGGGGGGGTGGACATGGTGATGGTGATGGTGATGTCATGGATGACTGTCGGTAAGTATCCCGAAGTGGAAGTGGGTGTAATTTAGGAGGGGGTAAGTGAGCAGAGCAGAGCTGAGCTCAGAGCGGCAAAGCGCGGATGTTGAGCCGAGATGGACAGGACATGGTTAGATGTGGTGGTGATAGTGTTGTTCTCGTTGTGCTGGCAATCTTTGAGCACCAGGTCGGTTGGTTGGAAAAATATTAAGAGCGAGCGGGTTACTTATGAGATCGATTCAGATGCTTTTGAGGTAGTGCAACCATCTCGGAAATAAAATCACAAAGTCAAGGGTCCGAGGCTGTGACGCTATCGCGCGCCAACCCCTGACACCCCAGTCAGTTTGTCGCATGTGCTTCCAGCCAGACCCCACGGGGAATACACACGCATCGGCAACCATTTCTCATTGCCATTTCATTGTCATGGCACCACAATAATCCGTCCCCCCCGACGGACAGACACCTGAAATGCCGCCGATCATGAGCTGAATCAATTCCCAGTCCGCCATCTAGTCTATCATCATTTCCATAAAAAAATACATTGCCATACCACACCATACCAAACCCCTACCTAACCCAATCATCACCTCACAAAATCCTCGAGCCTCTTACTCTCCTCAAAACTGACCTTCCCATCCCCCTTCACCTCCGCCACACGCACCGTAACCTTCTCCTCCATCTTTTTTGCTCTCCTCCTCCTTCGGCTGCGTCGCGCTCTTCACAGCAGCCGGGATCACCCCCGCCTCAACATCCGCAATCTCATTCACATCCTCCCTGCTCAGCACATCTCTCACCCTCACCCCCCTGGTAGACATTATCACCTTGGTAGGCCCGCTGAAATGCAAGAACAACCTGTCCCCCCAAATCGTCCTCCTTGTGACCGTGCGCAGGGCGTACAGAAGCCGCGCTAGGGCTTTGTAGACGGACGTATCGCGCATGGCGTTCCAAAAATTGGCTACACGGTCCGGAACAAGGCGGTAGGCGGCAGCGACAATGGTGGACGGAATGCTCGGGACTTGGAGGGCAAGCTTGACGCTCTTGAAGCGGAACGGGCGCGGCGGGTTGCGGGTGACGGGGTACGCGACGACGTGGGACGGGTGGAGGACGATTTCCTCGCCTTCGCCCAGCTCGAGTTCGTAGATTTGGCCGGGGGAAGCTAGGGCAGCCAGACCGCGGCCGGTGAGGTATGTGTTGCCCCAGTAGGCGAGGGGCATGGTGGATTGCAGACGCGGGGAGGGCTTCAAGGTGTGGCCGGTCCAGGCGAGCAGGGCGTTGCGCTGCGCGACGATCCAGTCGGTGGTGCCGTCGAGGTGGAGGATGGAGAAGGTGGTGTTGGGGGATTTGGTGGCGATCAAGGCGGTGATGGGAGTGGTGGAGGAGATGCGCTGGTAGAGGAAGGGGATGCCGAAGGGGGCTCGTCGGAGGGGAGCGCGGAGGGAGAGGGTGGATTGGACCTGGATAGGTGGAGGGTCGTTAGCTAGGGTTGGTGTAGGAATAGGAATTGGAGAGGGGTTTTACATTTTCGACCTCGCCAGCGACGGATACGAGGGTGCCGCGACGGGTGTAGAGACGTTGCGAGGCCGAGAGAGTGACGGAGAGGAGGGAGTAGGGAGAACCGAGGACTTCGAAGCGGGCGTCTGTCGGGGCTACAGTAAGCTTTGCCCGAGAGGAGAAGGGTCTTGTAGTCTAAACATACCAGCAGGATCCCTCTGAGGACCCGTATAGGCCCCGAATGCATCTGTCGTGGGCCTGGGATCGGGGGTGGTGGGGGATGCGCGGAGCTGGATGGCGCGGCATTGTTGGCACACAAACCCGGGTTGAAATGGTCGAGATGCCGGCCCAAGGGCCCGGAGGAGAGGCGCCCGCGATGTCATGGTGGATGGCGGCCGACGAGGTGTTATTAGTGGCGCATCTTTTCTCGGGCGATGTTGAGTTATCTCTCAACCCGAGCATCGAACGAGTTGCAAGTTCCAATTCCTGGAATGCCCGCAGTGAGTTGCGAAATGCAACTTCGGCCCCACAAAATTCAGAGTTCCCGCCGTTGCCCCACTGCGGCTCGGCCCTGGAGCTTACTCTTCAGGGTCTCGTTCAGGGTCTCTTTCAGGGTTCATCAGGGTTCATCAGGGTTGTTGCTGGGGTGATGTTTGGATTCCAGGACCCCTGTTTAGTGTCCACCAGCACTAACTGCTGTGTACTAGCCGCCTTGGCTCGGATCTTCAACACCACCGCGTCCAGTGCAAGATTCACGCGACGATCAAACTGCAGAATCTCTTCTGCACCCAATTGACCCCAATTGTCCCTCCTCCGTCCTCATCCCGTCTTGTCCCCTCTCTTCCCGGCCCTCTCATCTCCTCCCCGTCTCCTTCACCATTTGATTACCACACTTCCATGCGCAATGTCTGTTCGCGTCGTCGCTCGTATCCGCCCTCTGCTCGAGAAAGAACACGACAAAGATGTCATTGTACGCGCCGACCGGGTCGCCGAGGGCATGCCCTTGACCCTCGTCAAGATCCCCAGCCCCAAGAATGAATCCGATGAATTCTCCTTTGCCTTCAACCGCGTCTACGACCAGTCCGCCACCCAGGAGGACATTTTCACCGCCGAAGGCATGTACCATAATCATCAGGATTTCTGCTCTTCTGACTGCTGACGGCCACAGTCGCCCCCCACATCAAATCCCTCTTCCAAGGCTTGGATGTGACAATCTTTGCCTATGGAGTCACCGGCACCGGCAAGACGCACACCATGCGCGGCGGTCTGAAACTGGCCGACCGCGGCGTCATCCCCCGCCTGCTGAGCAACGTGTTCCGCCGCGCAAAAAAGATCATGAGGGATACCGAAGGCGCCACTACCGTGGACGTTGCCCTCTCATACTACGAAATCTACAACGACAAGGTCTACGACCTTCTCGAGCCTCCAGAAAAGCGCACCCCGACGGGGCTGCCCCTGCGCGAAAAGGACGGCAAGACCATCGTCGTCGGCCTGTCGGAGCGGCGGTGCGACGACCTCAAGGACTTTGAGCGGCTCTACATCGAGGCCAACAACAACCGTGTCACGGCCGCCACCAAGCTCAACGCCCACAGCAGCCGGAGCCACGCCATCTTGCGGGTCAAGGTGACGCAGACCACGGGCGACGCCGTGCGCGAGAGCACCGCCTCGGCCATCGACCTGGCCGGCTCCGAGGACAACCGCCGCACCGACAACGGCAAGGAGCGCCTGATCGAGTCGGCCGCCATCAACAAGAGCCTGTTTGTGCTGAGCCAGTGCATCGACGCCATCTCGCGCGGCGACAAGCGCATCCCCTACCGCGAGTCCAAAATGACGCGCATCCTGTCGCTCGGCCAAAACAACGGCATCACCATTATGATCCTCAACCTCGCCCCCGTCCGCAGCTACCACCTCGACACGCTGAGCAGCCTGAATGTTAGTTCCCGGGCCAAGCGCATCGAGGTGCGCGAGATCGAGAACGAGATTGTCTACAAGACGCAACCGCCCAAGTCCAGCTCCTCCTCCTCCGGGTCGAGTAGCATCACTGGAGGGGGGAGAGCAGGAGGCGGAATCCAGCGCCAGCCTCTGAGGCCGATCAATAGCGTGCACAACTCGCACGTCGGCACTGCGCTGGCGACCAAGGCGGCTGAGAAGGCCGAGAAGGATAAACCCGTCAAGGCCTTTGCCGTGTACGCGGATAAGAAGCCTGCCTCCGGCCCCGCGGCACCGGCTGCTGCCAACACGTCCCAGCCTCGTCAGCCTCTGCAGCCAAAGCGGCCGTCGGAGCCGATCGAGGCTCGTCCGTCGAAACTCGCCCGTCCGACAACGACGACGACGAACCGATCACTCCCTCGTCCTACCACCACCGCAGTCCAGGCTTCTCAGCCACAACAACAGCAACAACCACAACAAACCATCGCCCTCACCCCCTCCGAAATCGAAGCCATGGTCGAGAAAAAAGTCGCCGAGCTTCTCGCCACCCGCTGTCCCGCCACCGTAACTACTTCCTCCTCAACCCAGCAACAACCCACCTCCACCGACTCTTCTTCCTCCTCGACAACCACCACCACCCAAGCCACCGCCACCATTCCCGAAGAGGTCCAACGCCGCCTCGAAGCCCTCGAGCGCCGCATTGAGCAGGAAGTCCAAGCGCGCGGGGAAAACGACCACCACTCGAAAGGCCTGCGTCTGCTCCTCCAGGCGCGCCAGGCGAAGGAATCCGGCGACGAGCACGCCGCGCTCAGGTTCTACGAGCAGGCGCTGCCGTTTTTCCCGGGCCAGCCCAAGTTGCTCGGGAAGATTGCGCGGTTGAGGGCGAAGTTGGGGATTGTGGCAGAGGGTGGTGCGGTTGTTGCTGGGGTTCAGGGGAGTCCGGAGAAGGGTGCTGCCTCTGGGAGGGGAAGGAGGATGGGGAAGAAGTGTGCGGATGATGAGGGGGAGGAGGAATATGGAGATGGGACGGAGGCGGATGTGGAGGATGTGGAGGAGGATATGGCGGCTTATTCGCCTTCGAAGAGGAAGAAGAAGATGGCGGAGCGGGCGAGGAGCAAGTCCAGGTCTAGGCCAGCTGAGCTTTCAACGTCGGTATCAGCGGGGAAAGGTGAGGATGAACCGACAGGTCTGCCGCCGTCGCCGAGGACGCAGAAACTGCTGGATATTGTCAACAGCCGCGATGTGGCGCAGATTCGTACCCTGCATGGATTTGGCGCCAAGCGGGCCATGGATTTGGTCCGCCTGCTGGAGATGAGAGGGGACGCGGAGGAGGGCAAGGGGAAGGTCGCGTCGCTGGCCGAGCTGAAGGGGTTGCCGGGCATGGGGAGGACGGTGGAGAGGGCTTATGAGGGTCTGGGTGCCCCTGTGGAGTGTTGATGCATTGAGGGGAGGGTTTGGTGGTGATGAGGACGGGAATGCGTTGGGTAGTTGGAGGTTGAGAATGGAGAGGTCTGTGGTGAGTGGCTGAGGTTATTGGGATTTGTCGGAGTGCTGTGAAGGAGCGTTCCGCATACTATATTTGCATTTGCATTTTTGCACTTCTGCATTTGCATTACCTGGCATGGCATAGCATGGCATGACATGGAGTTCTGGACTGGTAATTCATTCTTGCTCTTGTTGGGTTTCCAGTTTGTCTGGTCTTGCATCATCCTGCGCCCTTCGGGGCGGATTGTTTGTTTCTGGTTGTTTTGGTTCTTCTTTGCTGTTCTTTGGAAGAAGGAAGCATAATCATACCTTGGACATAATTGTTGGTGTTGTTGCTCTGTGAGATCTGGGTGTGGTGTTGATGTTTGGTATGCTGAGAATGACTTATGTTCAGGGGCTCAGGATCACATCCGCTCTCCCGCCCTCCCCCTCCGCATCGCAGCCTCGAACGTCGCGGATGGCGCCGAGAAAGACCCACATTGCATCATCGCTGAGCACACCCCACTACAGCACATGGAGCTCTCACTTCCATTCGAAGCTCGATCCGAACTCTGGAGCTTCAACTTTCCGCCGAAGCCGACGCATACCGACCGTCGGACCCCGAGAAGCGCCGGCATTTTCTCTCCATCTGCCGGTCCAGCCGACGACGGCGACAGCGGATAGGTGAGACATTTGTGCCTTGACATCCATTGAGACCTTCTCTGCCACTCCAACAAGGCACAAATCGCGCGGGAAATCAACATCAACAACTTCGGCCGTCCCTCGTCTTCGACCTTGACCCTCCCTTTGAACCCCTCCGAGTTGAAAATGTTGTCTCGCCTGCCTGCGCAATGGCTTCGCAACCACGACTCCTGATGGCCTCGCGGGGAGCACACCGGGCTGCCACCGTCCCCTCCGTCCTCCGATCTTACTACCACTACCATACATCCGCCGCGCGGTGCCGCCCGTTATGGACGACGACAACCACGACGGTCCGGCTCGGGAATGACAAATCTTATCCTCCCTCTCTCCCTCTCCACTGGCGCGCCGTCTTCCACACCACCCCCCTCCGCCAGCATGCCCCAACCACTAAGACGGCCGAGCCAACGGCTCCGGCAACGACCACAAAGACCCAACCGAGTCCACAGGTTGACCCCCTCGCCGCCATTGACAAGACGGCCCAGGAGCAGCGCAAGGCCGACTGGGCCATCATGAAGGAAATGTCGCGCTACCTATGGCCCAAGGACAGCTGGGGCGACAAGCTGCGCGTGCTGCTGGCCCTGGGCCTGCTCGTCGGCGGCAAGGTGCTCAACGTCCACGTGCCCTTCTACTTCCGCGAGATCATCGACTCGCTCAACATTGACGTCGCCGCGGTGGGCGGCACCGTGAGCACCGTGGCGGGCGCCATGATCTTCGCCTACGGCGCGTCCCGCATCGGCGCCGTCGTGTCGCAAGAGCTGAGGAACGCCGTGTTTTCGTCGGTGGCGCAAAAGGCGATTCGCAGGGTCGCGACCAAGACGTTTGGGCATTTGTTGGATCTGGATCTCAGCTTTCACCTGTCCAAGCAGACGGGCGGTCTGACGCGCGCCATTGATCGCGGCACCAAGGGGATCAGCTTTCTGCTGACGAGCATGGTCTTCCACATCGTGCCCACGGCCCTCGAGATATCCATGGTCTGCGGCATTCTCACGTATCAATTCGGCTGGGAGTTCGCCGCCATCACCGCGGCCACCATGACCGCCTACACGGCCTTCACCATCACCACGACGGCGTGGCGCACAAAGTTCCGCCGCCAGGCCAACGCCGCCGACAATAAGGCGTCCACCGTCGCAGTCGACTCGCTCATCAACTACGAGGCCGTCAAGTACTTCAACAATGAACGCTACGAGATTGGCCGCTACGACAAGGCCCTGCAGCAGTACGAAAAGAGCTCCATCAAGGTCGCCACGTCACTGGCCTTCCTCAACAGCGGCCAAAACATCATCTTCTCGTCGGCGCTGACCATCATGATGTGGCTCGGCGCCAAGGGCGTGCTGTCCGGCTCCCTGACGGTGGGCGACTTGGTGCTCATCAACCAGCTCGTCTTCCAGCTGTCGGTGCCGCTCAACTTTTTGGGCTCCGTCTACCGCGAGCTGCGCCAATCCCTTCTCGACATGGAGACGCTGTTCAACCTGCAAAAGGTCAACGTGTCCATCAAGGAAAAGCCCAACGCCCCGCCGCTGACTCTGCCCAAGGGCGGCGAGATCCGCTTCGAAAACGTCTCCTTCGGCTACCACCCGGACCGGCCCATCCTCAACAACCTCACCGTCACCATCCCCGCCGGAAAAAAAGTCGCCGTCGTCGGCCCCTCGGGCTGCGGCAAGTCGACGCTCCTGCGCCTGCTCTTCCGCTTCTACGACCCGCAATCTGGCCGCATCTTGATCGACGGCCAGGACATCCGCGAAGTCTCGCTCGACTCGCTGCGCTGCTCCATCGGCGTCGTGCCGCAGGACACGCCGCTGTTCAACGACACCGTCGAGCTCAACATCCGCTACGGCAACCTCGACGCGCCGCTCGAGAAGGTCTACGACGCGGCGCGCAAGGCGCACATCCACGACCGCATCGAGTCGTGGCCGCACGGGTACCAGACCAAGGTCGGCGAGCGCGGGCTGATGATTTCGGGCGGCGAGAAGCAGCGGCTGGCGGTGTCGCGGCTGGTGTTGAAGGATCCGCCGCTGTTGTTCTTTGACGAGGCGACCAGCGCGCTGGATACCCACACCGAGCAGGCGCTGATGGCGAATATTAATGAGGTGTTGAGGGAGAGGAAGAGGACGAGTGTGTTTGTGGCGCACAGGTTGAGGACAATTTATGATGCGGACTTGATCATTGTGTTGAAGGAGGGGAGGGTCGTGGAGACGGGTAGTCACCATGACTTGATGGAGTTAAATGGGTTGTATGCGGAGCTGTGGGCGGCGCAGGAGATGTTGATGGGACGGGAGGGAATCAAGGAGAAGGGGGGGGAGGAGAAATAGGAAGTATAAGTGCTCTGAGGGGTTGCCGGATTTGCAGGTTTGAGGTTGAGTCGATTGCTGAAGCATTTAGACACATCGCATCGCATCTAGACGGATGCTATGGGGGTGGTCCCATAACCACACATGAAATGACACTTTTCATTCTCATATTATCAACCAGCCCGTGTCAACAACAACAATACCAACAACAAGAACAACAACAAGAACCCAACCATAACATCTCACACCATCCCAACGATACTATAATCGCCCCTCCCCTTCCGCACCGCCTAGTCCTCTCCCATCTATACAGCCATCATGGTTCGATACAGTCCGCTGTCAAATCCCCGACCCTGGTCTCTTTGACATCTCGGAAGCCTATCCGAGTATCCGGTACCACATATTCTTCCATGCCAAGTTGCCAAGTACCTATCCCCCGCGAAACGGCCGAGGCGCGACTCCTTCCGCGTTGCTACACCTGGCTGCTTTCAACTCCTCATGAATCTTGGCTCTCGATTATGTCAAGGCGTCCATGGCATTCTCCAGGTCACGCTGACCACAGCCACAATCCTACATAACACTGAACGCAGGGGTCGGAGAGATCGAACAAGATACTACTAAGTTCTCAGTAGTTCACGGTGGTGGAGGTAAATAACCGGGCCAATCGCCATTTGGTTGGGAGACCGAGCAAAGGTCCTGCACCGCCCCCAATGGAACTTGGGTTTGGGCCCCCATAATGTTCGGTTGAGTATACCGGGACTATGACGGTCGCTGACATAGTCTGATGTTTGACAAATCGTAGCCCAAGGCAGATCAACATAAAAGCTGTGTAGGAAGGTCAAGATGAGGAGGGGGAGGCTCGACCTAGTTCCCCAACCTCTGCTGCTGTTGAGGGTCCATCTGCCAACATGAAGGGGACCAAAGTCGTTGCTCTTCTGTCTGTGTTTCTTCAGTCAGCCGCGGGTCTTCCCACGGACCCGGACAAAGGCGGTGCTGGTGAAGCATGCAAGCAGGTTTGGGAGGCGGCGCAGAAATATATGAAGGACAATAACATTGGTAGGTGTTGATAATATGATCCTGTTCTTGACGAACAACCCACTTACACCATCATTGCAGTCCCCAAGAACCTCACCGAATTCGGGGTCTGGGCCATTCCCGCAGTCCCCCCAGTGCCCGTCCCTCCCTCCCTGGCGCTGGCCTGTCTGAAGTCTGTCCCGCTCGACAAGGAGCGAAGCCTGGCCAATGTCGAGTTTCTCAAGCCGATTCTGGAGTGGCACAGCACCGTGGACTACCTCCGCGACCCGCCCAAGGGGTATCTCTCGGAGGGCGTGGACTTGATCAGGGGCCTGGATGACATCGCCGAGAAGGTCAAGAAGTCGGGCCGCAGGGGATACAAGAACCAGTATGAGTATCTTGTGGATCTCTATGACCTGACGAATATCCGGCCGCGGGATTTCCATTTGACCTACTCGACGCTGCTCTGGAGTTTGTTTACTCTTAAGATTGGCGTGGATTTTGTGGCCATCTCGAAGGACGGGGTGGCGCCCCCTGAGATCTACCTCAAGGGTGAGTACCTAAGATGCTTTTATTGCGGGTTAATAAGGTGAGACGCTCACTCCATCCAGAGGACGTCAATTACGACAAGCACGGGTACAAGCCCTCCCCCGTGTCCACCGTCGACGGCATCCCGGCTGTCGAGTTCCTCGAGCGCGCCGCGGTCCGTCGCGGCAACTCCCACGACCCGGACGCGCGCTTCAACTCGCTCCTTAAGAGCGTCTCGCGCGATGCGCACGGAGACCCTTTCCCCGGGACGGTCCTCGATTTGGGGGTTGTCCATCGTCCGGGCCACGAGCTGGGCGACACTAGCACCGTCAAGTTCCGCAACGGGACCAAGCGCGTTTTCCCCAACGCGGCATATCTGCTCGCCAACCTGACGGACATCGCCACCGGCGCAGACCTCTACGCCGCCTTCGGTCCCGGAGGCAGCACTGGGCCAATCGTGTTTCCCTGGCACATCCATACCATCCACCTGCGCAACCACACCGGAGACTTCTCGGCCTATCCCACCCCCATTGAAGCCACCGACACAAAGAAGGTTTCCGGCTTTCTGCTCTCTGACGAGGATGGCATCCTCTCTGACACGGCCATCCTCTCCGTCCAGAGCTTCACGTCCTATGATGACCCGTACGACCTGAATACCTTGCCCCTAGAGGAAGCCCTCGAGATATTCTTCGGGCGAACGTTGCAATGGCAAAACACGATCATCAACACGCTGAAATCCGCCGTCGCGGCCAACCGCACCAAGCTCATCCTCGACCTGCAAGGCAACCCGGGCGGCGATGGCGGTCTTCTCGGCCTGTTGTACCTCACCCTCTTCCCTCCCGCCCCGGGCGCCCCCTGGCGTCTGCCCATCTACTGGCAACTCCGCGCGCACCCGCAGCTCGCCTTCCTCGGCGCCTACGAAGAAGAGCGTCTCCGCCAGGAGAACCAGTCCTACGAAACCCCCTGGCCGCACGCGGGCCTCCTCACCACGGACGGCGGCAACTTCACCTCATTCGAGGACTTCTACGGTCCCATTCCCGACCCGACCGGTAGGGGAGAGTACACCCGCCCGGGCCAGTGGCAGGAGGGGTGGCTGGAGCCTTGGGGCTACCAGCTGTATAACACCAGTTACAGTTTCACCCCGCCATTTTCGTCGCCCCCCTTCGACCCGGAAAACATTCTCATCCTCACCGACGGCCTCTGCGGCTCCGCCTGCGCCATCTTCACCACCGTCCTCCGACACATCCACTCCGTCCGCGCGCTGGCGCTGGGCGGCCGCCCCCGCGTCGGCGCGATGCAAGCGGTCGGGCAAACCAACGGCGGACCGGCAGTGAACTTTTTCGGCACGCCGAAAATCAACGAGACCGAAACCCCCATCCCCGAAGGTCTCCAACTGTTCCCATCCTGGGAAGAGCCGTCCCCGCTGCGCGTCGCGCATCCGTACGAGCCGTTCCTCGGCTGGGGCCCCGACACGGGTGTCAACGCGGCCAACATCGTCCCCGCCAACGAGCCGGGCGCGGCCGAGGGCACCGCCCCGCCGCCGATGCAGTTCCGGTACGAAGCGGCGAATTGTCGGTTGTTTGTCACGTGGGAGATGGCGAGGAATATCACGGCCGTGTGGAAGGCGGCGGCAAAGGCTGCGTGGGGAGAGGGGAAGTGCGTGAAGGGGTCGTCGACCGGGAAAGGGGGTAGGATCGGGGACGCGTGGCCGGAGTATAGGAAGGAGGTGGAGGATCGGTATGGGTTGGGGGATGGGCCGGGGGCGTTGAGGAAGAGGTAGGTACCTTAGGTACCTGGTAGGTAGGGGGAAATCGGGGCATGTCTTTGCCCCTTTCTTTGCTGAAGTTGGCAGTTGGACACAAACCACTAAACAATAGGTAATACGTGAATAATCGATATGCTTATTTGGACTCTACGGAAAGGATTTCCCGCTACCTGATCATAATTGATTCTAGTATTACCTGCTCCGCCACGTTCGTTATTATCCAATTCCCGCTCCCGTCTCAGCCTGGCAGTCAGCCCTGATGTAATGGCCTTTTGTCTAACTATCAGCTTTCATGCTGACAGCCAAGCCTCATCAGCCTCCTCAAACCATCTCGTCTCCTGCTATCGGTGGCTTGTACCGTCTCGCTCCCACCGCGGCATTCCCCTCCAGCGGTTCTGAAGCGGCAAGCTGGGGATAACTCACTCCCGCCTCCTCAACCTGCTCATCCCTCAGCGTTGCCGGGTCCGGGCCCTTGTGTCCATTCACCCTTGACGCCCTCATAGCCTTGCCCAACTCTTCCCTACGTTCGGGCCGCATCTTCTCCCAATCGGACTTCGTCATCCAGTTCAACTTGCGCACAAAAATGTCTCTGTGCGTCCACATATCCGGGTGCGGCATGACATACGCTCCATCCGACCGGAACGTGTAGTCATACTCGCGATCCCTCCGCAGCGGGACGTGGTTGTACCTCCAATCCCACACCGCGGCATACAGCACACGGTACACCATGACTGCCAGGGCAAACCCCAGCACCGCTCCGCCGACAATGTCATACCAATGGTGCGCCATGTCGATGGTCAATGACCCAGCAATCAGGATAGCCCCGAGGATTGGGCACAAAAGAAGCGCAAGCCAGTACAAGCTGGGCTGGTAATTTGCCCAGACTTTCAGTTTTGCGTTCATCCATAGGAACAAGAACGTGAAGCCCGCAAAGGCGGTCGCGGAATGGCCTGAGGGGAAGCCGGTCATGGCGATTCGGAGGGCGTGCTTGTCTGGGTTGGTGCAGACCTCGGGCGTGAACATGACGCGCTGGAACCCGGCGCCGTTGAGGCCGGTGGCGTTGTGGGCCGCGGCCAGCGAGACATCGGGTCTGCAGACTTCAAGCCAGTACGGCCGGTAGCTGCCGACGAGGATCTTGATGACGCATTGGAATAGCGCGGTGAGGACGAGCGTGTACAGCGTCCCGAAGATGGCATTGTTCCAGTCCCAGAAGGAGCGGATCCGGATCTGCGCGAGGGTGATGATGCCGATGGGGATGATGCTGCAGATGAGGCCCGACGCGGTGGGCGAGATGACCCAGCCCCGGTGGCTTGGATAGGCTAGGTCCGGGTAGACGATGTCGCCGGAGGAGTTGAAGGTGATGGGGAAGTTGCGGGTGAAGGGAACGGGGGCGGAGTTGATCTGGATGCGGTTAAACTAAGGTTCCTGTGTTGGGGATGCGGACGATGTTGGAGACTTACACCGAGGGCAGCACCGCCGATGACAGCTAGCGTCAGGATATCTTTCCATGAGTAGCGGAGCCATTGGATTGCCAGGCGCAAGAAATCAGAGAGAGCTGTGAATGGGTCAGTGATCAAACCGAGTACGCACGCCAAACACGTGGGTCAAGGGAAAATACGGACACTTTCTGGATGGGGCCGTCATCATATTGGCCATGACTAAGGTCTTTGGCTAGCTGCCTGACCTTTTGGTATTATTTCCCAAAGTTTGAATACAGAAGACGACAACCCACTGCAGACTCTAAGACTTCAAGGGGCAGAGTTGGATTAAATTTGAAGCCTGTCTGTTTCTTGGATTTTACCTCGAACCACGGATATAGACCTCACATGCTAGGTCGAGCCACAGATCATGATATCATCTAACCATGGCTGTAGCACACACTTGTCATAATATCCGTGTCTTGTTGGTTTGTTTCCTGACTTGGACAAGTGACGTCATGCTTGCGTTGACGACTTTCTCCAGTTTTCCAAACAAAATGCCAAGGTTCAAACCAAGGAAATTTCTTGTTATGTTGGTTGTATTATTACCACATCTAGACAACACTGCTTTAATTCCGAGAGACCAAGAGGTCTCTCTCATCTTTCGACCTAGAAAGGCTCCGAGCAGAGCACCTCTAATGCTTACACAGCACTCTTGGCAAACGATGAGCAGTGGACCTCTCTCCGGAACAAGCTCAAGTACCCATCGCAACCCTACTCTCTCCACACTTCGGAACCACACACGATTTGATCGGGTATGGTGTAGCGGTAACATCGTTGACTCTCAACTGTTCCAACAGTTGACTGCTCTCTCAACAGCCCCGGGTTCGACTCCCGGTATCCGAGTTCTGATGTTCTTTTTGGACTTTTTGTCCAGTATCCAACATGAGCTGGTTGATAAATGCCTTCACAACATCAAGATTCATCAAAGGCTTGAGTCTGCCGGGATTTGAACACCAAATTTTTATCTCCTTTTTTGGCTACACTCATGTAGACGAAATATTCCACAGACACTTCACATCTTAGACGCAACACTCCCATTATTCAAGAGCATCGGATGGCCAACAAGGGAGATTCTGTCTCTTTCAGTGTTCTTTCCTAGCAAAAAAGGCTATTCCTGGCTCTGTTCACATGGGCTGCGCTGAAAGGTCTTCCGAGACACAAAAACGGATACCTGCATCGGAACCTCCAGCTACCGGAGCTTACATGACAGCGGCCCAGAGTCCCCGTGAAACCACCCTTGACTCCCCTCCTTTGTTGATTGTCTTCTTGACTAAGTCTTGTCATGTTCCGGGCATTGTGCTATAGACACTGTATTGTTCTGTGGCTTGTAGATGTTCCAGTTTGGAGACCTGGGAAGCCACAAGTCGGACACCGTCCGCCATTGTCTGCATCCTGTCACAGGAGCTATTATGAATTCCATTTGTCTTTGTCCCTCTGTTTTCTCTGCAAGTCTACGCAAAGACCTTGGGACTTGAGGACCCGTCTCCGACAATGACCAATGAAGATTGGAAACAACTCCGGCTCCTGATCCGGACCCCCTCCATCAACAAGACGAGGTACCTATGGAAGCCAGTCCACCCTTACCTCATGAACCTTCTAGCATAAATGTGTCCCCTTCTCTCCTTCGCGGATCTTCTGTTAAATACCTCGGCCATCCACGTCTCATGGGATCAGGTTCCTCTCGCCAAACTCAAACCTCTTTTTCTCACCGTTCCATCTCAGCGCCAACAGAGGTCGCAGCATTTCCCATAGCCTCTGTTGCCATAACCGTCCATATCGTCAGTGAGCCACCATGAGCCGGCCACTGTCTCCGCGGACTTCGTCCTCCAGCTCCGAGTCCTTCAAGAGCTTCAATACGGGCACCACCTACATCAATCCCCGCAGCTCCATGGGGTCTCAGAAACATGACGCATCTGAGCGCAGCAAGCGACGCTCTGGGATTCCTCTCTCTCCTCCACTGTGCGTGTCTTCTTACTAGACTGATTTCCCCCGATCAAGGAAATAGCCGGAAGCTAACTCTCATCCCGACGAACCAGGAAACCAACCCACGGAGATGCCTGGGTTCTCGAAGATGTCGAATATCGAAGCAAGAAATGGCATCTTGACCCGGCTCACAAAGACGGCAAGGCTCACACCAAGAAGAGCTCGACATCTCCATCCAGGGGCACCCGCTCAACTCACCACTCGCGGCTTTCGTCACCCACCAAGCCCGTGTTTCATGACGGCCCAGACTGGCGGCCTAATAAAGACCGAATCACGGAGGAAGGCACCCTTGAACCTGAGGAGCTCGAGGCTTTGCGCCTTGCCATGCTACAGTCGCGCAAAGAGTACGATGAGATAATGCGACGGCGACGCGAGGCAGAGCTCAGGGCAGAACGGCTGGCCCTGCTCCGAGAGGAGCTGCAGCGGGAAGAGAGAGAGAGGGCTGACGCTCTCCGCAGGCTTGAGGGTGTCAAACCTCCTCGCGTAGATCCTGACGTGGTTATTGAGGTGCCGCCCATTGCTGGAGACGCCACGCCCTGGTGGAAGTACCTCCCCGACGACAGACTCAAGTCGACAAACCTTAAGCCTGCCGAGCATGAACACAGGCCTGGCGCGGGAAAGCACCGCTCCCGGCGGCCCAGTCTCGTCATCGACACGAACGAAACCTACGCCGAGCAACGTGCCAGAATCCTCCACCAACAAGAGGAGCGAGAACGTCAGCTAAAACTGGACCGAAAACTCCAGGAACAGCTCTGGCGTGCCAAGGAGCTGGAAGAGGAAGAGGCCCTCGCCCGGGCGCTGCAGGAGTCCCTCGAAACAGAGGCAGCCCGAAGGGCAAAGTCCGCGGCCAGGGAGGCAGCAAGGAGAGACAAGAAGCTTGCCGAGCTGCGAACTGAGCGGATGAGGCTGGAGGAGGAAGCAAAGGCCGTGGAAGAGAAGATCAAAAGGCGGAGGGAAAAAGGCCTGTCCGGACTCGGACCTGACCTGGCCAAGGAACCTTCCAGGTTCTATCACAGCTATTACCACGACCACCCCGCTTTCCACCAACCTCCCGACTATTCTTATGCTCCTCACCATCACAAATACCCTCCCCCAACGACCTCCTCCCGAGGGACTCACTCCTCTTCGTCGTCGTTCTCCGACGCCCGCCACCAGGGATCGCGGCACCGCCGTTATTCCTTCTCGTCTGCAAGCGCCCCTTCAACCCCGAGAACCGGCAGCAGCGGCGGCGCCGACCCGTACGCCACCTACCCGCCGTACCCCGCCGTTGTTCGGCCCGGCGTCGAGGTCGATGTCGACAGTCTCGGACCACTTCCCAGACTCGGGACCGAGAAGAAGGGAAACCGCCGGTGGAGCACCAAGACAACGGAGCGGTGGGAGAAAGTGGCTCGGTGGGAGGAGGGGGCGGACAAGTACCGGCAGAGGACGACTACTACGACGACTAGGCGCAGTCCGTGAAGGGGTTCTGGTAAGGGCCGGGGCTAGGATTTGGATTTGAGTTGATAATAGAGGGTTTCGTGCAATGGGAAACGGTTTGGAAAGGAGATGTTTGGTTTTCTGGCTTTGGTAGAATAGACAGCTGGATATGAACAACAGTTCGATGTACGGTGGAAGCACGTTTATTAGGCTTGACGGTCCTGGCCCTAGTCACCACGGCGTGGCCGTCTTAAATGTCTTAGCTTTGTTGGACATTATTGGAATCTAAAACAACCTTGTTAATATGTCCCCCTATCCTCTCTTTTCTGCGGGATGATCTCATCCCAGGGCACCAACCCACATGGACAGGCCATGTTTGGAAAGAGACGAGATATCCTTTCCATCCGCTTTCCTATTCCTCTACTACAAAACTTCCAAACCACCGAGACCGTCCAACCCCTGGGTTAGGTTTAAAACACCTCAACGTCCATCACTTATATCCAATCACGTGCCGCTGACTTATACCCACAACCTCATGCTACACAAAGCCCCGGGTAAAGGGCTCTCTCTCCCCGGTATGTTGTACAGCCTGCGCCGTCACTCTCGGCAGATGGCTGGTCCGGCAGATGTTCCCTTCGCCGACGAATCCGATGAGAACCCATCTTACAGTACGTCCTCGATCCTCTACTTCTAATTAACTGGCCTGCCGTCCAACTGGCCGCCCTGCCAATTCTATATCCTGGACTTTAGACCATCGGGGATGATTGGTCGACTATGGACTTCAACGTGAAGCAATACGACGTAGCTCCCCGTTTTGTATGCACGTTGGATATACATGCTGAGCTTGATCGGTTTCGGCCCAACATCCTGGCCGATTCCGGGCTCGGGGCTACATCCCGAGGATTAACCGTTGTATAAGTTGACATTTCACATACAAGACATCCTTCTTTGGCTTCTGCGCATCGCAATCATGGTCATGTAAGCCGGCACCTAGAAATAAGGGGGATAATGGATGGGGGTGAGTCCATGGACGTTAGGCGGCAAGTCTTTACGGGCCGATCATACTGAGTGCGAGGGACATGGTTGGGGTATCAAGGAGCATATAGGATAATACCTCAACCCATCAAGCCTCAGCTAGGCAATCCACGCCCGTCTCAACAACCTTTCGCGTCCAAGTAAACCTCTCCTCAACCCTCCTATCCTCTCCCCCTTCACCCACCTAATCCCTCCCAACCTACCCGCCACCACCACCATGAACCTCCTCCTTCTCCTCTTCCTTCCCCTCGCCCACGCGGGCCTCCGCTTCGGCTGCTCCACCCTCACCATCCAGCGGCTCGACCCGCTCGTCGAGCCCGGCAACATCCCGAGCGCGCACCTGCACCAAATCGTGGGCGGCAACGCCTTCAACGCGACCATGCCGACCGACGACGTGGCCGCGCACGCGACCTGCACGACGTGCACCTTCAGCGACAACTTCTCCAACTACTGGACCGCCGTGCTCTTCTTCCGCGCCGAGAACGGGTCGTACAAGCGCGTGCCCATCATGCAGAACACGGGCCTGCCCAACGGGATCAATGGCGGCATGACGGTGTATTATACGCAGCATAGTCTGAGTTCGAATGGGGGTGTGAAGGTTACGGCGTTTAAGCCGGTTGGTTTTTGGTCCTTCTGTTCGACTGTTGACCATCTTTGGTGAGGATCACTAACCATTGTCGTTTTCTTCTCTCCGGTACATAGGGCTTCCGAATGACAGTGGGCAACCCAGCTTTCGCGTCCCAACCCAGCATCCGCGGCAACCCGGGCCTGCGTTTCGTCTGTCTCGACAACCCGGGCACTCGCTTCCCCGAACTCCCAACCTTCCCCGACCGCCCGTGTAAGGCGGGCATCATGACGATACACCACTTCCCTGCGTACGTCCTCCCCCTCCCTTTTGTACTGTCCCTCAGCCTTAACTCCCCATCATACATCCCAAGCTCAAGTAAACAACCCCCATACTCAACTCACTCATTCACTCCATCCTTCCCTCGACTTCGCCACTCACCACCACCACCCCAACCTAACCCAACCCCTGATCTCTCTCCGAGCAGCAGCAGCCTTCTAACCGAGGGTACTAACAAACCAACAGCTGCTGGGACGGCAAAAACCTCGACACCCCCTCCCACCAATCCCACATGTACTCCACGACGCGCGAATCCTTCTCCCCAGCAGGGCCCTGCCCCCCTTCCCACCCGGTCCGCACGCCCCAAATAACCCTCGAAACCCTCTGGGACACCTCCTCCTTCAACCACCTCTGGCCGGCGGACGGTTCCAACCCGTTCGTCCTTTCCTACGGCGGCCGCGGCGATGGGGTCGGCTACGGCACGCACGCCGACTACGTCTTTGGCTGGAAGGGGGACGCGTTGCAAAAGGCGATGGACTCGGATTGCATGGCTAGCGGATGTGAGAATGGACGGCCGTTGAGGAGTCAGAGCGTGCAGGTTATGAATAAGTGTGCGGTGGAGAGGGTGGTGGAGGAGGATATTGATGGGTGTAAGTGCCTACCCTGCCTACCTACCGACCTATTTTTCCCTATTGCCATGCCGTCTTACCCTGCCTTGCCTACTTTCCTACCTAAGGTAGCTAGCTTCTACATACTACGTACAAGCAAGCCAGGTGGTGTGGGTGGGTTGGGATGGTTGCTGTAATACGTGTCGGCTTGACTGATACTAACGTGTTGGTGTAATAGGGCTTCCACATCTCCCTGGCCAAGGCCCCGAGGATGTCTAGAGGACGGTGAGTATGAGGAATTATGTGACGATATATTTGGCGGAAGTAGTCAGGAACTAATAATACGGGTTTCCATGAGCTGGGCGTCAAGATCTGCTCCAGGTGTCATTGCTTTGCGTGTTTCACAATTTGGCATTGAGCGTTCTGTTTTTAGGTCCAATTGACCGTCCCCATAGCAGTTGTCGTTATGGACATGTCATCGCCCTGCTGTAGTGCACCATGTCCTGGGACAAGTTGAATCGACACCCCATCTGAGCACATTTCAGACCACCATTGTCAGACGCGCCTAGGTGTGTACAGTGGAACGGCCTGTATTGCCATGCCATGGAACCCTATCTAGGTATGTACACGAGCGGCAACGTCGTCAATATTAACGCCGTCACTGCTCGGCCAGAGTACATCCATGAATTGGCCCTCCCGAGCCATCCTCCCCACGTCAACATCGGCAACGTGTGCCACGTCCCAACGTTTCTCTTCCTTTCAAGCCTCACCCAACCTTCCTGGCCCCTCCCATGTAGCAGTATCAAACGTCCAATCCAACGCAGCTAACCCCAGGGGAATATTAATCGTGTAGTAATGAGTGACAGATAACAAAGGTATAGTAACAATACCATATGCTCAGTCGTCATGAATGGGTCATAACCGGTTTCCATAAAAATATCCCGCCTGCCAGCCGAAGCCGAGCTTTTGGTCGTCATGAAAAGAAATGATACAAGAAAGCAACGAAAGCAGAAACAGGTCGACCTTGCACCGTTTGCCTCGGCATGGATCGCGTCGTCGCGTGGAGAGGCCGCGACTTCGGGGGCCGGCGCGTGACATGTCCCGGCGAGTGGCGAGACATCCGATTGCAACTTGCTTCTTCATGACTCGCCGTCACCGCATCCCCTTGGGGATCGACATGACTGACGGTTTGAGCGCCCCCAGAAGAACCGAACCCGCCACCAGCTCAAATGCCGTTCATCCGGAGGTCGAAAAGGACGGTAAATGCGACAAGCGTGTCGTAACGCCGGCGATTGAGACGAAGAAATCACAAAAACTCAACGCCAAAGAAGCTCCAACAACGCTTAGTACCGGTCGTGGCGGTCATCCGAGAAACTAACGCGACGCCTCCAATCCTGGTCGCGGGTGGACGGCATGCCCATGGTCTGGGGCTGCGAGTTGGAGCCGAAGCCGGGCATGGAGGACCAGCGGTTCATCTTCTTTTGCTGCTTGGAGGACGAGGAGAAGGAGGTGTCGAAGTTGAAGGAGCTGCCGGTGCGCGACGTCGAAGTGGACGAGCCGGTGGTGTTGGGGGACTGGTAGATGTACTCGCCGTCGACGTAGATGGCGTTGGAGACGAAGGTGGAGCGGCGGTGGCGGCTGCGGGTGTAGCGCTTCTCGAGGCGGAGAAGCTCGATCTTGGCCTGGATGCGCTCGATGAAGCCCATTGTGACGGATTGTGTTGTTGTGTGTAGGTTGAGGTTGAAGTTGTCGAGGTTGGAGGGAGAGTTGAATGCGACAACAAGTCGGGGACCCTTGGACAGGTATACTCGTGGGGTTTCAAATGCGAGCGAGGGCCGGATGCGACGGTTGTGGTGCTCGGCTGCAACGGGATTTTCGGACGGAAGATATCAGATGAAGGCAGCAGAGAGCGTGTGGTTGGCGTCGGGCCACGAGGGAAAAAAAAGAAAAATGCAGCTTGAAACAAGCTGGAAACGTCGAAGTGTAAGGCAAGCAAAGAGTGGCAACGGACAAATATCCGCTCGGGTCAAGGTAGCGATCGTGGGGCGTTGACCTGGGAGGAGGTTGGAGAGAAAAGAGAGGGGAAGGAAGAGGAGAAAGAGGAGGAGAAGAGGATGAAGGCAAAGTGCGAAGTGGGAGTCGGGTGGAGGTGGAGAAAAAAAGGAAGAGATAACCCGTTGCCCCCGGTCGCCGGTCGCCAGTGCTTGCCAGATCGTGTTCTCCTGCCAGGGCCAATTGCTGCAGGTCCTTGCGCCATCAACCATCGATGCCATGCCCACTGCCATCCACCGCAATTCGATGCAGTCCACTGCAATCGGCTGCTGCAGAGTGCTGTGTTCGCTGCATCGCTTGGAAGCAGCGAAACCATGGGGAGCCCTCTCCTTCTTTGCAGCCAGCCCGAAGCAGCAAAGAAGAGTGGGGCTTCTGACATGGAGCTAGCATCCCGGTTGGCTGGTCCCTGGCCGATCCCTGCGTCAAAACGTGCCTCGGCCCACATTCTCGACCCTGCGTCATTGCGCTGCAGCTGCTCGTTGCGACTTTCCACTTCCCTTCCAGTGACTTGGCCCCGGATGAGCCGTTTTCTTTCCTTCTCTTTGTCTCTTGTCTGCTTCCCAACTGCTTGATTCGACTCCTTATTTTTCTTCTTTTCTCGATGCCATCTCCTTCCCCCTTTTGTGTTTCGGCTTCAGTGGCTGTGAGTGCGCATCAACATCAAAACGCACAGACCAATCCGTGATGCGAACCCCGGCCCCTCTCCAATGTGGGGCCGTTACGAACCCAGGTCAAGCCCCAGTGCTAGCGTTCCATTGGCGCACGCGACCATGGCCGAAAAGAGGCAAGATCAGGAACACGCACGGGCCAGTCAGGGCCAAGCAGCTCCCCACAGCCCAGCAGCACCAAGCCAGAGGCAGCTCGTAGCAGTGCGCCATGTCTGGTTTGTTCTGGTCTAGCGCCGTTTGCACATGATTTCCCCCCCGTTTCTTGGCTCTCTTCTTCAGCCCCGAACTCGACCACCACGGCACGTGCTGTGTGCATCATGGCAGCCACGCTCAACACCAACATCACGACAATTATTGCTTTTGCCCGGGCTTGGCTCCTCCATCCTCCCAGGATTGTCAGCCCTGTCCGGGTCCTCAACCCCTCGTGATGGCGTCAAAATCTCGTGTCAGCGGAGACTACACCATCAACAGCCTCCGCCGTGACCATCATGACCTCAAAGACGTCGAGCTAGGCCTCCTCGGCGACCCCCACGGCGCCGACAGACCCTCAACGACGTCCTCCGGGGCATTTCCCCGTTCCTGTCTCGGCCGGGCTGCATGTGGCGGCCTGGGCACCCTCCGGTCCCTCATCGGCTATCCGGAGCCCGGATCTCTCCGTCTCCGGCGAACCTCATGGCTCGATGGCGTCCGTGGCGTCGCTGCCCTGGCCGTTTACCTCTTCCATACCATGGGCTGCTGGGCATCCATCGTACCCGCCTGGCGCGCCGATGAGGACCAGAACAGCCCCCTCCAGCTCCCCTTCATCCGCACCATCTTCGTCGCCGGCGGCGGCGCCGTGTCTGTCTTTTTTGTCCTGTCCGGCTACGTCCTCACCCATCGCTGTCTCCGCCTCATTCGCTCCCGCGCTCCAGGGGACGTGTACCATGCCGTCGGGTCTTCCCTCTTCCGCCGGGGCTTCCGCCTCTACCTCCCGCCCATCATCTTGACGTTCGTCGAGATGCTCACCACCCGCTTCGGCTACGGTCCGCCCCTCAACTTCAACTTCCGCCCGGAGCCAACCTTCCTCGGACAGCTCTGGGACTGGATCGTCGAGACCAACAAGCTCGTCAACCCGGTCCACAACTTCTCGCGCGCCATCCGCGGCTACATCACCCACCCCAAGTACGACGCCGTCATCTGGACCATCCCCGTCGAGTACTACGGCTCCATCTTCTGCTACCTGCTGCTGCTCGCCCTGGCCCGCGTGACGGCTGCCAGGACGCGCATGGCCGTCGTGGGGTTCCTCAGCGTCGCCGCCATGGCCGTGGGGTGTTGGAACCTGTCGTGCTTCGCCGCGGGCATGTTCATCGCCGACCACAACCTCGGCCAAGAGGAGGAGGAGCAGCACCAAGAATCCCCTCCCAACCGCCGCCCTATCTTTTGGACGGTCGTCTTCCTCTTCGCCTTCTACGCCGCCGGCTTCCCCACCCTCGTCTACGCCTCCGCCATCACAAAACCCATGCCAGGCTTCGAAATCCTCCGCGCCTGGCTGCCCTCCACGGCGTATGCCTTCATGGAAGATCCCGCCCGCTTCTGGTGGTCCGTCGCCGGCGCCCTGCTGCTGCTTTCCGTCTCCCAACTGCCCCGGCTGCGCGCCTTTTTTGAGTCGTACCCCTGCCAGTACCTCGCCAAGGTGTCGTTTGCCATGTACCTGGTGCATGAGTTTTGCTTGGTGTTGTTTGGGTTGAGGATGATTTCCATGATCAAGGCCCTGGCGGGGTTGCCGCAGGGGATGGGCGGGGGGTTATTGTATTGGACGGTTTGTGTCGTGTGGTTTGGTTGTTTTACGCTGCCGGTGCTGGCGGTGGCGGCGTTTGTGGAGCGCTGGGTGGACGCGCCGAGTGTGCGGTTCGCGAAGTGGTTGGAGGAGAGGGGGTTGGAGGGGTATAGGCGGTTGAAGAGGGGGGTATGAATGTGCAAGGTGGGTGGTGTTTTGGAATAAGAGGGGGAAGGTCTTTTGTTCTGTTCTGGTTGTTTACTGCATCATGGGTTGGTTCAGTACACGGGATGGACACAATCATGCATGTTTGGGATGTTGAATATGAGCTGGACTCTATCATGAGCATATAAGAACGATAATGTCTTGTTTCATACCGCCATTGGTCTTCTCTATGTACAGACAGCATTCACCCATCTCTCTAGTGCTGCGTGCTCTCCTGGGTATATTCCCTATGTACACTTTCCATGTGTATGTACAACCCTTTCCTCCCCCGTCGTCTAAAACTCCGCCGGCTTAATAGCCTGCGGGTAGTAAAACACCTCGTTCGGATCCAGCTCCTTCTTAAGCTGCCTCAACCTTGGCAAGCTGTCGCGGTAATACACCTCCTGCGCCGTGTCCCGATCCAACCGCGGGTCGGCATAGTTGATGTACATGCCCCACTCATCCTCGCTCAGCCCGTCCGTGAACGCCTTGATCCAGTTATCCAGGAACGAAAACCCATTGGCCGGATACGACCCGAAGAAAATGCTGTCGTTGAACTGGTACAGGAACAGGTGCTTCTTGGGGTCGCGGAAGGCGTACGACGTCTCGTCTTTGCCGACGGCAGTGATGGCCGAGTTGGGACCGCCGTACATGTCGATGATGACGTACCACGACCGTCCGGACGCCGTGCGCGCCGCGTTGACCCAGTAGGTGGCCACGTTTTGGAGGACGTCGGCCGGGAGTGCGCCGGTGACGAGGGATTTGGTGTAGAAGGTTTCTTGCTCGCGGTGCGGGCGCTTCGTGTCGATGACGAAGGCGTTGGCGAAGGCGCGGAAGCCGGACATCCAGTCCAGTTCGCGGACGTTGGTTGCGTTGACGTTGGTGCCGAGAAGAGGGAGAAGAGGGGTGATGGCGGACCAGAAGCCGGTTTTGTCGCCGTGGTAGAGCCCTTCGAGGCGGAAGGTGAAGCCGTTGGCGAGGATGCGCATGTTCAGCTCCCGCGGCATGCCGCCGGCGAGCAACCAGTCTTGGAGGTTGGAGAAGCCGGCCGCGAGGTTGGTCGCGTTGGAGCGCCATTGCGGGAGGTTGATTTCGAAGGCGGTGACGACGGGGGGCACGGAGAAGGTTTGGAAGGACCAGGAGACGACGACGCCGAAGTTGGAACCGGCGCCGCGGAGGGCCCAGAAGAGGGAGGGGTTGACGGTCTTGGAGGTTTCGACGACGGTGCCGTTGGCGAGGACCACCGTGGCGCCGACAGCGGCGTCGAGAGCGAGGCCGTGCGTGTGCGAGCTGAAGCCGAAGCCGCCGTGGAGGGTGTGGCCGGACACGCCGACGCTGGGAGGGGGGTTAGGTTAGAATTACTCACTCTCCAACAAGCACAAGACGGTCCTGCGTGAGAGAAGACTCTCCCATCCATGCTTCAGGTAACTACTCACCCAGGACAAGTCCCATGACTAAAATCCCTCCCCTCCGCCGCCAACACGGTCGCGACATGCCCCAGCCTCGCACCGGCCTGCACCGTCGCCACTCCGGTCTCCTTATCCAGCACCACCTCGTCCATCGAATCCAAATGCACCACCAGGTGCCCGTCCTCCCCACCGATGCCAAACGACGCGTAGCTGTGCCCGCCGCACTTGGCCGACACTTTCACGCCCGTCCGCGCCGCGCACTCCACCGCCAGACGGACATGCTCGGTGGTGGTCGGGATCGCGATCGCCGCGGGGGTGTACTTGAGACGCTGGTTGAAGGCGTGCGCGCCGTAGTCCCAGTCGGACGAGTTGTGCGCGGCGGTGGGCACGCCGGCGGCGGCGAGGCAGTCGTCGAGGGCGGCCTGGCGTTTGGTGATGTGGGTGGTGGGCGAGGCGGTGGTGAGTTGGGTGAGCAGGACCGCGGCGGTGGCGGCCGCGGCCGTTGGGGAGAGGGATGGGAGCCGCATTGTTGTGGTTGATCGATCTTGTTAGTGCTTCACCTCAGGTTGGGGAATAGGGCGGAGGAGGAAGAGGTGTGATGGCGAACTTGCATGGCGCCTGGACGAGAGAAGTCCTTCTTCCTCGCGGGCATTGCCTGCGTGGACGGAGAGGTACTAATACTAATAATACTTGACTTTGACTACAACTCAGGCCCATCCATCTCCATCATCATGCCCTCCTCCTCCTCCTCTCCATCTAGCCCTGTCAGGAAAGTGGCCTGTTCCGCAGCATGATGCTCCGCGTCACTTGGCCCGCCCGATCCGGGATATCGGCTTCTCAACGCGGCATATCCTGTGAAACGTGCGGAGCCGCATGCCATCTTGCCATCTGGGTTGCTCAAAGTCTGGGGGAGAGACGGGTCGGACGCGTCGCCCGTCGGCTTCGAACCCTTCGACAGAATCTTCGATTGGGCGGCATCCCGCCCCCAGATCCGCCGCGATGCTACCGTGCCCGGAGCTTTCGGCGCAGCGGCGGGCGCGCCGGGGGCTTGGGGGCCGTTGAAACCGTTGAAACAAGTGGGATGCTCCGTTCAGGCTAATATAAAGTACCGCACAAAATGGCCGCTTGCCAAGATGCGCGTTCCCCGCGAACTCCCTCATGCGCCGGGTTATCGTCAGATGCTTCATGCGGTGGTCGCACAAAAAGCTTGACCTGCTATCCCCTACCGCGGTGCTGGAACGGCCCGGGTTGCAGTGGGATATTGCGAGGGTGACGTGGACGGTCGCATTGGGGCCGCCTGAGGTTAATTACGACAGCAATGTTTTTTGGAAGGGCTGTCGATTCCGATCTTGCTAGTTTGAGTGATCTGGGTCCTGAGATGACGTTTTGGTTTTTGCGCCGCGCTGAAACTCTTTGTCATGGCGTCATTATTCTCTCGAATCCTCCAAGACTGGCAGACCACCATCACGCCATGGGTGTCCCAATGTATAGAAGCGCAAAAATGTTCTGCTCCCATTCCCGGAAGTCCGTTCCGAACGCTTAATATGGCTGACATGATAGCTGGGCTGTGGGGTTTTATAGCTGTCCTGACTAAGGTAATAGTCTGGATATGTTTAACAGTCACTCAATGAAACATGTGTTTGACTTGCTTGGTTGGCTGAGGAATCAGGCTGAAACCTTGAACAGCAAGTTATTACTTTGTCTGACGACATCAACTTATCAACATGCGGACGGCCGATCAAAGCAGCCGACTGCACTATCAGGATGACGGAAGACACTTCCTACTGAGCCGAAGAGGGGGGATAGTTCGGGGCTATAAACTATCCTGACATAAGAGGTAATTTTGTGGAACAGCGCTGTGTCCCATCGAAGCAGCAGAATATCAGTACCTCGGTCGATATGATCTCTGGTTGGTGAGCACATAATAACACAAAGTCTGCCATCGACATCTAACCTGGAGTGTCATCAACATGACCTACCAGCCATATTCACAACGCCACTACCTAGCTGGTAGTTACTATCGTGGCAATGACGCCCTTCCCCGGTATGTGGCTGAGCCGGTTTGGCTTCATCACAGTCCGCTGGGCGTTGTAGCTGATAACCATGATTCCCTCATGTTCTTTTTCAACGGGCATCTAAAAGCTGGACCCTCTCCCCAACCCGGACATGATCAGCTACGGCATGGCTTGGTAATCAGTTATCAAGATGTACGGGGAGCACGATCCATTCATGGCGGTGGTTGTAGTTGCTCCGAATGACCCTCCTGGCCGCTCACGCCGTCGTCATGCAGAAAAGGATTGGGGTTTCCTTGGGGGCTAAGATGTGACAGGACTTGCATGAGGTCGTGACTTGTCGAGATATGAAAACAGCCGGATCCTCCTGCTACCACTATCAAGTCTCGTGACAGTGGAAAAAGAAAGCAACTGGCCCTAAAGGCCGAGGGCCCGGCCGAGTCATAGTAATTCATAGAATTCAAGTCTATTCAGCTGAATCCAGGGTGTGGGAGAAGAAGAATAAAAGGGAGAAGCCCTCCCGGGAGCCTGCCAGCAATATATCCACCAAACCGGTGTTTGCTTGACCCTGGAGGCGGCCGCTCTGTGTCATCTCGGGACTGGCTGTCACCCGCGGCATCTGGAGACTATACTTAGGTAGTTTTCTTCTACAGAGTAATAACCATGGACTAAAGATGGGTTTTTCTCTCGCGGAATCCTCCGATCCCAACCAAACCTCCAAGGCGTTGTAGCCGTGGCACATTTCTGAGGAGAATTTTAAAGTGTCCTGGGAAATTCCCAAGCTCTTACCGAGTCATCTTCTCATGTCAGCTTGATTATCATTTTGGACGATGGCATCCAACGGTTTGCATCGAGCATTAAGAACTCCGCGCACTTTACTGGTCTCCCGGATTGTTCCTCAGTGAACCACCTCTTGCTGCAGGTTGCCAAATTCGGAAATAAGACAACAACCCCAAGGGGATTTTGATAATATCCGCTGTTCCTCCATCTCAAGGTTTCCAAAGAGACAGAAAAAAGACCCCAAAAGGGAAACAGAATGATACTTGGGACAGAAAAAATGCCGAGAAAATAAGTATGGCAATTATGATCACGACACATTTCATCTATCTAGTCATTATTTAACGGAAGTACCTCATACAGCTCATACAGGTCACATCCACACCAGGAAACCTGAAAAGCAACGTCCATACTAAGTCAACTAGTTCTTATCAACAAAGCTCACCAGGAGTCTCTATTCCTACCCACCCACATCTAAAGCTCCGGAATCCAATGCCGGATATTATACCCATAATGATGCAGCACATACAAAATCTGCATCTGCGCCTGACCCAGCCGATCCAGCCTGTGCACCCCGTCCGGCCACCACAGCGCGATGCAATACTCGGGCAGCGGGAGAATACTATCAAACCCATCATCCTCCCAATCCGGCTGGCCCGTCCTGCCCCGATCCGCGCCGTTGGCCAGCAAAAAATCCAACAGATCCGGCCGGTTGGTCATGATGGCATCGTGCAGCGCCGTCACGCAGCACGGGTGCGTCAGGTTCGGATCGTCCTCGAGCGACTCCATCCACGGCTCCGTCAGCTCCTGGCAGGCGTCCCGGTCACACATGTAGTGCAGCTCGCCGCCGCGGGAGGGGAAGTCGGCCCAGTTGGTCCTGCGCCGCACATTGATATCACACCCGGCGTCAATCAGCACCTTCAGCCGCTGCTTGTTCCACCCGGCCTTGACGGCGCGCATGATGGGCGACTGCGGCATGCGGCTCGCCGGGTCGCAGCGGAAGTTGTACATGCCGTTGGGGATCCAGTCGAACGTGTCGAACAAGACGGCGGTGCCGTCCAGCATGCCGGCGGCTTTGGCGCCCATCTCGTGGTAGTACACCAGCGCGGTCGTCGCCAGCCAGAGGTTGCCCGTCTCGATGGCCCAGTAGAGCGCGGGTTTACCCGGCCGCTCGATGCCCGTCATCCACAGGTACTCGTGGAGGATGGTCCTGAGGCGCCTGTTGCATTGCAGGAAGCGGGCGAGCGAGGTGGTGTCGCAATGATAGGCGATGCGCTTGATGATCTCGACGGGGATGCCATTGTTAGAGAAAGGCTGGCGGAGGTTGGGGGAGTTGTACCGGGGGAGGTTGAGTTGGGAAGCCATGGTTGGTGTTAGAAATGTTGCTTACCTGGTTGGGGAGGGTTAACAAGTCGTGTTTTGGGGTCGACTGGCCGGTGTTGATGGTGTTATTGTTGTTCCGTTGAGGACGGAGAGGGAGGGAGATGGTGAAGGGGTTCATGGCTTTTTGTACTCGGAGGCAGAACAGCTGGAGGCCGAGCGTTGAGGTCGGAAATTGGGAGCAGTGGCGATGTTTCCAAAATTGGGTTCTGTGCTCTAATTATATGAACAAAGAACGAACTCGATTAGACAGAAACAATGAGATTGTATTTGGGTGATAAACAAAGACCAAACCTTCTATCCCACCGGGGAGATGTTTGGTCCGATTCACTTGAGCAGAGAGCGCAGAAGAGTCGGAGTTTGTGATGAGAAGTGAGGTTGAGATAGGTAACAACGTTGGTTGAGAAGACGATGTTGAGTTCAAGAGCAACTCTCAACAGCTATCTGACATACTGTTTATATGGTGGTTGTCCGGGCGAGGGCTTCTTGTCATGGATTTCTGGAATGGCCTTTGCCATGACAATGCATTGTCTGCGTGTCAGAGACCGCTCACTTTGGTTTTTTGTTGTGGGCATCCACAGTTGATGCGGTTGTCAAAGACATGAAGGAGACCTGGCTGCCCCTTGTTTTATGTGTCATACCCTGTAGGATTTATGAGAGTCGGTACACACAACCTTACCTGGCATCCAGCCTCAATGACTCTCCAACCTGGCAACCAGTAAGTGAACGTCAGGTTTTATGACTTCTTTGACGAGTCTTCGTGGCCTTGGCCAACACACTCGTTGTTTTCTGTGGAACCTAAACCATGACTCTCTGCTTTAGGTTCCTGTTCTTTGTTGTTTACAAACTCCGTTGCTCAGACAAATTACTCCCTAGATCAGATGAATTACTCCAAGACTACAACTCAGCAAAGCCATCAAGACTTCCAGTCACCAACCTTGCCGTTTATGTGGCCATAAGGTTTCTAGAAGACCACGTTCTAACTCAGAACCCAAAGAGTCATTATGATCCAACCCATCCCAACCTGACTGTGGTGGAAGTCCATAGTTATCAGCCTACCCTCTCGCGATCTTTGCTCCTCATTTTCCTCCCTCTCTTCATGTAACTTTCCAACACTATTTCTTTCCTTCAACAACAACACCCACCCACCCACCCACCAGCCACTGATTTGCCTCCATATCCACAACTAACCAACCAACATGTTTCCATCGTCCTCACCCTTCCTCTCCTTCCTCACCCTCGCGGTGCTGGTCCTCAACACCCTCCACCCCCACCACGTCCACGCCAACCGCATCTACGAAGACAAGTGCGGCGTCAACTTCCACGCCTCCGACTTCCCCGGCGTCAGCAACTTCAGCGTCATCCAAGGAACATGGGTCGTTCCGTCCGTGTTTGGGGGCGAGAGGTCCGACATGGGCTCGCACATCGAGGTGGGCGCGGCCCTGGGCTGCGACGACGGCGACGGCCGCAAGACACAGCCGGAAATGCACGTCGGGCTCTGGGTCTGGGCCGAGTCCCTCAACAGCACCGTCACCCCCAGCATCAGGCTCGGTCCCACCTTCGATGCGGTGCGGTTCCCGCATTATCGTGAATACGACTTTTGTGCGTGGTTGGGCCTCTGTCTCAGTCTGGCGCCGGTGCGCTCTTTACTGACTCTGGACTCATAGACATCGTGCCGGGCGACATCGTCACGACGCGGCTGGAGATCCATTCGCCGACCAAGGCTAAGGCGTGAGTCCCTCATCCCCTTAAACAGTCAGTTAAAGCCAAACATGTAATAACATGCCTCGTAACCTTCTGGTATCTAGCACCATCACCAAGCACCTCCTTCCCACCGGCACCCAGTCCCTCATCGTCCGTCTCGAGATCTCCACCGACGAGGACACCAACAAAGCCACGCTCCGTCTGCGCGTAAACGACAACGGCGAGGAAAGCGAAATGGAGTATTGGACTGATAACACCGGCCCGGAAAAGCCTCGCTTCTGCAGCGACGCGGCGTGGTGGTATGTGGACTTCCAGCACGACCCGGTCGACGACAATAACGGGGCGGGCGCACCGCCGTACCAACCCGCACACTTCTCTCCCGTGTTGCTGGGCCGCCACTATCTCTCCACGGCAGACGGCCAGGAAGTTCCAAAACATCCGACGTACAGCGGCCTGGCGCGTTTCTGGAACGCGTTGCGCGCGAGGAACGACGGGGTCTGGAACATCCGCTGCCTGGTGAGCGACCTGATGGAGAACGGTGTGACCGTCATGTATGAGCCTCACAGCCAGCTGGTTGAGGGAGATTGGGAGGGAGCTTTGGACGGCCCGGGGCTTTGAGGAGGGAATTGGGGCAGGTCAAAGACATGCTGAATCTGTTAGAATTGTTCGCTCGTCGCGTTTTTGGCTGGAAGGGAGCCAGGGAACTTGGACCTGCGCAGGAGAACATAAGGCAAGAATTCGGACTTGAGGATGGAAACGTGAAAGGGAACAGCTTGGGCCTGGGGATAACAACATAATTAATACCCCTGAGAATCACCTTTCCTGTTGTTAGAATAGCTCATCAAGTCAACTCAACCACCCAAACCAGCGTGAACACTCTCGTCCACATCCCCAATCAATCCATCGTCATCTCCCCTTTAGCAATGGCCCTGATCGTGTCGATGCTGCCCTCAACCGCCATCTTGGCCGTCTGTCAAGTTAATTCTTTGTCAGCCACAACTCACAGCTCATCAACTCCAACCATCACCCCTCTTCCCGAACCACCACCACTACCACCCATTCCCAACCCAAACCAGCAACAAACAAAAACCAATCAACAGCAAGGAGATGGGAAAAAAGAAGAGAAGAAGAAGAAAAAGAAAAGAACTCACCCTCCAAAACCCCTCTTCCACCCTCTTCTTGTCCTCCCCCTCCGCAACCCCCGGAACCCTCCACTCAAAAGCATACGTCAAAAACATCTCCCCCTCCGGGCCGTCGCCAACAAAATTCTGTATCACAGTCCCGTCTTCCTGCACAAAATCCACCCGCCGGGGCGGGTACAGCTTACACACCTCGACAACAGTTTTCTTCTTGGGTGCGGAATCCGGGTGGAATGTGACGCGGCGGGTGATGACTTCTTCTGGTCCATCCTGGTCCCCGTCCGGGCCGGAGTTGGATCCTGTGTTCGCGGCGGTGGTCGTTCCGGGGGCGGACGTGTCAGCTGCGCTGGTTTTGTCGGCTGTAATACTAGAGTTTGGCCTGTTGTTGTTGTTGTTGTTGGAGGAGCTGGAGCTGGACCTAATAGAGCTAAGAATCTCGCAAGACGTAATGACTGGAACAAACCGCTCGGGCCGGCGGACTTTGTAACGCAGCCCCTCCCAGACTTGGGCGAGAGTCAGGCGTGGGGAGACGCCGGCGGGGTTGATGGGGGCGGTGTAAATGATGTTGAAGGTTACCATTTTTTTTTTTTGGAGAGGGGTTTGGTAAGCTAATGGTTACTAGAAAAAACGGACGATTGGGAGCGGTTGGTGATGACGGTAGTGGTTTGGTCGTTGTCTGGCAGTCCTTGATGTGGAGGCGCGACGAGGATGCAGTCCCCTTGAGAGGATCAAAGGAGAATGTTGATACATGTGACGGGTCTTGCTTTGATAATGAGAAACAGGTCCAGCCTGTAATGTGGTGGTGGCGGGTTCCATGCCTGTCCTCCGGGAAGGTTACACACCCGGAGCCCCCCATCGGGGAACTGCACTCGGCTCGGGTCGAAGCAATGGACCACCGAAGTGGCAGTCGGGGGACTCCTGACCCCCAAGACACGGGCAGCGAGTCATCTGAGCGGACACCACTCACGCCTTCGTAAGAGCCACACGCATCTCGCAATCTTACCAGACAGGTGCTCACTCATAGGAATCTTGGACAGCAAAACGACCTGGCAGACGTCAACCCGGCATCAAAGTCCCCATCTCCAACCAAAATTAGTATCTTACAACCAGCATCTTCACCAATAATCACTCACAAACCAACGTAGAATCAACTATCTTGATATCTCATTCATCAAAAAAATCTGAACCCTAAAAGGCAAACTAAACTAACTCATCATCCCAAACTCGAAGAAGAAAACAAAAAAAACAACCAAAATCACAAAAACAAAAATCACCTTAGCCGCCCAATTGCCCCGGAACCCGCCCCAACCCAACCTCCCCTTCGATAGTGCTAAGAGACCAAACTGAGAGTGGGTATCCCAAGGCATGCCGTTCCTCCAATCCATTGCTCCCTTGCGTGATACGTAATACCCAAAAAGGAAATACCTGAACAAATCCCAATCCTCCTTAGCCCAAACCCAGCCGCCTGAGAGAGATCAAAGAAACCGAGGAAACTAGCAGCAAAAAAAATCCGAACCCAGTTCCCCCGTCGTGGTCATCATCGTCGTCATCATCGTGTCGTGCGTGTGAAGTCATCATGATATCAAAGAAAGAAGAGGAGAGGTGGAGTTAAAAGAGACGAGAGAAATCAGACCAGTCAAGAGACGAGATAAATCCCGCCAAAAAGCGAGAGAAAAAGTTGTCAAAACCCCCCAAAACAGACAAACCCCTCTAGCTCAACTCCAACCAAGCCTTGCAACGGGGGGTATGAGATATGTGTGACGCAAACTGAAAAGCCTAGCCAAACGATGGTGTTGGGGAGTATGATGGGGTATCCTTGGATGACCAGAAAACCCAAACCAGAAGAAAACGAGTGATCGTCGCCGTGTATGTATCCCCATGTATGGAAATCTCTCCCTCCGTAAATGTAGGAAAACGTCGTGACGTGACGTGCCATGCAAGCGAGTGATGATGGTTGTTGCCAAAGCAAAAAACTCTTGTCAAAATGTCGACCTCCCAAACTCAAAACCCCGCCGCCATCACGAAGCAGTAGCCACAGGTCCCTGACCCGTCGCAACAGCCACCAATGCCTCCAGCCGACGCAACGATTCCGGGCTTCCAGGCTGATTGGCCGGCCGCTCCGGGATACGTTCCATGCGCTCCATCGTAGGCGGAGGACCCTGCGTCATGTAGACCGGCGGCTGCTGCGGCTGGGGCGGCTGCTGCTGTTCTTGGCGAGCCGGGAACCCGCGGAAGGAGCTGATATTCGGATGGACAATGCGATCAACGTGCGGGGTGCGCACCTCCTGAATGGTCTCGGTCGGCCGGTGAACCGTGACGGGACCGTTGTACCATCCGTGACGGCGCGACTCGCGAGGAGAGCTGAAGGCCGGCGCTGAAACGGTATGCTGGTGGCGCGGACCCATCGTGCCCGCGGGATTCATGGATGGCAGCTGGGACGGAGGCTGAACGGGGGCGGGCGGCGGAATCGACGGCATCGTCTTGACTTCAGGCTCGAACCTTACACGAGCCTGTTCGACGCGGGCGAGCAAAGCCTGATTCGCCTCATTGGCCCAAGCGCCAGCACTGTCCCGAGGCGGCGTGCTGTTGTTGATGTCCAGCCTCGTCAGGCCCTGATGCAGACCACCGTCCCACTGATTCTGCGGGGCTTGCCGCTCCTCATACGTAGGCTCCGGACGTGGCAAGTACCTCGGCGGGGCGTCCGAGTCGATCAGCATGGGCGAGGGCTTGCGCGGAGGCGGCGGGGGCTGGTCGAAGGACTGGATAGGCGGGAGGACAATCGTCTGCTTCGGCGGCGGGTTCACGGGGTTCAAGGGCGGCAGCGTGATCTTTTCTGGAGGAATCTCGGGAGGCGGAAGGACCTGGCTCAGGCGGCTGGACATGGTGTATTCGCGGGTGTCGGGATGCCAGGTGCGCCTGCGCCATGCCTCGTCAGCAGCCGACGACATGGAATCCCTCCTAGACCATGTCGAAGAGGTGGGCGATCCGAGAAGGCTGCTCTGGGCAGGCGAAAAAGCCCCGGCGTTGGACGTGTTGATGCCCAGCGGGCCGAATTGCGAGGTCGATTGGGTGAGAGGCGATTGGAAAGGGTTGCCGGCAGACGGCACGCTCAGGCGACGGCCGGGGGTCCTTGCACCCGTCGTCGAGTACATGCTGTGCGAGCGGGTGTGGGTCGAGTTGGGCGATACAACCGGACCCCAACGGGGACTGCTCTGACCCGTCGAGAAGGTGGCCGAGGTGGGCGTGCTGAAGTCGCCAGGCGACGGCGGCCTGTAAAATTGGCCGTCGGGTCCGCGGAACGACTCGAGCGAGGTTCGCGGGCGGTTGTCGGCCATGATCAGCGGGGCAGGCCGGCGGCGGACGTCGGCGAGGCTGTATGCCGAGGAGAGAGGGCTCAAACTCGGAATGTTGGACGTCGAAAGCGACTTGGAGTGGCCCCGCCCGCCTGGGCCGGCGCTGCCGGCCGTCGACGAGCGCGCACGGCCAGCCTGGCGAACCCTGTCGGTCCTGATCTGTCGCTGGAACCGGGTCCCGCTGGCCGCCAGCGAGTCGATGGGGATATCTTCGTTGACATGGACCGTCTGGGCATGCTGTCGCAGGTTATCGAGGCGCGAGAAGCGGCGGGAACAGTGACACTGGAACGGGCGCTCGCCGGTATGTTTCCTGCGCAGGTGCAACTTGTCAGCGCAGCAAGCTTATGACGTAGCCAAACGTAGCGATAACCTACCGGATGTGACGGGCCAAATGTTCGCTGCGTGTGAAGCTCAGGTTGCATGGCGGATAGTCGGTGCAGTAAAACCTCTGCGACTTCTTCTTCTTGGACTTGGCCTCGTCGGCGTTTTGGCTGTCGTCGTCGGACTGGGCGGGCTCCTCGGCGGGATGCGGCTCTGGGTCGGAATCGTCCATATCGACGTCGTCCGACTCCTTGGACCTCCGCGAATGTTGCGAGTGCTCTCTCTTTCGGGACATCGTCGTCGTCGTAGTCGTCGGGGCGGCGGATGGAACCTGGACCGACTCTGGGAAGGGCGAGTTGGGGAGGGGTTTCTGGGAGGCGAGGGAGGAGCCTGGAGCAGCAGCGAAGGTGGCCCGGGTCGGGGTGGGACCGTCATCGAGGGGCTGGGTTGCGGGGGCAAGCGCCGTGGTCGGGCGCATCGTCATGGTGGTGGTCATTGCAGCCATGGCGGAGGCATGCGAGTCGTCCCTCGGGGGATCTGCCGCGGAGAGCGGACTGTTGACGGGACGAAATGTCGCCGCCATGGTTGACGAAGGGGTGGTGGTGGTGGTGGTGGTAGTGGTAGTGGTGGGTGAAAAGTGGAAAGGCGTGGGAGGGGAGAGAAGAAATCAGGGGTGCGAAGCCTGGTGGTAAGATATGGCGACAGCCCGGCGAGGCTGAGTGACGAGCGGCGGCTGCAGGGGTAAAATGCGGGGTGGGCGTCAGGGAATGATTGCGACGACGGAGGCGTAGGGGGTCGCACGAGCAGCACCGTTGTCCGAGAAAAGGCATCAAATACGGCTGGCGTAATCCGAAGAAGCCGGAGCCAGGCAGTTTGGAGCGGCCAAAGTCATGCGCAGCGCGGGACCGACAGATAGCCGAAAGATGGCTTTATGGTGGATATTGGGGAGGGAAACGGGCTGGTGGGAAGGGTGTTTCGTCATAAGAGTTGGGCTCCTGGGGGACGAAAAGAAAAATAGATGGCGAGGGACGGACGGAAGAAGAAGGGGGTGCCTCGAAAGGGTTCCCGGGGGGTCCGTGTGTGAGTTTCTGAGAAGTGGAGCCCCCTTGGCGCGGCACAGGCACAGGAGGATGAGAGGAGGGACCTGATGCCGAAAACAGTTGGAGGACGAGAATAAATAAAAGAAGACGTCTTAAGTGTTTAGAGTATCTCGGTCCTAGTGTCCCTGATGAGGAAACGCTGAAATGGAAGATGCCAAGCTGAGAGGAAAGAAAATGAACAACAGGTGCTGCGGTGCCTGATGATGTCGAAGGCGATGATGTCGAGCTAAGGTACCGAGTTGCATCCGTGTTCCGAGAGTTGTGGCCGGGAAAACGGGGGGAGAGTGGTAGTGGTAGTGGCGAAGAATGGAAAGCAGGGGATGGATGCGGAAGCTGACGGGTGACTCGCTGTGGACTGTGGGCTGGGATCTGGGATGGGGGCTGCGGCCAAGGACGGCTGCTGCAGTTGTGATGCCGTCTGCTCGGGGCGCCGACCTAGTACTAGTATCCGTAGTAGATAGATAGGGGTCCGGTTTTTTGTATCTTCTAGTCTGGCCAACCAGACTCTGCAGAACAAGACACGAGGGATGGATGAGGGAGTAGCTCGTGTGTGTTAGGCCGAGTGTTGTCCGTTTGAGGTGGTCGGTCTTGTGTTGGCTCGTGGTGGGCGTCGTTAGGTGCCTTTTCGCCCTTGCGCTGCTGAGGAGTGGGAGTGTCCAGGCAGAGGGCGAGTTTCCGGATGCGATCAACTGCAGGCTCGGCGTCATACACTCTTTATAAAAGAGCCCAGGCCCAGACTCGGGCGCATGATCAGCACCACAGCGTTCACTTGAGATACTATGAGTACGAGCACTCGAGCTGTAGGTAGGGGTTGAAGCCCTGATTGTCGCTGATTGCCGTCTCGAGTGGCCGTTTGGGGTGTGGATCTTGTGCTTGGAAATCCAGGGCCACAAGGCGAAGAGACTCCAGAAATAAAATTCCAGAATTCAGGCGGTCAGCAGGAAAAAAAGAGGGTTTGGGAAGTTTGGGAATCAGGCACATCCCGGCATCGAGGGTCACCGCCTTCCAACAAAACTGCACTACGGGAGCACTACTCTTGCAGAACTGGAAGCTATCACCAACCTCGTGCTCTTTCCCTCGCGGCTCTTTCCTTCACATCTTCTTCCTCGGTCACGTCACTGGCAACCGGGAAAGAACCCTGGAGGCGGGGCAACGGGGACCAGACAGGGCAGGCACGGGCAGGCAGGGCAGAAGGAAGGAGACGATCTGAAAGCGGCATAGCGTCAGATCCCCGATCATCTTGTCCATTTTTGGATCCTGAACTCCATCTCCATCCCCCGCCCCCTCTTGTTTCCTTTTTGCTCACATCTTCTGCGGGTTTCCGGAATCACAGCGGGGGGATGAGGATTGTGATGGAAGTTAAGTACCCCCACTGTGAAGAGAAAAAGGTGAATCAAAACCAGGAAGACGGAAAACTGCCGTCAGCCGAGTCCGTCGTCCCAACCTAACCTCGACAGGTCGCCGAGTCAGTCAGTCAGCTTTGTCGAGCTCGGACGAATTATGGACTCTTTCTCGCTAACTAACGGCGCCGTATCGAGACGCACACCTCGGGCGCCACATGCAACAGACGATGGATGCAATCACCATCACACGCCCAACATGGAATCTCACAACCACACCTGATAAAAAGGCCCCAGTCCATCTCGATCCTCGATGGCGTGTTTCCGCTTCGCTTCTTCGAAACTCCAAAGACAGTGGAGGGCAACCGAGCCTGGGGCCTGGGGCCAGACTGGAACAGACTCGGCGCCCATCACGCATCAGACGTGGGTCTGAGTCAGAGCCGCGGCCATCAAAGAAAGGGTACGAGTAGAAATCAACAGCCATGATGCACTCGGCTGGTAACTATCTGCTTTCTCCCGGCTTCGAAACGCAATCAGGCTCCTCCTGGTTTTGGCCAGATTCTTTGTTTCATTCCTTGGGCCCCGAGTCCACCCGCAAGGTACGGTACGGTACAGCGAAGCGTGCCAACGAAACTGTTTTTGCTTGCTTGCTTGCTTGCTTGCTTCCTGTTGCTGGCTGCTGCTGGCTGCTGCTGCTGCCGGTGCCTCGGGTGCTCGGGTACCTTGCTGCAGCTGCATCAGTCGGGTACCTGAAAGGTTGTCGGCCCTCTCGAAAAAGTGGGGAAAACGAGACGGACGACCCTTCGCTTCCAGGCCAATCTGACGCACAAGGGGGCAACAAAAATACCTCCGCATTCCTCTCCCCGGTGGCGTCGCCTCCAACAACACAACCTTTTTCCAGGCTCGGCCTCGAGTGCGATGCCGTGCCATCTGGTGGACTGTTGCCGCAGGACAGCAGGCTGTGCAACAGACTTCTAGAAGGAAATGTAATAAGCCTCGTTAAGGCTGCTGAGGCTGTTGAGGCTGTTGAGGATGCCTTCTCCAACGCATCAATCAAAAGCTCTCTTCTGCATCGCAATCCTTCCAGCACCAAAAAGGCTGGGCGCAAGTGGCCCAGCGTCGTCGGGCGTTGATGATGTCAGCAGCCCGAAAGCTGCACGCCACCCACCAGGCCAGCCATTCACAGATGCTGAAAGTTCACCTTTTGAAGCTCAGCAGGGACTGCGAGTGACTCTTATGCACATACATAATCACTCGGTAGGTTCCAGGTCCCTTTTTCACTTCACATCTTAACCTCCAGACTTCTCAAGATCGGCGGTGGGATGATCGGTCCGGAGAAAGCTCTCTTTTCAGATGACAGCTCATCCATGTCGCCGACAAGGTGGGAGGCTGTTGCGGGGGGACACAAGAGGAAAGTATTGCGTCATCATGGCAAGCTCAGGATCCACAGGAACAGAAAAAAAACCGTCCGTTGCCCACAAGGGCGAATGGACAGCAGGGTTGTGGACCCAACACCGACTCGGTGCCCTGACTGACTGACGGTATACGGAGTACTCCGGACACAGCACAGAGAGAAAGGAGGAAAAGGTTGACTTTTGGACGGATACTTGTACACCGCATCTTCAATCCTGTGGCTGTTTATCTCAGACAACTAACTTGTCTTACTGTCCACTCCTGCAAGGGAGGATGGATTAAAAAAACCTTGAACAGGTGACATGGCCTGTGACACCTACCCGGCCTACCCGCCTACCACCAACCGGGCCCGCCGAAGAGGATAGATGATGCATGCGAGCTGCTTGCTGCTTGCTGCTGCTGCTGCTGCTGCTGCTGCTGCATCATCGGCCCTGGCCGCGCACTGCGCCAGAAAACCCACACCGAAAAAAATAAATAACAACAACAGGATACAGGAACAGGCTAAGCACCGTTTGACGTGGCCTCATCCAGGAGGGCCACCAGGGGCCAGTTGTCTCCCCAGGGGCGGGCTCAGCTGGTATGGATGTACTTGAACATACATGCTTACTTCAGGAAGAACGAACAGTTTCTCCTGAACAGCATTGTGCGTCTCCAGCTCTGTCGGGGACTGGAAAAGACAATAAAATGAATGCTCGCTGTCCTTGTTTTGATGCTGCCGTTGAATCGGCTGCCCCTGGCAAGCCACCTACCTATTTTTACCTTCTGCTGGCTGCACCTAGGTACTGTGTAGTAGTGGGTGATGATGCAAGTCAACCGTGCTCTCGGACCCAACAGTCGTTGGTACGGTGGTGCAAAGCTGACAGCCAAGCCCAGGCCAAAAGTGGTAATAATGTATGTACATACTCCGTACAAACATCCGAACGGGAACCTGGAAGACGGGCCACCGAACCACTGGCCAGGCTGGCCTGGGTCAGGCCAGGAACGAAAAAGTCCGTCTGGAGTCTTGGGATGTAACCATCTTTTGGGTGACCTAACCATCTGAAAGTTTGTGTGCCCTTTTTTGCCTGCCCGCGCGAGTTGGGCCGGGTCGGGGTCGGGGTCGGGTCGGATCGATCGGGTCTGCTGACCTCTGTGATATCGCCTCTTCTTTTTGGGGGGGGGGGGGGCGGCCTTTGCCGTGCCCGCGGGGTTTGGTTGACTTTCCAGGATCTTGTGCAAATGGTATAACTGTGCATACAGGAGTGGTAAGACTGTAATGCACATACGTACCTAATCTAACAGCCTCTGGGGTTGTTGCTAAAGCACCTCATTTGATGAGAAAGTCATCTTGCTCTCGATACCTGAGGGTAGGCAGAAGTGAGTTGCAACGTGGGCCCTGTTTCTTGTGGAAGGTCGTCACCCAGCCATCAGCAAGATAAATAAATGAGAACCGTTCTGCTTCTGTTGCTCTTGGGCACGATAGGCCTAAACTGAGGTGTCTATATTGATTGACTGGACACCGTTGGGGCGGCGCTGTCATGGTCTTGCATATTGACTTGTCCGGCCTGCTCAAAAGGGAAAGTCGCTGCGTTTGTGCCACCCAAGTGTTGTGCCTGGGAATAGCATTATAGATGTCCATAGATAATTGAAGCAAAAAAACACGGTGTGTTCATGACGTGTTTGCTGTTCGCTTGCATAAAGTGACAGACAGCTGTTCCAGCACCCAGGTAGCTGCATGTGCGTATACCCAAACAATCTTCAACACACAAGTCGCATTCTCCTCCTCCCTCTTCCCCGGACCCGAACGATCGTGAACCGAGGAAACACACACACATACATTGTCTACATATACGAAAAGTGATGGTACCTGGTATCTCTGGTGAGAGAAAACCCGATATAGCTCCGTGGGGTTGCATCTCCCGCTCACACGTGCCCCCTCCTTCTGTCCCCTCCTTCACAGCACCGGCATAACATGGCATGCTGCAGGTCCCTCCAAGCCAAGAGCTCGCGAATGTTCTTCTGTTCCCGTGTTGCCTTCAACAAGAACAACAACAACGACGGATGTATTATCTTAGCTACTGTGTAGGTAGATGAATAGACGAGATGGCCCCCATCTTCCCCGCCGCTTAGGTAGGAGGGCATATATATTACCCGCTTGCTGCTACGCAGTAGACGATGCGAGTAAGCAACGTTGAATCAAATAATCCAGGCCGGGTCAGCTGACCTGTCATAGGATCACCGGGTCCTTGGATAAGAGAAAGTCGGGGTCAGGAACAGCGCTGTGACTGTGACGTGCATATCTGCAGGAACTGTGTCTACAGCGTACGGTATCGGCTTTTCTTGTTCCTAGGACATCACGGCCAGGCTTCGGGTTGATGACAGCGGATGAGACGTTGGAAAACTGTGGGTGTAACGTCGGTTGTATGTATTATTATCGGGGCGTAGGCTCGCTTGTCGGATTCAACCCGACGGCGAGTAATATTCCGTCAGAGAGGTATAGCTACTGAGGAACAATACACACGCATTAAGTTCTTCTCGGACTTCGGAGGAACTTTTGGTTTTCTTAGACTCTGCAACTTGCGAAGCTATCTAGTTGGTTTGATATTATCAAACAAGAGAAAGAGAGAGAGAGAGGAGGAAAATAGGACTGAATATGTGGTGGGTCAATAATAACTTGAGAGAGACTTGGAGGTGGAGAGTTGAGTTGAGTACCTTATCTTGTTTCAAGCATCAGACTCATTGGTTGACGGCGAGAGACATGATAAATTAACTCGGCTAAGCACTTCACAAGGAGGGGAGGAAATCTGTCCTCCTGCGTCACACCCCAAGTCTAAGTTTGACTCAACATAACTCGGACAAACATGACTCCGTTATATTGTGAGCAATAGTCCTGCTGACAGAAAACAATCCAACCAAAGGAAGCGAGTGCGAGGTAGTAACTCAGCCTGGGTGGATGGAACCCTTGGCTCTCTGTTTGTTTGTCTTGAGTCCTAAAGTCCTTTGAGTCCTTGAGGCAGTGTTGCGGGTAGATATTGCCAAGTTGTTGAGTCCTAGATCAGCCACCATATTCTCGTCTCATTGGAGAAGAAGAGCGGAGTTAAGATAGGGGGAGCTTAATTCACTTCGTTCCTAACTCAGTCGCTTGAGTAATTGGGGCGGGTTGTTAAGAAAAGACTCAATTCAGTTACCTTATGGACCTGAGATCCTCATATCATACATCTTCGCCAAGGACACTTATGGGTTGTCGAAATCAGAGAGCGTGAAGATGATGAGAGAGTCCCAACAATGGACGAACGCATCCATTGTCCTGGGAGTATCTGACAGTGTCAGAGACTCTTGCGTTGTTGGCGTGTTCATAAACAATTGTCTAATCACCGGAGGTAGTCACCTCACATATCTTATTCAGAGCTCCGTAACATCACGTCGAATTTCTTTCCTAGGACAGACAGGAATATCCAACACGATGATAACTCCGGAAATATGGAGGAAGGCCGTTAGATATCACAGTTATCGCCGTTCCTGATACCTATCAAAGTCCCATTGGTGGTTAAGGCGCCAACAGTCGGACTTGATACTTGGTTTTGATTGTCCTCGTCCCATCCTCCCAGCAAAGTAAACACCACAACGGGAAGAAGAAAGAGTCTATTCAACGGGGAACAACAAACAGGGTTCTGGCCCTGCTTTCGCCCATGGATATGAGGTATGAACTTTTCCCAGCATTATTACACGCAAGTTGACAACTGAGGGGCCCGAGCTGAGGGTTGGGGAGGTTGGAGGGGGATGTACAGCAACACACCAGCGACTACCTGGTACGAGAGCAGAGACGAGAGATATGAGCATCGCGAAGTCATGAAGTCATCATTGCATCGGTACCTATCCAACGCTTTATCCAAAGCCTAGTTGTGTTCAAGCATGTCCTCCTGATCGGGAGGCATCATATCCCACACTTCATTGTACATCTGTTGTTGCGTATCAAGTGTCAAGACCGCTCGCCAGTCTGTCCGCCTCAATCCATTGCTCCAGACCCATCCCAAATTCACAACTCTTGGATATGCCACATGAACCCCCTTCTGCCCAAGAGCAAAGGATGGGCAGTGAAGATTCATCTTATTCCAAGAACCAGCGTTCAACCAGGCTGGACTGAGACCTCGACTCGACTCGACTCGACTCGATTCCACGCCGACTTAATAAGTCGCAGTTAGAGCCCGAAGCCGAACTATGGTAGTAGAGAGCCTTATGGGCCCTTCCTTGTACCTGGCCATCAATAATCTCATGATTTTATCGCCCTCTGTACTGAAAAGGAGCTGTGGCGGAAAGCGAGAACTTCCCAAATAAACGGGTGCTTGACCTCCGCCCCGCACACTAGTACGGACGCTGTGTCGTGGGCTGGGGTACGGGGTGATGGAAGTCAGCTTAATGTCAATCCAAACCCTATGCTTTGTGCCGAACAGACCCTTCTTCGCCAGATTGCCAAAAGCGTACGGCAGAAATAAAGCACCCCCCGGTTGCCCGTGCGGCTACAATGGGCCTATCACCCAGAGAGGAACAAGGGAGTGAGCTCATGACCGGTCGGGCCCCTTTGCCGGGCCAAGCTGATGCAGCGACCTGCGGCAGGATGGCAGCCACCATTTGGAGAACTTTTACTCCAACGTTGGAGTCACCGCCACGGAGTCACGGAGTTTGGCGTCATCCTGGTTCCCAACGCGGCCGCCGCCACACCGGTACAGGAACTCCGAGACATCATCACAATGCCGCCTCACACATCCAACATGCTCCTAATCCTCTGCGGCGGCTGATCCGTAGATTGCCCCGACGCCGTGCGCGCCACATCGGGCGGCCCAGCCCTCACAGCCTCCGAGTACGCCGGGGGTGGACTGTCTTCAACCAGCGTGTCCGATCCGCTCGCATAACGCTCCAGCCGTGGCGCAGCAGGCGGAGGCGGCCGGATAGGCGTCATTTCGACCGGCCCTGCGGCATCCAGTGGCACAGCCGGGCCGCCATCTTCCCCGGCGCCGGCGGGCGGCTTGGAGCCGTGGAGCTCGCGGGCATTGGCGGCGAGACGTTCACGCATGCTGGCGTTGGGGTTCAGCACCTCGCCGTTGACGCGGCGCCACCACGAGGGTTTGGGGACGATGCCCATCTCGCGGTTCATTTGCCGGTGGCGCTCCTGGCGCTGGCGGATGAGCTCTTGGTCCTCGTTGGGGTTGATGAAGCCGAACAGAATCTGGACGTAGAGGATGAGGAGCGAAGGGAGGTAGCCGCCGACGAAGATGGCAGCGAGATTACCGCCCACGCGAAGAGGGCCGTACTCAAAGCGCCAGGCGACGAGGCCCTGGTAGACGATGAGGGCAGCGAGGAGGGGGAAAAGGATCTTGAAGCGCAGCGGGGTGAAGCGGAAGAGGCCGACGGCACGGTTGACGAGGCCACGGTTGCGAGGACAGTAGTGCTTGATGGAGTGGCGCAAGGAGAAGAGGATGACGGCAAAAGCGGCAACCAACATGAAGACGGCGGCCTTGAAACGGCCGTCGGTGGCAGCCGTGTCGGCTTCGTGAACCTGCTCCGGGTAGCGCTGGTGCTGGATAGGGCCCCAGTTGCGGGGGATGATGAGGAAGAAGTTCTAGAGTCAAAGTGAGCAAGATCATGTTCTAGTAAGAGTCGGACATGAGACATGCATACCAGCCAGACGAAGAGGTAAAAGACCAGGGGGATGACTAGCTCGGTACGAGCACGGCGATCGTCCTGCCTCAGGATGAAGGCATCGGGATCGATAAACTGGCGCTCCATCCAGCTGCCCCAGTGGCGAACAGCCTCCCAGACCAGGGCCATGGTGCCCATTTGCATGAGATACCAAATAAAGCTGGTCAGGATGATGGGCAACTCAGGCAAGAAGTAACGGTCGACATCGATGCTGGTGAGCAGGCTGATGGCGGCGGTGGCCGAGACCCAGATGCCCCAATACCACTGCCAGCGACGGCCGATGGGGAAGAAGCGCTTCTCGACGGGGAGGTAAAGGCGACCATGCTTGTTGAGGCAGACGAGGATCAGGACGAGGGCAATGCCGAAGAGGACAGCAAAACCAATGGCGATGCCACCTCGGGTGGCGATGGGGTTGACGGGAGACCAGCACCAGGTAGTGGGCAGAAAGGTGCCATTGGGGAAGACGTAGGTCGGGGCCCAGGGGTCAAAGGCTAGGATACAAGAGGTGTCGTTGGAGAGGGTGCCGTTGGAGTAGAGAGTGTAGTTGAATTCCTGGAGGACGGTGAGGTTGAGGTGGTGGCCGCTGATGAGGGTGTCGGTGGCATTGTCGCCGGGAGGGAAGGGGACGACGTTCATGATGGCGGGATGGATAAGCTGCGCTGGTCAAGAAAGCAAATCATACATATAAAAGTAGTATACAGAGTAGTAAACGGTCAAGATATCCAAGATGTCCTAACACTGTCACAAGAATAAGACGCGCTGACTTGGACGGGATGAATTGGCGAATTGGCGGGTCGAGGACCGTCCAACGGCGTCAATGACAGCTCATGAAAGCATTGACACGAGCATCATGAAGATGTGTTGGCGGGTGATGAGAGAGAAAATAAGGGAGAGATGGGATCGGAATGCCGGAGTTTGATGAAAAGATGGAAAAGAAGTCTGGAAGAGCCGGAAGCCGTGGAGCAGGAAACGCGGCGCAATTGGAGAAGTCGATCCAGGCTGCGCCTGCCAAGAATGACTGGGACCGCGGGTGCCGGGCCTGGGCCTGGATAATCGCTCAGCCCGGGCACTGTGTGGATATGCCATCTGTCCCAGGACAGAATGAGGCCAGCAGAATATACTAGATAATAAAGAGAAAAATAATAAAAATAACAAATACTAGGTAGGCTACATAATCCCCACGCATCGGTTGTCCTCTTATTTTTTCAGACCCCGAGTCTTGGAGTTCTGTTCTACAACTACGAGTGCAACTGGTACAACTGATGCCACTTTGGAAATGATTCCTCAAGACAGTGTGACCGTTGTGTCCCCAACTGTGTGATCTCATCCATCCTTCGGGCAATTGTCCCACAGTGGGTCCTGCCGCACCCCCACATTTTCCAGACTGGGATCACTTCTTGTCCATTTCTTGGCATCAACCAACTCCAACAGCTCCCGTCTCTCCAAAGTCAACATCAACAAACCCTAAAGTCAACAACACAATCCAACAAGATGGCCCACCCCTCGGTCCTCTCCACCCTCCCAACCCCCGCCGATCCAAGTGCCAAAGACGCCACCGAACCCGACGAGCCCTCATACATTGACTACGAAACCTTCCTCTCGCCGTCCTTTCACGCCCCAACCTTTGCCAACTCGCTGGTCCTCGCAACCAACAACCCCTCCGACTCTCCTCTCGACCTCTCCACCCCGCTGTCCCGCGTCCTCTTCGACGCCCAGGAAGTTGACGCCCACATCGACCGTCTCGCAACCCGCCATGCCCTGCCTCTCCTCCAACACACCCAAGACCAGGCCGCCGCCAGCGATCGCGTCCTCAGTGCTCTTGAAGCCCAAATACGTGCCGTCAACGAGAGCTATGCCCAGCTAGAGCGGGAAGTCTCGGGCCGCTATGACGAGGCCGCCGAGGTCCGTCGCGTCGCCGCCAGAGTCTGGGAGGCTGCGAGGTTAGGCCGCGCCGTCAGCAGGGTGCTGCAGCTCGGGCGCACCCTCGAGGTGCAATTCTCGGAGCTTGGCGGCGGCGGGAAAGGCAAGGAGGACCATCGCGCCTTGGGTCGGTGTGTCTACACCATCCTCTCGCTCCGCGACATGTTCGACCGACACACATCATCCGAAGGGGAAGGGTTGGAGCGGGTCGTGGTCGCTCGCCAGCTCCGCGAAAACGTGCTCAAACCCATCGAAACCGCCGTCCGCGAAACCGCCGAGCGCATGGTCCGCGAGTTCTCCGTCGGCGGGGGGTCAACGACGACATCCACCTACGCCCAATCCGAAGAGGCCCGCGCCCGCACCACCTCGGCAGTCACCGCCCTCTACCTCCTCTCCCCCGTCGATTCTTCTTCTACCACCCGCTGGATACCCACCCTCCTCCTCCAGTCCCTCGAAACCTACCTCCGCTCCGCCCTGCAGAGCAGCATCGCCGGCCTCTCGCGCGCCCTCGCCTCCCTCCCGAGCCTCGACAAAACCCTCGCCGAAGTCTCGGCCCGCTGCCAAAACGTGGTCGCCCTCGAGGCCGTCCTCGACGGAATCCGCGTGCCCCATCACCCTTTACTCCCGCCCGCTCGCCAGCCACCAGCAGTCGCGGCCTCAGCAGCAGCAGCAGCAGCAGCAGCGGCAACATCTCCCGGGAGTGTCGGCGCTACCATGCTCCAACCTCTCCTCGCCCACCTCGAAACGGGCTCGCTGGCGAGCTATTTCTGGCGGACCATGGCGAGCAACCTGGCGCCCCGCGTGCAGGAGATTGCGGCGCGCGGAGGAGTGGCGGCGAGGAATTTGAAGGCGAATCGCCAGGCCCTCGGGGACGCGATACGCGAGTGCGTCGAGAGGGGAAGCCAGCTGCCCAGCGCGGTTGCGGCGGCCGCCGGGAAGGGGAAGGGAGGAGGGAAGGGGACGACGACGGAAGGGGAGAGGAAGAGTTGGGAGAGGGAGGTGGCGGTTATGGTGGGGAGTGTGGTGAATAATTTGGGGAGGTGAGGCGGGTGCCTAGGTTGTGGTGGGAGTAAGGTTTTGGTGTTCGCCTCGATGTGGGCTTGTTTATGAACCCTGCCCATGTCTGTATCGAAACCTCTGATGAATCAAGTCAGGGTTAAAGGGGTTGATTATGAGGTTATAGAGAAACTCAAGAATTAATCTCTCCCTCGACAAATCTTCTCACAAACCCATTGTTACTCCCTGTGCTGGCCAAGACGTTGACTTGACCTATCTCACCCTTGACGTTGAGCAGTAACCCTCCGCCCAAGATTGTATCCAAACCGTTTGCTGCCACGGGCTACACTAGGACCCATGCCATATATGCCGCTAACCTACGTACTACTTACTTCCTCCACGCCCGCCATCTTCCTAGGTATGCAGAACGACAAGTTTCTTAATCCCTTGGCTTCTATACCCATCCAGTTCGCCGTGATCATATCCCTTCTTCATTGCTTCGACAAGCCCAATCCCCCTAACCAACATCTACTTTCTGGAGAAGTAACCTCTTCCCAACCCCGTCCTGAGCTGCTGCACCCACCCTTGGGATGCTCTCGCCGGTTGGGATCCTGTCTCAAGCAACTTGTCTTTGCCCAACCCCTTGCACTCTGTGCCATTTTGAACTCGAATCCTTTCAAAGCTGAAACAGGATATCATTTCTGGACTTGGTCGCTCATTGGCTTTTCACTAAGGTAATATAAGTGGTTGATAGCTGGAGAAAAGTCTTGGTCAGCCCATTCCGACGATCCCTTCACTAAACATCCTGTCCTGACGATCATCTTGGACGGTGACATACTGACATAGGCATCGGTTGGTCACTGTTCCCACAGCGTATTAGACACGGTTCAAGCCACACTTACCCGCAGACCTCCAAATGCTGTGAGACAAGGAACGCACGTAGTAGTAGTGGCAGCAATATCCGTACTCCGGTTTGCCCTTCTCAAAGCGTACCGGTCCATCTAACCTTTCTATCTACAGGAAAACCGTTCCCTCCCCGGGCCGAGTAAATCCCTGTAGCGCAGCCATTCGTTTCCTAGTTGAATCCGTTCCAAATGCCACAGAAAGAGGTGCCTCGCGGCCGGCAGCCTAGTCTGACACATCAGAGCCCTCCCGCTCCAGCCGTAGGATAGCCTGTATTGTGGGAGACCCCCCCGATCCCATGAGCCAGTTGGCCACCTTCCTCGCTAACCTCCGCGCCCCGCCACTGGCGCCCCTGAGGGCCCAATGGAAGTCCGCCTGCGACTCCCTCCCACGGCCTGACTCCTGTGGGAGGGTGGGAGGGGGGTTTGGACCACACAACCAGATGTTCAGCAGTCTCTGGAGCGCATGTAGATATCTGCCCTAGGGCAGGATGGGAGCGTTGTTCCGACCTTTTCCCTCTTTTCCTCATCAGAGGTTTATGAATATATTATCCATTCCATTCATTTGGGCTCGCCGTTGCTACATACAGCCCCTTAATTACGGCGGAATACTAGCCTACCTGACTCTCCATCAAACCTGCTGTGTCTAGGTAGGCATGTCTCACACAAAAACGCCCTCCTACTGCAACACCTTTCTCAAACAGTCGGTCTTATTCTTAATCCCCGTGTTCGGATCAAGTTTTGTCAGCGAGTCCTGCGCGCGTTGTCTTTCCCAAAGGAGGTTGTCCATAAAAAGAAAGTTATAGCGGTCGGCGTTAAGGACCAGGACCCGGGACCAGGACCAGGACTGACCATTGTCTTGATCGGTTTGGAACTTTGGAACCGTCACCTCGGTCTCGGTGGTCGGGTCCCGGTCCCAGGAGGTATGTACAGATGTTAAGTGAACACCTGGGGTAATTATTCCGGTAGCATTAAGAGTGGCATTACGTGGTAGTATTATTGGGCTGAGGAGTGTTGTGGTTTCTCGTGTTTGTTGTTCTGATTTGAGAATACGGAGTATTACTACGGTACCTACGGTGTAGGTAGTTGAATGAGGTTCGCCTGGGTCTGGAGGTATTGATTAATGTGCTAAGGGACGGAGATGAGTGACCATGGGAGATGTCATGGTGTTGGGGAGTTGTGAAAGATGAAGGGGACCGGGAAATGTGATTGAGAGGCCAGGTAAGGTCAGGTACTTTGTGCTCATCGTCTGGGGATGCCGATGGAATGGAGTGTTGCTCGTGAACGTGGTTGGCCTTGAAGCTGATATTGATAATCATGAACAGATGCTGGTGGGCGAGGCCATTCCTGACGTGACTTCCGCTGGAAGCCCCGTCCAAGCACAAGAGGTTCATCGCCGCTCATGTTCTCATGCACTGTTTATCAGGACGTCAGGGGTTGGCTGGAGGAGGAGGGTTGAGCGGTGTGGAATGGTGGGTGTTGTCCTGTACATACGGCATGTAGGTAGGGATGCAGGATGTCTCTGCGGCATGAAGAAGTCCTTTTTCCGTACTGGAGCACAACAATGTGATATTGCCAACCACTACATGTTGCTGTCCCCTCGCTCGTGTGTAGCTCCAGCACATGGGGACCTCTCGCCCAACGAGACCGTTCATCCTGGCTTTCTTCATCCAGAGTATGACTCGATAATAGTATGCCCACAGTGGCAGGGTATGGGCTTCAATCCTCCAACCCGGCCAACTGGACATGATTTCAGCCAGGCATTCTATTTATCAACCATTCCAAGGTAGGTTATCTCGCCCGTTTCACACAGCCCAAACAGGCTCTGTTGATCCTACTACTGCTGCTAGTTTCGTCCCTCGGAATCCAGTTCCGATCGTGATCGTGATGCAGGTTTCTGACTTGCCATGGGCAGAGCAACGGACGATTCTTTGCTTCCAACAGTTCCATCGGGTTGGGACCGGTCATGGGTCATGGGCTGACTAAGTGACCGTTCAAGGCTATAGTTCAGAGCTTTAAGTTATCATTGCTTACATCGTTGTCTTGCTAGCGTGTGATTGTCCCTGGATGAGAGAGGTTTGGTGTGTTTCTCCCTGGATTCTCAGGGGGAAACTTACTTGGTAGTTAATAGTCCACGCTGACGTACTCCGTTCTCCGTAATAATGCTACATATTACTACAACATCAACCGGGCGACTTGCCCGTCTGCGATGGGAGAGGAAATCCGATACGGACAGTTGATAATGTCGGAACACAACATGTACGCAAGCACTCTCCCCCCTTGCCTTGAACTGGACCCAACTTCTGGCGTTGGGCCATCATGACTTCTCTCGTTTGGGTCAAACGCTGGAGCGCACCCCCCGCGAAATGGGACACCCAACGTCAAGGTGGCAACGAGACCACTTCTGGCTCGGCTGTAACTCTACACCATGCTCATATGCATTCAACAGCCGACGCAGCTGACCTGTATTGTTCCTAGACGAGGCACCTCTCCCGTTCAGATGGCAGCTGAATCATTATTATAACGTTGATGGAGGGTTCTTCTTGTGCGCAGCTGCGTGGACGCTCGTCCATGTTATTCACGGATATACGATGAGAAGCGAACAGCGTTGGTTGTAAGTCCTGTACATACATACTACATACATACATGATGGACATGCGATTCGTTTTCTCTGCGTTTGTTGTCTTGGAGAAAAGCTCTTGGTGTCGAAACATAGTTACATTTTCTTTCCCCCCTAACTACCCGATTCGGCCTCGTGCTGGACGCCATCTGCGCAAGTCAGGCCAGAAAGTTTTCCTTGCTGCTGCTGTTGTCGGGCTTGCTTTAGCGTCCCCCACTGCACGCGGCAATCTCCATGATGCTGGTGCATCCTTAACTCCGTACTTTATGCATGTACAGTACTGTACTGGATGGATGGCTGTTGCTGCAGGGTTTGGGGCTGTTGGTTGTAACCGAAGCCATGGCAATGGGGCGCCGGGCCGCCAGCACGTCCGTTGGTTTGGCACTTTTAAGGCTGGGAGGGAGGTGAACTTGCTGCATGCACAGTGGGTGAGTGAGAAGAGTCTCGGGAGCATAACTCCGCATGAAGATGAGGCGCCAACACAACGCCCAATCATGCGCCCTGCAGGTTGAACCCGGGGAGCGGGAGCGGATGGGATGACGTGCTGCTGCTGGGCTGCCGCTGCTGGTGATGGTGGTGCTGCGGGAGGGTGCGGAAGGTTGGTGGATGCGTGCTTCCTCTGCATTCTTCTCCGTACATACATGCATACATATACTATTCTATATTAGCGTAGTTACTGCTCTGTATGTACTTCGGAGGAGATTGGGGGATTCTTTGCGTTGACACATGTCCCTGGATGTGAGCATGTGTTTCTTGGTAGTCCAATAAGTCAAGCCCTCGGCCCAACATAGCAGCTCGAATAACCCGCATGGACGACGTCCAGTCAGCGCGGTTGCCGACCGCCTCGGGAGTTCACTTAAACATTACCTCTCCGACCCGCAAAGCAAACGCCGATTGCCTGCTTATCCCCGTCCCTTGGGTTCGTTGGTACTGTCGAGTCGCTATCTGCCTGGCCATGTCAACGCCAGCCTGCCGGCAGTACCTACCGTCAAGCACCACATGCTGCTGTACTACCGGCGCAACAGAGCCACTGTTTCATCGCCGCAGCGGAGGGAACCCGACAGGGCAAACTGAGCGTCGGGCAGCGTTGCGGCGCTGCTGTTGTGCGACCGTCCTTGGGTGTCGCGGGCCAGAGGGATGCAATTCCGAGTTGCCCTTGGAGGAGGGAGGGTGAGTCTTCGCAGCATCGTGCTTGTCTGTACATACATAATACGTGACATACGCAAGGCAGAATATCCGAGGGAGGAAGTTAGTAGTGTAGGTCGTACGAAAGAGTTATACGGTGCGCCATGCGCGTTTACCATCTGCCACCTCCCGTCGGTGATGTCTGGCTTGGTGTTGTTAACTAGCCCCGACCGGTCAGTGAAGGACCCGGATTCTGCCGCGGTTTGGGACCGCCACCTACCGGACACACCCCGGTTGACATTGACATTTCCAGGAGGCCGGAGCCCTTCCGTGGTCCCCTGCCGTGTGCCGTGGTGTTGGGTCAGCAACCCGTCACATTTCCCAAGGCGGCGGTTTCTGACCTGCTGATGATTTTCTGCTGTTTGGCGTCTGAAAAAAAAAGGGGGGAGCGGAGTGAGAAAAGTGACACGGGCCTCTTCTGTGATGACGAAAAACAGAGAAGAAACGAAACACTGGTCGTCAACGTCACACAAGCAGGAACTCCCGTTTCGTTTCTGTCTTTTTTGCTACTCTTGTCTCTTCTTGGCCCGTCATCTATGTACACTGGTCACTGATCAGGCAAAACACGCGAAAATTCGCGAAGCTTCAAGAGACGCGAGACAGGCCCAGTCATCAGTCTCACCGGTGCTGCAGGTTGCAGCCGGACATGCGACGAGAAAAGCAACAAAATGTGCTCTGCGGCGGACGTCGATCAGAGAGTTGAAACTCCCTCTGTCTCTCTCTCTGACCGCGTGGGGGCCGAATCTGCTCGGGAGTGGGTGCGGACTAAGTAGGTAGCGTGGAATTACCTCATCTACCTTACTATTATAGTGTAACGACTCCCACGGGCACAATATCCAGGGGCACGCGACTTGCGGATGCCCTCACTTTTCCCCATAATGTGTGGCGTTTCATTTGTTGCTCAGATGAAGCGAACAAGTGAAAGTGGATGCTGCTCTTCCTGCGCACACTTTTTTCTGACGAACAACTTGCCGGGGCCCTTGCCACCCGCGGCACCACTGCCGGTCGGTTGGTCGCTCCAGGCTCCAGGAGGAGGATCCTCTCGCCCCAGCAGCTGTGCTAGTGCTGCAACCCGGCAGGCTCTCCGCGGAAGCCACCCGGCCCGCCATGCCCCATCCGCGGAATCACACCCCGAAGCCGCCGCTGATGAAGTGAGAAAAAAAACAAGCTTCTGCGCTTGGCGTGGGTGTGGTGGGTGTCTTGACAGGGAGGTGAAAACATTTCGAGACACAGGCCAATTCCGGGGATCATGCCCGGCCCGTCCGGTGGTGCATCTTCTTTTTTTCCCCGAGCTTTCACTTGAGAAAAATGCCTGACCGACTGGTGGGCTGGCTGTTGACTTGTGAGCGTGGGTTGTGTGTGTTGTGTTGACCCGATTCAGGGGCTGGGCTAGGGGTGGTCCGAGTCCACTTCTTGGCCATTGGCAGATGTCAGTCACATTTCACTTGTCATAGTTCTTCCACTTCTCCATCATTATTTTCTTGTGTACACTTCTTACTTCCCATAATCATCCCCATTCCCCCATCCTCCTCCCATTTCCCCATCATACCCCCCTGGTGTTCTCATCAGACCAGGGACGGAGAACCGGGGGGAACCTCCCGCGCGCCAGGCTCATCGTTCGTCATTCACTTTTTTGTCTTGTGTTCACGTCACTTGTCGTCCCCGCCAATTCCCAGCCGCAGGGTTCCCGGACAGGGACCCCAGCTACCGGCCCAGGCTCGGGGCAGGTCGACCTGCAGCCAGGCCATGCCCGAAGAGGTTAAGGGGCTCAGCGCCGCTGCTCCAGGGCACTGTCACACTCACGACGGGCCGAAGATTTGCGTGCAGCTTGCAGCCTGTCAGTCAGCAAAAGAAGTGAACACAAGGGGTCTGGGGGGAGGGAGGGAGTGTGAGAGAGAAAACACATGACATTTTCCCTGGAGGGGATGGGGAGTGAAAGCGCAACCAAAAACGCAATGGAGCAATGCCAATGGATTATGGCAGATGGCAAATGCAAGTGAAATGGGCCTGCCTGCCACCACAGGTCAGTCCGACCAGGGGGCAGAGAGGAGAGGGCCGGGGCCGATGAGGGCGATCTCGCAGCCGCTTATGCGGAGATGGTCCCCCGGACGCCCAGCGCCCACTGAAGGCTCGACACATGTTGTGTTCACTCTCGTTGGGTGTGGTGTGTGTGTATGTGAGGTGTGAGGCGTGTGTGAGCCCGTCTGTGTGGTCAGCTCTGGGGCTTCTTCCATGTTTCTCTCCTTCTCACGCTTGGGCGGATGCGTGTCATCAGCCGTCCCTCCCTCTTCCCCCGTTGTTGCAGCAAACGACACACACAGACACACAAACCACAAGTGAAGACACACGGGAACAGGCGAAACTTGCCGAAGGCGACACAAGCCAGGCCGAGGGGTCCGAACCCGTTTCGTTTCTTTGACCTGCCAGTCCCCGGCCGGCATACTGCGTAAGTAAGGCTGCTGCCGTCTGATGAGCTGATCGAGGGAGGGCTTGCAAGGCGCGTTGCTGATCTCTTCCCTCTGCCACCCCCCGTCGACGTCAGCATCGACGTTACTTATACGGAGTAATAACTACTTCCTGATCACGGCGAGTACGAAGTTGCAGCCTTGTCGCCCTGTCTGCCCTGCCCTGCCATGTCCTGCGTCCTGTGACATCAGTGACCTATTATGGATACATGAGCACCTGGCTCCCACTCTCTGACACAAACAACGACATACATGGACATATAACTAACTCCCCGCCCCCAGCTCGGTCACCTGGTACAGAGTCACTACTCATCACCGTCATGCAATGAACAGCCTATCCCCCCTGACCGGCGGAAACTCTCTCGACAACAACCACTGGAACAACAACATTCGCCGAGGACGCCGCCCACGTTGTTGGCGCTCTCTCACCTTTCGCCTCCCTCACTCTCCTCCACCGTCGCAACTTAGGTCCATTTTGTGCGCGCGCCCTCCCCCCTGCCAGCCCGCGGGCGAGGCTGTTGGCGAACAGCCACTCGGGCAGCTCCCGGCGGCGCCTTGTCGGCCGGCAAACCTTCCCGTGCGACAACACCAAGACACGGGTCGTCCAAGAAGAAGAAGAAGCAGCAGCAGCAGCAGCTGACACAAGCAAACATATGACGACCTTCGATCTGGCCGCCGCGGTCCGTTTGTTTGTTCGTTACCCCAATATATGACCTGGACGAGACCCCGGCCTCAAACACCATTCACTATTCCTGCATTACTGTTCATCGCCATCTCGATTTCTTTCCGTCTCTCCTTTTTGTTTCGCTCGTCGTCGCCGCCATGAGCAGCAGCGAGTCGACAGTAGTCAACGACGCGCAAGCGGCGGCCGCCGTCGCCGCCGAGGCCGGACCCGAGCCCCAGCACTACCGCGAGGTCATCTTCCCGGCCGGCAACTCAGACTTTCGCGCCGTTCGCAACCGCTGCGCCCGGGCCTGCCGCGAGTTCAACAAGACCCCGGACGACGCTGACCCGGAGGCCCGGAGCCGGAAATGGCTCGAGTAAGTACCTGACCTAACTTAGTTGCCCGGCCCGGCCCGACCCGGTCCCACTCCCCCTTTCGGGCTTTGGTCCGGTCCTGTCTCCAGCTCTCGTTACGCCTTTACATATCCCTTCCCTTTGCTAACATTCGGGTCTAGCATCGTCCGTCCCGATCGCGACCGGACAGAGGACAGCGCGCTGGCCGTGACGCATGACCAGACCTTTGCCAACCCGGCGCTCAAGGCGCGGACCCCCTTCGTCAAGCCGCCCGTCTACGTCGACTATGGCATCCGGCTGCACGTTGGCGGGTCGACGTTCATCAACCGCAACTGCACCATCATGGACACGCCGGTGGCGGATGTGGTGATTGGTGAGCGGTGTAACATCGGCCCGAACTGTGTGATTGTCGGCGTGACTCGTAAGTATTCTCTTCCAATTGTGGTGATGGGTTGGTAGTTCAGGGGCTAACAGATGAGGGGAAAAGATCCGGTGAGGTTGGATGAGAGGTTGCAGAGGAATAGTGTTGGGCAACCGGTGACGATTGGGAATGATGTTTGGATTGGGGCGAATGTTACCGTCTTGTGAGTATGCGATATCTCCTCCCTTCCGTATTGTTGTCATCATCAGCATGGAGCCAGAACCCCAACCTTCTAGCTCTTCTAGCTGTTGTTTCTGTTCCCCTTACGTCCATCCCCCCTCATGAATCCAACCAGTGCTTCGCCCTATCCCTGACTAACCACAACCCCAGAGGCGGCGTCACCATCGGCGACGGCGCAGTCATCGGCGCTGGCAGCCTCGTCAAGCGTGACATCCCGCCCATGAGCGTGGCCTTTGGCGTGCCTGCCCGCGTCGTCGTCTACCTCCGCGACATCAAACCCACCCCGCCCGACTCGGCCCCCGTCGTCCCCACGCTCGCCGATGCCCTCGCCCTCCCCAACCGTCTGCCCATGCGCCACGCCCGGGAAGGAGACGGCGACGGCGAAGCCCACGTCGAGGAACGCGTCGTGGACGGACGGGTGGGCATGGCAAGAAAACGGATCGGCGCCGTGAGGACTGAAGGAGTGCTCGAAGACGAAGTGCCCGCTGTAACAGACCTGCTGGATCCGGGGTTGTTGGCCGACGATGTCCCCGTAGCGGCCGAGGCGCAGGCGAGTAGGTTACGGCGAAGGACGTTTGGGCTGGTGTCGCCATCCTCCCCGCTGCCGTTGGCAAGCTCCCCTTCAGCAACACCATCAGCAGCGACAGGGACTGGAAGGCCACGTTCGGTGCGGAGCACCATCACCACCGCGACAGGACGGATCGAAAATCCCAACTCCTCCAACCCAGCTATCACCCTCTCCTCTGCCGCTGACTCTCTCAACGGCAACACCGTCCTGAGCCTCCCTGACCCGGCCATCCCTCCCAGCGCCGCCGAACCCGCCGACGATAACGATACCGCCACTCTCATCCGCCTCAGAAACAGCGCAGCAGCCCTGGCTCAACGAATCGACCAGCAGCAGCAGCAACAACAACAACAACAAGCCCATCCCCAACATCCACCAACAACCCTCCCTGCGGACGACGTCGACGACCACACAGCAATGACAACAAAATCCACCACCACCCTCCGCTACCGGCCCCAACCTCATCATCATCATCCCCACTGCAGAAGTGGCAGTAGCTCTTCTCCCTCCTCCCCCTCACACTCTCAAACAACACACCCCACCTCCGCCTCAACGACAGACCACGACCCGGACTCCGCCTCTTCCTCGTCAGATTCAGACCCAGACGACGACGATGACGAAGATACTGGGCGGCAATCGTCCCTTACCCACCCATTCCTCGCCAACGCAAACGCCAGCAGCGGACGTCAGCAGCAACCTCATCGCGCTCATTATCTCCAGCAGCAGCAGCAGCTCCAAAGCAGGCAAAGCAGCACAAGGCAAAGAACAAGAACGAGGAGAAGAAGGAGGCGGTTCGACCTCGGCGCGCTGACGTTTATCACGGTCGGCGTGGCAATGCTGTTGGCGTTTTTTGTCGCGGGGGTGTATGTGGAGAGGACGCTTGCGGAGGCGGCGAGGGGGAGGGGGAGGGTGTTGCCCGGAGAAGGAAGAGGAGGAGGAGGAGGAGGTGGTGGTGGTGGTGGTGGTGGTGGTGGTGATAGGCTGGGGGAGGAGGGGTTGAGGAGTTTGTGATGGTGGGAGGGTTGTTGTCGTCGTGAAGTGATGAACTCACGCACCACGTCCACTCACACACCCTCTCTTCTTACCCGTTTACGACCCTAGAACAGGGAAGGGCCGAGGACGTATGGATGACGGAAGGGTAGGTAGATGACTTACCTCCCTTCTCTACCTCCTGAGCACAGTTGCCCCTCGTTGACCTAGGGGGGGTTCGCCGAGCGGAAGGACGGGGCTGGCTGCACCAGAAGAGAACCCGTCCAAGCTCACCTTCGCCCAACTAACATTTACGTTTGGCATATCATATACCCATGCCCCAGCGTCAAGCTTGGGGATTAATACGTTCACTGGGAGGCAGGAAGACAACGGACACAAAAACGTCCGGGTTCAGTTTAGTTGGGACCATTCCGGGAGGAAGCGTACCCGACTCCCACGGCACCTGCCTCCCTAATTTCCTTGTCTTTCCGTTGTCCGTTTCTCTCGTTATTGGGACTCTGAGGGGGGATGGTATCTTGGAGGAAGGGACCTGAAAAAACACATAGAATGTTTCACCGGCTGGGAAAATCACCGTCTCTGGATAGGGTCGTGCTTTGGTCAACTGGTTTGGCATTGGTTAGGGAATGTTGATCCCGGCGTTCGGGGACCGAGGAAGGGCTATTGGTGCTTTAATATACCTGGTAGTTATATTGCGTTGGTTTTGATTCGGCCGAGTTGATCCGTGAAGCGTGCTCTGTGTGAGATGATGGTTTTACTCCGGGGATAGCTGGAGTTATTGTGTTGTTTAAGGGGAACGTAAATATTCTTTGGTCCACAAACTCGGCATGCCCGAGAGGGTGTCGTTCAGGAGCAAGGCCAACAACATGTCTCTCGTAAAAGCCGCCGTTTTGTCATTCGTAACAGAGTCGAGACCTCCCTGGCACTTGTTTAGAGAAACGCATGTCAGGCCATAACTGATGCCCATATGTCCCGTCAAGGCCATTTCACCACCCACCTGCTCAGACCGCCAACCACTTTTTGTTTCTATTAACCAACTCACTCACAGTATCTAACCACAGATACAAGCACAGCAACACCGCCTACCCCCTCATCATTATCATGATCATCAACCAACCAACATTATTCATCAGCATACTCTCCCCCAACTCTCCTCGACCCCATCCCATCCCATCCAACCTCAATTCAACATCCCCTCAACACTACACCCCCCTCCCACCGCTCCCAACCCCCCTCCTAACCTATTCAACCCCTCCAACCCCTCCTCCAACCACTCCCGATGCTCCCCATCCAACACCTCCCGCGCACGACTCAACATCGCCTCCCCCCATCCCCTCAACCACCACGTCCTGCGCTCATGGTGTTTCAACAGCACGGCAAAATGCGCAAAAATCACCACCGCCTCCTGCGCGGGCCCGCCCTCCCCTTCGGGACGGCGGAGGAGCGGGATGAGCGTGTCGCCTACCCTCCAGAGCCAGACCATCGCGTCGAGGACGTCGTCGCGCGGGGTAGGAGTAGACGGGCTTGGGGTTTCGGTGGGTGGGTTGGAAGTGGAGGGGGAAGGGGAAGAAGGGTCTTCTGAGGAGGAAGAAGAGGAGTCGGGCAGGGCGAGGGCCCAGGCGATTTCGAGCTCGTCGAGGGCAAAGAAGTAAGCTGCGAGGAGGGAGGGGTCGGAGATGGTGGAGGTGATGCGGGCGTGGAGAGGGGCGAGGAGGGGTTGGGGTTTGGGGACATCGTCTGGTTGTTGTTGTTGTTGTTGGTGCTGTTGATCATGGGGCGAGGGGGGTTCTTGTTTTATCTGCTGCTGATAATGCTGTTGATGATGGAGGTGAAGATCGTGCTCGGATGACGACAACGGCGGAGGAGGAGGAGGAACGGCACCATCCGGGGAACGAAACGCGGCGGTGCTTTTCGACGGGAGAGGAATACCCTTCTTCTCCAGCATGGCGCGCTGCGCGTACCACCGGGTGACGCTGTAGCGGAGGAACGGGGCGACGATGGTTTGCAGGCCGCGGTCGCCGCTGAGCGGCATGACGAGGGACTTGGTGCCGGGGAGGAGGAGGGCCCAGTCGGGGAAGCCAGATTCGCCGATGAAGAAGGTCCCGTCGGGGTTGGGGCGGCGGGGGCAGGCGAGGGCTGGTAGGAGGAGAGGTTAGAGATATGTTCATGGTCATGGTCATACCTAGGTAGTTACCCGAGGAGGAAGTGGAAAAGGAGAGACATACCAAAAAAGACAGTCAATACACTGAACACCATCAAACTCGCCGCCTGATCCGCATCCTCCTTATCCATCGCCGCCATGACCTGCATCGCCGACCTCGACGCGCGCTGGTGCAACAGAATACCCTCGGTCGTGTACTCATCTCTCCTATCTGGCCGGTGGAAGGCCAGATGCAGGGCGCTCACGGCCAGAATGGTCTGCATGACGTACTCGCAGCGCAGGCCCAGTCGCACGACGTCGTCGCGCCAAAAGTCCCAGATCGGCTCAGCCATCAGGGTCCGGTAGGTCTGCGTCGTCCAGTTGTGCAGCAGCTCGAGCTCTAGCATGGGTAGCCCGCCGGAGGAGGAGGGCGAGGGAGACGCCCGAGATGGGGTGAGTAGGCCGCCATGGTTGTTGGTGGTGGTGGTGTGGTTGGGAGAGGAAGGTGTCGGGAAGCTGGAGGGGGTGAGGACCGAGGGGACAGGGGAGTCGAGGGAATTTGTAGTAGTACTAATAAAACTCGAGTTCCCGGGAGAGCCGCCGGTGCTAACGGTGGTGGCGTTCAATGGGGTTGCAGTTGGGGCCGACCCCGATCCCGAACCCGTCCCCGTCCCCGTCCCGGGTCCCGTGCCCGGACCCCCACCGTTGAGGAGATAGGGACACTGTACGCCGTGGGACAGGCAGTTGATGCAAGCGGGATGTCTCTCATCGCACTTGATCTTGCGGGCCTTGCAGTTGGCGCATCCCGTGCGGCTCTTTTTGTGGGTGCGCCGGCGGAGGGGGACGTACCCTGGGGGTCGGCGTAGAATCGGCTTTGCGGGGGGAACAGCGGGAGGAGGCTGATGAGGCGGCGCCGATGTATTAGCAGAGATCATCGGGGGAGCAGCAGCAGGTAGCGTAAGAGGCGGCGGCGTGATACCCGCGCCCAAGGAGGCAGGTGAGGACAACATGTCGGACATTGATGAGTCTGACTATGCCGTAAGGAATACGCGTGAACGTGTGAACCCGATTGGCGGTCGCAACAGGAGGGAGGGACCGGGAGACTGGATGGATACGATGGATTCGTGTTCCGGGAGAAGATTGGCGTCGTATGGAATATGCAATCGGCACGTGGCGGAAATATCTAGCCGGGTAGGATATGAGACAATCCCGCTCACGCAGGAGGAGGCTGGTAGTTTGGGAGTTATGAGTGTTGGTAGAACAGAGTTATCACTCCCTCAGAGGATTAAAGATATCGAAGTTCAAGACCAGCCGAAGCTCACATCCGAGGCATTCCTCATTCATCTCAGGGGGTCAAGCTCGAGTTGGAACTTTTCTTTCACTCTAGCTTTACCTTGCCTGGACTGGACGGACAAAGCCGTGAATTAACACAATGCTCTGAAATCCCAAACTTTCGTTGCCGGGGATTTGGCCTGTCTTGTCGTCCGTCCCCGGCACCGTCTTTGATGTGGCCCCCGGGCTCTGGAGCCGCGAAGTGTGGTCGCCGTTGGGTTGGACCGTCCGCTCGGGAGGAGGTCCAGGATCCGGGGTCGAGAACAGGCCGTCGACACATTGCCGAGCCGTCTATTATCACCCCTGGCGTGGTCACAGTCGGCGGTGAGGTCTTGGCTCGGACTCCAACAAATAAGAAAAGGGGGCTAGCCCGAATAGAGAGACGCCCTGACGTGAGTCTACTCGTTTTGCCCCATCGATGCCAAGACATTTGGACGTCCGGCGAGGCTTTTGTCAGCTTGGGTGGAACCACCAAAAGGCTTGAGTTTCTGCGTCGGTCGTGTTGTCGTCGTTCCTGGCTGAGGAGTCGATCGAGGACCAAGGTGATGAGAATCGTGACATGTCGCAGAGCAGGAATTGGCTGTCTTTCGGTATCTCTTGTGTTGATATTCTCCCCATATCATTGTTACTCGGTACTACCTGAAGAATAAAATAGTCAAAGGATGGTAGAAACGATGGGTGATATGAGGGGGGCCAAGGACGTGACGAGGTCGACGGTCTGCAGCATCGGATAGCCCTCCCGTGCGCTCTCTTCCCTTGGCGTTACCTCCCGCGCTACGCTAGGCTCCTCCAAGAATCAGGGCGCCCAATTGCCATGTTGCGCATCTCGGGTTCTATGATGTTGCCGACGCGAGCAGCTTGCCATTCGGATGGGTGGAGCAGAGCCTTGTGCTGTCTTGGATCGGGAGCATGTTTCCAGAGAGCTTTCTCCTCTGCTTGTTTTATCATGACCATCTTTTCCCTCCCTTTCCCATGGTAGTGTACTCGTAGTTCCCCCTTACTTAGCTTGAACGAGTTAGCTCTCCCGCACTTTGACTCCCCGAGTAGCTCTGCTATAGTCGCGGGTTTTATCCCACGCGCTTCATCTCTTCCAGTCTGATATATTGCTGTGTTTTATCTCATCCATCCAACCAACCATACCCACGGAGTAGGTACCTGACCTAGCATCGCGCCATGGCAGCCAACTACACGGAACTGCCTCCGGGCTACTATCCCGGTTGGATGCCCACCTACGAAACCTGCGACGAGGTGACGTGGTACTGTCCTATCGAGTGCGTTACCCTTTTTTCTTCCTCGGCCGACATGGATTCAAGACTAACACCCAACCCAGATACACAACCCTCGGATATGCCCCCAACTACGGACTCAATATCTTTCTCGCCGTCGCCTACGGCCTCGCCGCCGTGCTGACCATCGTCATTGGCGTATGGAAAAAGACATGGGCATTGTACGCTCCCTTTTCACTCTTTCTCTCCAGCCAACCAACCCGGTCTAACCTCCATCCCCAGCTCCATCCCCGTCGGCTCCGGCTGCATCCTCGAATGCACCGGCTACATCGGCCGCAGCATCCTCTCCCACAATGTCTGGAACGGCGACGCCTTCAAGCTGCAGATTGTCGCCATCGTGCTGGGCCCCACCCTCGTCTGCGCCGGTCTGTATCTCACCCTCGGGTATGTCGTCGAGGCCTTGGACCGCACCCTGAGCCGCTTCCCGCCGCGCTTCTATCCCATCTTCTTCATCCCCGCCGACGTCTCGTGCCTGGTCATCCAGGCCATCGGCGGCGGAATTGCTGCGGCCGCCGGGTACGATAACCCGGGCTTGCTGGTGCATGGGAATCGGACCATTATGTGAGTGGACTTGCCTCCAGTGGTCGGCAGAGAGAGATTAAGACTGACTGTGAACCTCCAGGGCCGGCGTCGCCCTCCAAGTCGTCGTGCTCGCCTTCTTCGGTCTCTCCGGCGCCGACTTCCTGATCCGCGCGCGCAAGAGCTTCAAGCAGGGGGGCAACAACGCGACCAACACCTCCTCCAGCTCTGACACCCTCACCGGCTCGGCCCTTCTCGCGCAGCGCAACTTCCGGCTGTTCCTCATCGCCGTCATCTCGGCGTACTCGGCCATCCTGATCCGCTGCATCTACCGCATCGCCGAGATGGCCGGCGGCTGGGCCAACCCCATCATGCAGCACGAGTCGTCCTTCGTCGTGCTCGAGTCTTTCATGGTGCTGATTGCCTGCTGGCTGCTCTCGATCTTTGCTCCGGGCATCTTCTTCCCGCAGATGGCGCACGGCTTCGGGAAGAAGGGGAGGAGTGGAGGTGAGGTTGAGAAGCCTGCTGTGGAAGGGGATACGACGGGGGCTGAAACGGCTTGAAAAGGTTGACTTTGTTGTTTGTTTGAACAGGTTGGGAAAGTGTGGGTCGGGATTGGGTTTAGATATAGACTGGGCATTTGTTTATTTGGGTTTCCTCACTTCTTATTTTCTCTCCTTTCCACCTTCTCTCTCTGTTTTATACTCCTCCTCCTCCTTCTCTCAGGAATACAAAACCTTATACCTCGTCATCAAAATCCCCGTCTCCTTCCTCTCCACGCTCTCCAGCGTCAGCCGCCAATATCTACTCTCCTCCGCCCCCTCTCGGCCATGCTCCTCACCGGATCCCAATCCCCTCCACGCCTCCTCCTCCCCAAATATCCCCACCCCGCGCTCGACAATCACCGGCATGATGGCCGCCTCGACCGTATCCACCAGTCCAGCCTTCAACAACTCCCTGGCCAGCCCGCCCCCGCCCATCAACCAGATATCCTTCTTCTTGCTCTCATCCTCCTTCAGCTTCCTCACATACCCCACCACATCCTCGCTCACGACGGTCACATCCTCCCACCACCGCCGCCGCCCTCCCTCCTCCCCCGTCTTTCCATCACCACCACCATGCCCTTCAGAAGAAGGATTAGGAACAGACCGCGAAACCACAACCACACTCTCCCTCGGCCTGCCGGCCAGCAGGTTTTCTTCGGCGGGCATGGAGAGGAAAGTTTCGTAGGTGCGCCGGCCCATGACAAACGTGTCGAACTCGGCAAACAGCGCGGCAAAATCGATGGTGGCGTCGTCGACGATCCAGGAGTGCGTGTAGCCTGGGAGGGAGGCGATGAGGCCGTTGAGGGAGGGGGCGAGGTTGTACCGGAGGAGGCGGGGCATTTTGGTTTGTTGGGAAGTGGTGATGGTTATCTCCTGTTGTGAATGCATAGGATACTCTTCTCCTGTTGTGAATCTTATGTTTTGATCTGTTTGTGTTGGGTTGTGTGGATGTAAGTAGGGGCCTAGGGTTGGAACGGATTGTGGGTTACGAGATGTTAAGAAGGGGGATGGAAGTGTCGCTGATATTCAGGGGGGCAAGAGGTTGAGATTGCCTACTGGCCTTATTCAGGATTCAAGCCATGAGAGAAAAGAATACACAGTTATGTTGAGGCCCTCGGCCATACGACGGAGAGCCGTCGGCGGGCCAAGACTTGATGCAACCTACCCAGTAATTACTGATCTTGACAACCTCTTGAGTTGCTTAACTCCTGAATTGAGAACGTGGACGACAGAGCACAAGATGGAAACAAATATGGGAGATCAGCTAAATATCATCGTGCTCCTTTAACCTCTAGCTGGTATCTGTTAGGTAGGTAGGTAGGTAGGTAGTTCAATACCAGTCTGACTCTCCCCCTCTGCCTCTGCCATCCATAATCATACCATTCCCAACCTCACCCTCCCTCCCATCATTCCCCTCTTTGTTACGCCACTCCCACCCCTTTCGCTTCTCAAATTCTCTCATTCACCCAAACACTCTCCCACTTCAACCCGCTCTTCCGAAACAGCGCCGTAATAGGACACCTCCTCTCCACCTCCCTCACAAACTCCCGAAACTTTTCCTCATCCCTCAAATCCGTCTGCACCCGCACACTCAACTTGACCCCCTCCCAGTTCGGATCCTCTTGCTTGCCCTCCACCAGCGCCCCCGTCGGCAGCTGCCCTTCCACGTCCACCGTCCACCGGCCCAGCTGGATCCCCCGGTCGCGCGCCACCACGTGGCCCGTCACTTGGTTGCACGCGCTGAGCGCCGCGAGGGAGTAGACGACGGGGGACGGGGCGGAGTCGGCGCCGCCGAGGAGGGGGTAGGTGTCGGCGGTGAAGGCGTAGGGTTTGCTGGGGACGGTGATGGTTTGGAGGGTGCCGGTGCCGGTGCCGGTGATGGTTACCGGGAGGGTGGATTGGCGAGGGGTGGTGGTGGAGAGGAGACGGTTGGCTGAAAACGGTTGGGCCGCCCCTCGGCGGAGGAGGTGCGTGGTGGTGATGGCGCGGGAGAGGGTGCGGATGAGACCGCTGGTGGTGGTAGTGCCGCCGCAGGTGCAGGACATGGTGTGTTTTCGGCTTGGTGGTGGTTGGTGTGTTGGTGGTAGGTAAGTTGCAGGTTGTGTTGGGGGTGCGTCGGGTGTATTGGATAGCAGATAGTAATGACGAGAGCTGATATATGTCGAGAAACGGTTGTGTCGACGGCTCAAGCAACGAGAAGTTAGTCTCCTACCCCTACATACCTACTATTCTATCTGCACCTTGTATATATACACTTCAGAGGTTCAGCACGTGGAACGGAAGCTAGACATCGTCGGTGTTCTCGCCATCGTTCCACGCGATGACGAATGTGCGGATCTCGAGCTAAGGGTGTGCTTGGCGCAACATGGTGGATTCTTTTTTCCCCATCGACTCCGCCGGCGCCAAAATGCCGGGACCGTGATGTTGGCCGCAGCTGGTCCCATGGCTTCATCCGGAAAGTTGTGCTACCTACCAGACAACCAGCTAGGCTGCTCGATGTGGTGAGGTAAAGAAGTTTCCATGGCACTCCGAACACAGCTAGGACCTCTTTCTCGTACGTTATGCCGGCTGGAGCGTGTTCACTGTCAGATAGTCCAGGGAGCGTAACAACGAGGGGATAATTGCGAGGGCACCTCCGTTCGCGCAACGAGGCTGCGATGGTGTAATTCGGGTGCTTCCATCGCCCTCTTTGTCTTCAAGCGCGCCGCTGCCTCACAGAAACAGATGTGATAATATCTGGTGGGAGAGAAACGGAACGGGCAGCGATCGACGATTTGCCAAGAGCCACGCAGAATAACGCCATCATCAACCTCCAGGGAGAGATAGGTTTAGTCATACTTATACTACATCATTCCCCATTCGACTTGACTGTTGGGTAGTAAGGTTAGGTAAGGAGATTGGCTGATGTTGTGTCACTCGGTAAGTCCCGTAGGCACACAGCCGATGAAGAGTGTCCGTCCGTTGTTTGAAGCACTCTGAGGCGGTGCTCCTACGCCCTGCTTGCACAGTTTTAGAATTACAGATCTACGCAAAACCACCTATACTTAGCAGTGTTGTCTGATAAGCGGCGAGTTCTGAGAGAGTTGTAATGGGAGATGGGATGAGCTCGGATGAGCCCGGACGATCGACGACGATGATGATGATGGGAACGTGAATGAGAATGATATCCATCCAGTTGGCACTTCAACCATCTCTCAAACAATCACAACAACACTCACAAAAGAAAACACTTCGACGATTAGTAGTGGGTATATTTCTGTTCCAAACTCAGACTAACTAGCTGTAGAAACCAACAACGACAAGGAAATTAAACGAACGCATCGATCGATCGGCATTTTAAACCCATCCCCCCAACCAACTCATCGCTGAGCCCTCCCCTGTATCAATCAGCCCACCCCTTTTTGCCTCCTCGCTCCGCTCCGACTCCCATATTCCCGAAGTTATTAGAAAGACAAACAATAACAGAGTCCAATACTAACCTTGGCATTGGTGAACCGGGAGGCTCAAAGCCAAGCGTTGTCGAAGGTAGGTAAGAATAAACACAAGGAAAAGAACCAGGCTCGGACCGGACAGGAGTAGGCAAAACATCACAAAACGAAACAAAACAAAACGAAATCCCATCACAGACAACGCGTAACGCGCGTGGTGTCCCCAAAACCCAAACGCCAAAAACTCCAATCCACCCAGCAACGAACGTCAAAAACCAGACCCCTCCCCCCCTGTGTTCAGATCAACTCACCTTCGCATCTAACTCTTCTCCTTTCCCTTGACGTCCTTAAGCTGAACCTTCTTTCCCCTCTTCTTCTCATCATACCTGTCAATTCCCATCACCCCCGCCGCCGACGCCGCGATGCCCACGTTCGCTAGCGCCGCCTGCATGTTCTGCTTGGTCCCGCCGATCCGCCAGTCACCCACATACTCCTTCAGGTTCCGGCGGATGTTGCGCTCGGCGCGCGCGCTGCGGATGCTGGTCATGGTGCGCAGCGGCTTGACGTACGGCCTCTCCAAGTCCTCAGGCGCGGCGGCGCCGGTCTCATCCGAGATGAGGCCATCCTCCGGGTGCTTGGACTTCTTGCGGTTGAAGGGCCAGAAGTTGGGCCTCGGAGGAACCAGCTTGGCGGCCCAGGCGTCGGGGAACATGCGGATCAGGGCACCCCAGGGAATGGAAATGGCGCCCAGGCCGATGGAGAGACCCCACTCCTTGCCGTTGAGCGGGGTGATCTTGAACGCCTCGCCGCCGAAGAAGACGATCAGCACCTGTCCGCCAATCATGATCAGGTTGATGATGATGAAGAAGTAGTTGCGCGTGATGTTCTCGAAGATGTTGAGACGGTTGTCGAGACGGCGGTTGTTCACCTCGTTGAAGATTTGCAGCCAGACGAAGGTGTTGAAGATCAGCGTGCTGAGGCGCTTGTGCTCGTGGTCGGCAATCAACGCGCTCGGGTTGTGGATGTCGTAGCCCAACAGCGTGGCGCCGCCAAAGTTGAGAACGAGCGTGATGGCGAGCTGGCAGATGGCCTGGCCGATGATCATCTTGCCCATGGTCGTGCTGATGAGGCCCGCCGTCTTCTTATCCGGCAGGCGGTCCAGGACTGACGGCGCAGGCGGGTCCGTGGCCAGGGCGAGGGCAGCGAACGTGTCCATGATGAGGTTCACCCAGAGGAGCTGCACGGCGTTGAGGACCGACTCTTCTTTGTCCGAGGCGACCGAGGAGATGAAGGTAAGGGCGACAGCGGTTACGTTGACCGTGAGTTGGAACTGGGAAAGAGTCAGAAAACGGAAGATAATCTCTAGACATCAACAAAAACAAGAAACATACCTGAAGGAACTTCTTCACCGAGTCATTCACGGCACGACCCCAGCTGATACCCTTCACAATCGAAGCAAAGTTATCATCCAGCAGGATAATCGACGCCGCCTCCTTGGCGACCTCGGTGCCAGCAATGCCCATGGCAAAACCGATATCAGCCATCTTGAGCGCAGGCGCATCGTTGGTTCCGTCACCCGTCACCGCGACCGTCTCGCCAAGCTCCTTGAGAGTGCGAACAAGAATCCGCTTATCCTCCGGGCTCGAGCGGGCCAGGACCTGCAGGTTCGGGACGATATCCTTCAGCTTGTCCTCGCTCAGGCGGCGGAACACCGGACCTTCCATGGCGATGCCGCCCTTCTCGGGAGTGTAGATACCGCATTCCTTGGCGATGGCACGGCCGGTGAGGATGTTGTCGCCCGTCACCATGCGCACCGTGACGCCGGCGCGACGGCAGTCCTTGATGGCCTGGATGACGCTCGGGCGGAGAGGGTCCTTGATACCGAAGATGGCAACGAGGGTCATGTCATGGTGGACCTTGTCGAAATCGGCGGCGGTGAGCTCCGTGATGCCCTCCAGTTCCTTGGGGGGCCAAGACTCGAAGTCGCGGTACGAAGAGCCGATGGTGCGGAGGGTCTGGCCGGCATACGACGTGATGGTCTGAGAAAACATGGCGCGGTCATTCTCCGTCATCTCGGCGGTTCCAATCTCATCTTCGCCATCGACCTCAGATACGACGCGAGTGCACTTGGCCAGCAGGATCTCGGAGGCGCCCTTGACATAGGCGCGATAGCGACCGTCGGGCAGCTTGACCACGGTAGCCATGTATTTGACAGCCGAGTCGAAGGGAACGACCTGGATGACATTGGCGTTGGCGCGCTCTTCCGAGATGGGGTTGGCAGCCAGGTGATCGCGGCAGAAGGTCAGGAGGGCGACCTCGGTCTTGGAGCCAATGAAGGTCTTTTCACCCTCGGCCTCGCCCTCAAACGCGGTCGAGTTGACGGCGTTGGACTGAATCAGCAGTTGGCGCGTGGCAGTGCCGAGACGCTTGACGAACTCGGTGACGGAAACATTGGGGATCGTGATTTCCACCGGCTTCTCGTCCTCGGATTCCTCGGGCTCCTCGAGCGGGGGATCGGTGCCGCCAAAGCTGAGGCTCTTTCCGAGTGTTGTAGCCACGACAGTCATCTTATTCTGGGTGAGGGTGCCCGTCTTGTCCGAGCACACGGTCGTCGCGTTGCCCATCGTTTCACAGGCCTTAAGCACGCGCACCAGGTTGTTGTCCTTCATCATGCGAGTCGTAGCAAATGCCAAAGCCAGAGTAACCGCCAGAGGCAGACCCTCAGGCACAGCCACGACGACGACAGTGACGGAGGTGATGAACAGGCGCAGGAAGTTCTGGCCCTTCTCGTCCGGGGTCTCGGTGCTGCCAGGCAGTTGAACCAGGAACTTGATGAACAGGACGATGAAGAGCAGGAGGGCTGCGCCGGCGCCGAACTTTGCGATAGAGTCGGCCAAGACATTGAGCTTCTTCTGCAGCGGCGTGTCCTCTTGGTCGGTGTGCATGGACATCATGATGCGGCCATAGCTCGAGTTGACGCCGACGGCGGTGACCAGGAAGGTACCCGTGCCCTCGTTGACCTTGCTGCCGGAGATGATGAAGGGGTCGAGCTTGTCGATATCGGCCGGAGGCGGAGCGCCCTTGGCGATGCTGTCGAGGACAGCATAGACCTCGTCGGCGGGCACCTTCTTGAGCAAATCGGATTCACCGGTAGCCGAAGACTCGTCGCATTTGACGCCATGGCCATTGATGAAGATGCCATCGACCGGGACGAGATCGCCCGTGAAGAGATGCATGACATCGCCCACCATGATGTCGAAAACCGAAATCTCGGCGGATTTACCAGAGCGGATGACCTTGACGGTGCGGTCGCCAGCCTTCTTGTTCAGATTGTCAAACTGGCGCTGCATTTGCCAGTCGTTGAGAGTGCCGACAGCCACGACGATGAAGATGGCGACCATGATGGCGACGCCCTCGACCCATTCAACCTTGGCCTCGCCTGACTCATGCTGAACACCAAAGGTCTGATACAGACCCAGCGCCAGGGACACGACAGCAGCAATGGTTAGCAGGATAAGGACCTTGTCGTTGTAAGTAATCCAAGCCAGTTCCAGGAGGGACTTGGATTTCTTCTCGGGCAAGCGGTTATCTTTAAACACGCGCTTGCGGTCGGCGAAACGGCCTGTGGTGTCGACATGGTGCTCGGGACCAGGAGCACCCTTCGCATCGGCTTTCGGCTCCGGGAGGGTGTCTCCAAGGGAGCCGTACTTGGGAACGCCTTTCGCGGCGACGTCCTCGAACTTTACGGCACCATCCAGAGTGCCCTCGTCGACGCTCAGGCCGGCATTGCGGTCTGTCCGTAAGCCTTTCTCGAGGCCCTTTAAGCCGCCTAGCGCGTAGAAAGCGTCCAGGCTTTTAGGATTCAGCAGCTTGGATAATTGGCCGGGAACGAATGCAAACGGATTGTTCTCTACATAGAACATATCCTGGTTGGTGGGGTCTGGAGAGAGGGCATCGTGGAGGTTAAAGCGGAAGCCTTTGGGCTTCTCGGAGCTAGTAGGCGGTGGTGGACCTGTTGTTGTTGAGGCGTCATCGTCGGGATTTGGCTTAATTGTTGATGGAGCGGAGCTCTCGAGCTGGCAGTGAGGTCGGTACTGGTGTTGGTGATGTCAATGGCATCAATGGGTAAGGGAGACAGGGAGCATGGGAATGTGCTCCACGCGGTGCATCGCTGGGATGCGACGCGACGCGGAGAAAGCCCAAAACAGCAATCGAAGCAAGTGTGGGAACGCGTACCTCTGGTGTTGTTGGGCCGGGATCTGCCATTGTAAACGCTGGGTGTGAAAAGAAAAGAGAATAAAGCTCCCCAATTGATGGACGAGGAGGGAGATGAGGAGAGAAGATGTGTTTGGAGGTGAGAGGTTTCGTGAATATAACTCGGGTCGGTGAGGCACTGCAGATCTTAGGGTGAAGTCTCGACCATGGGTTCAGCTGGCCAGGCACTGCGCCTGCGACAATCAAGGTTGCCCTAGCGTCCCCAGACGAATACACCGTATGGTGGAGAAAGGGATGATGTCAACGGAGCAATGGAGGCGATGTAGCGGGCGCGATGGCTGCCTCCTTTTGATCAGCCTGAGGAAGAAAAAGCGTACGAGTAGGATGTGGCAGATTGAACCATGGAAGTATGGAGGGGAGAAGGAATGGCAAAACTTGGAACATGGGCAATCAGGCAAGATCTGGCGCAGGAAATTACCAAGTCGATCTCTGAGCCAAACAAGCGCCCATTGACACGACGAGACAAGGAAACGCTGGCATTTGCGGTTTGCAAAAGGACCCAAGTACGGAGTAGACGGCAAATTGAAGTGGCTTGGCAGGGGAAAACTGGAAATGAGATCACCGGCAAACGGAAACCGGAAACGGTCGGGTGTTGGTGCTGTTACATTACCGTACCTTACGGGCCATCTCAGCCAGTCACACAGTCCCATCTCACTGCGTGATGACGTACCTCCGTACAGCCTTACCTGTCCGAATACGGAAGGGTTTGTGGCGAACCGACAGTCGGCCTTTCCACAACGAGGCACACAATGTGGGAGTGTGGCTCATCAGCCACAAGATTGGAGCCCTCCAGCCACCGATGACATGGGTCACACGGACTGTGTTGACCATGCGTGACGGTAAGGTACCGGGTAACTCAGGTTACTTCCAGGGATCCGATCCAAACCTCCGTCAAGTCTGGGGATGCCACGTCCACGCCCCCCAAAGTGAGCCAACCTCCATCACAGACATGTGTGTGCTGTCACCATCACCCGTTTTCATGGTTTCATGGGCCAATTGGTTGAGGGAGTGCTGCTTTGGGCAACCCGAAGATTTCTGGTTAGAGACCACCTCAACCAGTGAACCAGTGACAGACCAGGTCCTTTTGAAGGGGCTGTCGATCCCGACGGCCTGGGAGACGCACTGTTAGGTCGGCCTGCTCGACACGCTTCACGCCAAGGTCATCTGATCGCAAGAAGAGCACCAATTGCACCCAATTGAAGCCCAACGATGCGCCATGCAATGCTGGCAATTCTGCAGGACACATATTGACACATGCGACCGGCCAGAGGAAGAGGAGTTCCATCGAATAGGCCAACACATCCATGTACATGGGAACCAACTCGGACCGTTGGGAACGGTGCCGGCTCCAGGCGTTTCCCCCAGCTGCATCACTGCGGCAAAGCACTGCTAATCTCAGGAACAAAAGCTGAGCCGCAGATCCCTTCGAGAAGCTTTGCCCTCAGATCGCCCGATCCGGTGTATGTTTGCTTGCATGACGCCTTTTTCGCGACGGCTGCCTGACTCCATACCTACATATCCCACACATGGCCGCCGCACCAGATCGCATTCCTTTTCCCTTCCATGACATCTCATCCACCGGAGATGCACACCTGAGGCCAACCGTGGCTGATGGAAGGGCATACCTTCTCAGCGGGGTTATGGTGGCTGGAGCGAATCAAGGGTGCAGCCTGTCTCCTCTCCAGCCACACTCTCTTACCATCTCCGTTCGGCTCTCGGCACATCCACCGGACGGCTCCGTCCTCCGGGCTGCCTCCCAAGGGCAACATCGGTCAGCATGCATTACACAACACCTACAGAGGAGCTCCTCGGCAGGCGTTTCCGAAGTACAGTTGCGGCTCAGCGAGGGCAAACATTTGCGTTTTCTTTATTTGTCAAAGTACGCAGACACAAAGACCTCTGCTGAGCCTGAGTCAGGAGTCTTGATTCCAAATACATACCTGCGCCGCGTGGAAGAGGGAGCGCCACGGTCCAACAAAGGGGGATGCATCACGCCTCAGACACGGCATCTGACAAAGACGCGCGGTACTTACACTTTACGAGGGACACAGCCTGGACGACGCGTTCTTGAGCGTGCCACTGAGGCGAAGAAATCCTTCGCCCCCTAACACCGTCATACTCCTCCGTACAGACCTTTCTTACAAACTCTGACAGACAAACACAATTGCTGAGTCCTGAAACGGTTCCGTGTCCTGCTCTCGATTAACCGTTTCCCCTGCTATCAACTAAAACAAAAGCGGCTTGCTGTCCGATATTGAGACCAGAACGTCAACCGAGATGCTCTCTCACCCCGTCTATCATGCCATCGACCGCATGAAAGTCGGCCATTTCATTGAGGAATATGCCTTGTCAACCCTTCGCCAAACACAGGGATCAACCGAATTAATAGCACCAAGATCCTGGCATCTCAGGAGAAGTGAACACAACGCAGAAGCGATGACCTTGTGTCCTGAAAAAAATCGCATCCCACTGGCGAGATTCCGATTTTCCAAAATAGGCTCATTGACGTCCCGCCGTAAGGCGTCGCAGACATTGACGGTCTTCGCTGAGCCTTACGGACTCCCTCCGTACACCTTATTCGTGTAAGGTGTAGTGTGCGCTACGCTACCTGTTGCCGTCCAATACAGACCCCAGCGTGATGTGACGAGTTTGAGGCCTCACCGCCAAAATGTCGCTCAATTGTCTAACGAGGTCTCGGCAATTCTGGGCAGGCGTCGTTTCGACGGCTGGCAACTTAACCACGCACGGACTAGGGGATTATCTGTCTTCACTTGTCATTTGAGCCACGACTCCGAGATTCTGGTCTGGACCACCGTTTTTCAGCCCGCAGACGTCACAAACTATTAGTTGTATATAATTAGTTGAACAACTCAGCAAGGTCTGAGACAAACCCAACCACACTGCCAAAAGGTGGTGAAGAAAAGGCGAGAACAATGCCCAATCCAGCACTACGCACCCATCCCGCCTTCACCTTTGCTCACCTGCCACATGGCATGGCATTCTGCATTTGCGCGCGCCTGCGACTAAATACTCACCGTAACTACCACATGGTCGGTAATTCCCTCACCTCCTCGTAGCGTTCCCTCTCGCATCCGCTTCACTCTTCATCCACACACAGCCTTGCGGCAATGTCTGGCTCACCGCATCATGGCCGCCCGCCCCGGTGTTGGTTCCCAACCATGCAAGGACACGGAGATTGGGTGACGAGAGAGAGCCTTGGCCAGAGAGACAGACTTTCAATGTGTCTCTCCCTGCTTCTTCCTCGCCAGACCTGTACCAAGAGAGAAATCGTGTCGAATGTCCGTTCGACTGAATCACGATTGGAAGTCGTTGAACCAAACAGTTGTTGTGGAGAAGATTATTAAACAACTCGCAACCAGTTGCAGGTTCTCTTCCGGACATTCAAACATGGTTGAAGTATCATGGACATATAATTGGATAGATCGTATGAGACATGAGGTAGAGGAAGCCGAAGTACTATATACAGTCGAACTCGACATATATCATGTTTTAACCACCTTCTCTGAGTCGACCCCCCCGGGGTCTTGTAGCACATCAGTCTAACCGGGAGCACTGTGACCGTAAGCCGCCGGAGAGGAATTCACTTGTCGAATGCCTCCATAATACGGGGCCAATTCCGCGCATCACAATGTCCTTGGGCAAGACGGAATCAAGCTTGAACCCATGCATTTAAGTGAGAGCCATGATCATGGCGATACTACAAAACAGTTATGTTCGAGCCTGGTGGTTTCTCCCTAGCCCGTGATATGCATGCCGCCGAGGAGAAAAGGGAGATGAACAGAACTTATTGATTACTCTTTCCTCCCCATTGGCTCGGACACCCTGAAACCTATGACCTATCGGCTGCCAAACATCAGCTCTGATAAAAGAACTTCGGGGTACTCATCCAAATGTAGCTCCTACGTTGATGAGCCCTGGATGAGCTTTTGCTGCCCACCTTCCTTTATTACCAGGAGCAATATGTCCCGTCCGTGCCCAGTCGGCGACCCGGCGATTCTTCGACCCAATGCCTGCTCCGGGCCAACACTTGTTCAGCTCCAGGGCTGTTTCGGCATGATCTCATGAACACAGCAATATCAGAAGAAGCCCAGGTTCTAAAATACCGCTTGCTGGGTATATATTCATCGGCGAAAGTTGTCCGCACAGTCTCTGTTGTGGCGTGGCTGTGCCGGCGGCCTCAACTATTATAGGTCCAAGGATTAAGAAACATTATGATTGGGAAGAATCCTGATGTACCACAGTACAATTCCAAGAGTAGGGTAAACAACCCCTCTTATAGGATAGAGCTCGAGCGATAAAACCCAGCCAACCGCTTGTGATCGACGATCGTCCACCCTGCCACATTCTTCTCTCCTCTGGTTCATTCATGCGGTGTTGAGCGGTTCACCTCCGCCGTGCATGATTAGAAATCTGTCTTATCAAAAAGTCTTACAGTGTGAAAGGCAACCAATTGATTGGCAAAGTCTCCGTGTTATTGCAGGCTTCGCGCCTATCTTCTCGTGAACCTGACTCCTCCGTCACTCTGTGGCGTGATGGAAGATTAATCAACCGGTGTAAAAACATTGAGAATGCAGCCCGTTCCACCCAGAAGACCATGATGGAAGTATGCTCCGTGGGCCCAGACCGTGAACAACCCTTGAAACCCCGACAGGGACTCTTTGCCTCAATTTATCTTTTTCCTCCGAGGCGACCCGGCTCGACCCGGCTCCATGGTGAGCTGTAGCGCGAAGTTACCTCGGAATACCTGGCGGGCAAGAGTGGATCAGGAGTGAATAGCTACGAAGTATCATTAATTAATTTGACGGCCGCCGGGACTCTTCCCGCGCGTGCGGCTCTTCGCAAGCGATGCATGGAGCACCTCAGGTCCACGACACATGTGCCTTCGACGTGCTTCTTCGCTTGGACTCGTGCAGAAGCTGCATCACCAACAGCTTCTGTGACAGCGCGGCCGGTCTGGTGCGGCATGGCGGCCACTTGGCGTGACACGCTTCTTGAAACTTGGCCTGGGCGGCGCGTAAGTGCCTGGAAGAAGTATGGATGTACATACATGCGGAGTATAACTCCTTCACGGTATTTGGCATGGACACGTATTCGACTAACGCCAATAACGTCTCCCTCCCAGTCACTGGCGATGATCAAGCGCAGAGTCCAACAGTACCCGCTTCCCCATGGACCGTGGGCCTGCGTACATGGCGGACAAAGTGATTCGAGAATCAGAAGGAAGAGAAACCAAGGACAGGATCACGGCTGTTTCAAAACTTGCCGCCTATCATGGTATATCAGCAGAGGTCAGTTGATCACATTGGTGGAAACATCTGAGTGCTTCCAGACGAATCGACAGGGGCAACATGTCGAGCCGCCGTCATGCTCGCGACCCTTGCCTTCCACCTCTCCATGACAACCTCGGGATCTTCGTCGATCTTTTTTCCAACCAACACCAGAAGAAGATTTGTCTGCAAAGACGACCATCCGGCAACTCGTCCCGAAGTTGCCGTTCGATGACCGTGCGTCTTTTATAAAGGACAAAGGCGAACCAGGGTGGTGGTGAGATGTGAGGTGGAGGTGACCCAACTCAGGGGTACGCTAAAGTCACCAAAGTAGCCAAACCGTTGAGCCTCCCGTCTTGGCGGCAACGTTGAGGATCGGCCACCAATTACCACAGGGCTACGCTACGCCACGCCGCCGACAAAGAAGTCAGTCAACATCAACATCACATCTCACCCCTCCATTTGAGCACTCCCGCCGATGTGCGCGATGATCAACAACACCGCCTCGCGCTGTCAAGCACAACATCCATAGCAAACATCATCATGCCATGCTATGCGCATTTCAGATGACGAAGGGTGATCATCGTGGATCCCTCCCCGCCATGCGTCTTGTTGCGTCCTTAGCGGTTTCAGACAATCCCACGCATGCGCGGCTCCCCTTGCAATCACAGCCGCTTGGCCGCGGATGCATAACCCATTTCCAGGCTGTGTCGCCGCCCCAAGCCGGCCACATCCATCACACATTGTCCGCTTGCGTGTGGGCAAGGTAGCCAGGATCGAGAGTGATGCCCGGTTGAGCCACCCGAGGCCGCGGGCCATGTTGTTGATGCGCGCAAGGTCCCTGGTCCCCGGTCCCTGGGCCGCGGGACGCCGTCGTCTTGGATGAGGGGCATGTATGTCGTTGGTTGCTGTGTAATCAGAGGAGGGGGCAGAGATGATGGAGTCCACCATCAGGATATATAAGACGCCGTCATGTCCCATCAACTTGTAGATACTTCCCCTTTCCCTCACCAACCCAACAGGGCGGTTCAGCACTCCTTCACCACACAGTCATTCCTTTCTCACCACACACTTCTTCCTTTCGCTTCTTCCGGCCCCAGCAGCCGTTTCCAGTCTGTGACGTTCTTTTCTTCGATTCGCATTCACTCCTTGATTCCAACCGGTCTGGTCTCTCAAGGGCACTTGCTTCCAAGCCTGAGCTGGTCTACCGTTTTTTGTCTTCCTCCTTACTTGACATACACCACACCCATCCATACCACTTCCTGACCGCTCCTCGAACCACCACCACCACCATGTTCTTCCGCAACGCCGCCACTCTTGCTCTGGCCTACGCCACCACCGGCGTCTCCGCCCACGCGCTCATGTACGGCGTCTGGGTCAACGGCGTCGACCAAGGCGACGGCCGCAACGTGTACATCCGCACGCCCCCCAACAACAGCCCGGTCAAAGACCTCGCCAGCCCGGACATCGTCTGCAACGTCAACGGCGGGCGCGCGGTTCCGGACTTCGTCCAGGCATCGGCGGGGGACACCCTCACCTTCGAGTGGCTGCACAACACCCGCGGCGACGACATCATCGACCGCTCCCACCTCGGCCCCATCATCACCTACATCGCGCCCTTCACTACCGGCAACCCGACGGGGCCCGTCTGGACCAAAATCGCCGAACAGGGCTTCAACCCTTCCACCCGCCGCTGGGCCGTCGACGATCTGATCGACAACGGCGGCAAGACCGACTTCGTCCTGCCCGCGTCCCTCGCGCCGGGCAAGTACATCATCCGGCAGGAAATCATCGCGCACCACGAGTCCGAAACCACTTTCGAATCCAACCCGGCGCGGGGTGCCCAATTCTACCCGTCGTGCGTGCAGATCGAAGTCTCTGGCTCGGGCACCGCCGTGCCGGATCAGAACTTTGACTTCAACACGGGCTACACGTACGCCGACCCCGGGATCCACTTCAACATCTACACCTCGTTCAACAGCTACTCCATCCCCGGCCCGGAGGTTTGGACGGGCGCTAGCACCGGCGGTGGTAACGGCAACGGCAATGCCACGCCTACGCAGCCTACTCCCACTCCCACTGTCACTCCCACTCCCATCGAGACTGCCCAGCCGGTTACTACCACGACCACCTCGACCCGGCCGTTCCCTACCCGCTGCCCTGGCCGCCGCCTCAAGCGTGAGGAGCCCAAGGCTTGAAATGTCAGTCATGGGTTGGTGTGAAGAATTTTGTGCAGAAATGTACAAGTTGGATTTCGGGCTTGAGGCCTCTGGAGGTGGGAGAGCAGTGATTGGGGAGAGAGACCTGATACCTCGCCATGAAGGTGATGGAGGGAAACAAAACCAAAGAAATCAGTTTCTACGTGTAGATATTTGGATGCTTCGGTCGTATATATATCTCACCTTGGCCTTGGCGCCGTTGACCTGTTTCACACACTTTCTCCTGGTCTGATGATCTATTAGTGATCCCAGTGACCTGCTTTGCTTGTTTGTGAACCCTCACTCTGTGAGTACTTCTTCTCGCAGTCAACCCAACCAACCACAGTTGCGGTCGTAGGATGTGGCAGAGGACCCGCGATTCAAGAGACTGTACAGGTTTTTCATCCGGCCCGGAAGGGGAACGGTTATCCTGCAGTTACGAAGTAGATTATCTCGACAATAGATGGTCGGGCACGCCCTGAAAAGGCCACATGGGAGTACCAATCCTCTTACGACCACCACCGTTACAAACAGACACATCAACTTCACACATCACACATCTCAAAACTCGCCATAAAACCAACTCGAATTTCCAATCTACGCTGGCTATGGCTAACGATAATCTACCTTTTCTGTCTCCAATCTTTTTCATCCCCCACCTCTGCGTCGCGGAGGAACCCACCCTGTCCAAGAGTGGGCCGACTCCAAAACGAGAGGACCAACAACTCAACCCACTAACAACGCTTCTGTTAGTTTTGCAACCTCCTTTTTCTTCCACTTCCCCATCCTCACCACACTCCACCTCCCCGACACCACAACTCCAAACACCAAACACCTCTCTGACAAAAGCAATCACCATCATGACCGGTAGCGAAAGAGCGTGATCCAAAGAGCGCGCACCAAAGTTCGAGACCGATAATGCCGACACAACCTTCTTCATCATCACCCGGGGCTTCCCGCCCCTTCTTAGTCAATCACGCGGGCTGGCGCTGGCATCCTGGGTTGCTTTATCCTTCTCAGTCGTCTCCGCCGCCTGGGTGTTGGACGCGCCAGCCTGAGTGGCTGCGGCCGCGGCCTGCGAAATGGTCGTCGTCGAGGCGGGCGTCATGGGCAAGCCCTCAATCGGGCCTTCGGTCGAGCTGCCCGTGCTAAAGTACTCGCCAAACACGCGCTCCTCGAGGTCCATGTCCTTCCAGTTGCGCACGCCCGACTTCTTCTTGGCCTGGCGCCGGAAATAGATGCGCTTGCCCCACTTCCATGCCTCGACGCCGCCAAAGAACAGACCGGCGGCGATGAAGACGATGCCCCACTCCCATGTGATACCCGTGTGCTTGAACACGGCGTGGTTGATGACGGGGATGTAGAGGGTCGGGAAGAGCGTGACGAAGCCACCAATGATGGCCCAGAAGAGGAATTGGTTGCGCCAGACGTCGTAGAACCACTGAGTGAAGTAGCGCTTGCTGCCCGGCTGCATGCGGAAAAAGGACCGGCGCATGTCAACCAACTCCCAGGCAAGGAAGAGGGCGAACCAGGTCAGGCATGCAAAGGTAGTGGCGCGGGCGCGGAACACAGTCTCGCACTCCGGGCTGAACGACTCGTTACAACGCTCACCCAGATTTCCGCCGCCCCAGGCGTAGACGCGCAGGACGAAGCTGGCAAGGCAGAGGATGGAAATCCAGACGCCGTAGACAACCATATCGACCATGAACTCGGTAGTGAAGACGCCGGTCTTGAGAGGATGCGGCGGGCGGCGCATGATGTCCGGCACGGCACGCTCGAAGCCCAAACCCATGTCGGGCATACCCGAGGTGACCATGATGATCCAGACGATTTCGACGGGGGCGAGAGGGAAGACCGAGAGGGACGAGGAGTCCTTGAAGGCAAGACCGACGAGAAGGACGCAAGCCTGGGCAATGTTCTCGGCAAGCACGTGCAGGATGAACTTTTGGATGTTGTCGAAGATGCGGCGGCCTTCCTCGATGGCGGCGACGATGGAAGCGAAGTTGTCGTCCGAGAGGACAATGTCCGAGGCGTCCTTGGCAACATCGGAGCCGGCCTGACCCATGGCAATGCCGACGTCGGCGCGACGAAGAGACGGAGAGTCGTTGACACCATCACCAGTCTAAAAGGGGAGAGTTAGTCGGCAGCGGAAACGAAAAGACAGGCAGTGGAATGCTTACCATAGCACAGAACTTGCCACGCCTATGCAGGGCGTCAATCATGCGGACCTTGGTGCTGGGAGCGCAACGAGCAATAACCAGGGGGAGCACGGGCAGCTGATCGATCTGCTCATCGGTGAGGGCATCGAACTCGGTAGCAGTCATGACGATCGACTTGGCAACCGCAGCGCTGATGCGGTCCATGCGCTTGGGCAAGATGCCAACCTCGATGGCAATCGCCTTGGCCGTCTCTGGGTGGTCACCAGTGAGCATGTGCACAGCGATACCAGCCTCGTGGCACTCGCGAACGGCAGGAGCCGACTCGGGACGGGGAGGATCGTAGAGACCGATGAGACCCAGGAAAGTGAGATCGCGCTCGACTTCGTTGCGGTCCGTGTCCTCGTTGATGTCCGGGGTGTCGACCATCTTGCGAGAAGCCAGAGCCAACACACGCAGGCCGAGGCCGGCGAAGGTCTCCATGTTGGCAATGATTTGGGTGCGGCGGTCTTCGGTCAAAGGAACGACGGCGGGCTGGCCCGAGCTCGACGAAGAGTCATCCGAGGCACAGAAGTGCGTGCACACCTTGAGCACGCGCTCGACGGCACCCTTGGTGAAGGCGTAGTGTTCTCCCGAGTGAAGGTTCTTCATGATGACGCTCATGCGCTTGATGTCGCTGTCGAAGGGGAACTCGGCAACCTCGTCCCACTGGCCGGTGCCGTCGTCCTTCATCAGGTTGAGCCTGTTCTTGCCGAAGCGGCTGGCAAACACCTGGATGGCGATCTCGGTGGGGTCACCACGGGCGTGCCACTGGCCCTCCTTCTCGAAGACGGTGGCGACGTTGGCGAGAGCGGCCACGGTGAGGAAGTTCTGGAGAGAAGACTTGCTGGCGGCCAGGTGCTCGGAAGGGGGCGCAACGGTGCCCTGAGGAGCAGCCTCCTTTTCGCCATCGCGCTTACGGAAGTCAATCTCGCAGGGCTGGCGGGTGTCGTGACGGATGTTGCCCTGAGTGGGGTTGAAGGGCTCGTTCGAGGTCAGCTCGACGGTGTAGGTGCCGAGGCCGGGGATCCAGGCGCCGCGGGCGACCATCTTGCCCTGGGTCAGGGTGCCCGTCTTGTCGGAGCAAATGTCGGTGACGGCGCCGAGGGCCTCGAGACTCTTGAGGTTGCGGACGATGACGTTACGCTGGACCATGCGCTTGGTACCGGCGGCCATGGTGATGGTCAGCACGACGACGAGCGAGGCAGGGATCATGGACAGGCCGGTAGCGACGGCGTAGATGATGACCTCCTGGCGCGTGTTCCAGCGGTTGGCGCTGAGGACGATGATGGCGCAGACGACGGCGATACCAAAGAGCAGCATGGCCAGCTTGCTGAGCTTGCGCTGCAGCGGGGTGCCGACGTTGACGCCCAGGAAGCGGCCGATGGCATCACCGAGGGTGAGGGTGTAGGCCTCGAGGTAGCGATGGGGACCGGCCTTGCCCTTGTGGTTGCGCTTGACGGGACGGACGCGGCGCTCCTTCTTGTGAAGCTCGGCAGCGATGGCGCCGATCTCGGTGAAGGTGCCGGTAGCGAAGGCGATACCGCGGGCACGGCCCTTGGTGACGGTCGAGCTGCTGTAGGCGACGTTGAGGCGGTCGCCCGGGCCCGTGTTGTCGTCAAAAATGGCATGCTCGCGCTTGCGGACAGGCAGAGACTCGCCGGTCAGTAGGGCCTCGTCCGTCTCGAAGTTCTTGGCCTCGACGATCCTGATGTCGGCGGGGATGGTGTCACCCATCTTGACCTCAATCAGGTCACCAGGGACGACTTCTCCGGAGGGCACGACGATGGCCTCACCATCGCGGACAACGGTGGCGGTCGGGGAGCTGAGGGAGCGCAGGGAATCCATGGTCTTTTCGGCCGAGTACTCCTGGAAGAAACCGACGACGACGTTGAGAATGATGACGGCGGCGACGACGCCACCCTCAATCCACGACTGGATACCAAAGCTGACGGCCATGGCCAGGATGAGCACCTGTCTTGGGGCGTTAGCGGGTCAATGCTCCAAAAGGGTGAAAGGGTAAGTGCGCCTCCCTACCATGGTCATGGCATTGGCGACCTGAGCGACGAGGACGCGGAGAGGCTTCACGCCCTCCTCCTCTCCCAGGGTGTTGGGGCCGAACTTCTCGAGACGGGCTTTGACCTCGGCAGAAGACAAGCCGGAGAGGACATCGGTCTTGAGCTCGGCGGCGACTTGCTCGTAGGTGAGAGCATGCGCCGGACGGCTCATGGGCTCGTTGGACTGGCCCGAGACATGGGCGGCTTGGTCGCCAGCCCTGCCTTTGGACTTGGCCATGATGGCAGAGGGGGTTGGGGTGTGTTGTGGTCAGCCAGAAAAGAACTCCCCAAGATGCCCAAGAGTGCGTGTAAGTGAGGAGGAATGCAGAGAAGGCGGGCGAGCAAGGAGATGTGGTGTAGTGTTGGATGGCAGAGACAAGCAGTAACTCCCACACAACAGCAACAAGACAAGAACAGCACGCCAACCAAGGCCTCACTTCACCTCCTAGGCAGCAAAGGGGAGCACAATGGCAATGGAGGAAAGAAAAAAGGCGGAAGGCAGAAGGTTGTTGACTTGGGGGAAGCTTCGAGTTTTGGGGCAAAAAGTTGGGTGGGTCCCGAGGCTTCTTGGCATGCGGCATGCATCGGCCACACCCTTGTCCGCATCTTGGAAGCTGCTGTCGCCGATCCTGAGGGTTTTTTTGTTGGTTGCGGCCATGAGTAAGAGAAGAGAGCGAGAAGGTCACCTCTGGTACCTATCCGGAGACTTGGATACTCGGGCACTCACTATCGGTAGTGACTCATATACACCATCAATGCCACAATGATCACCTGGTCCCGGAAACTTGGAAACTCCAGAAGTAGTATTTCAGTGGTGAGACTGTCGCTGTGTCATGGAGTCCAGTGTCAAGATCCGGCTTTCACGTCTCGTTATCGTCAATCGCTGCCGTCATGGATTCCGCCTGCAGGTCTCGCAGGTGGTCCTGCCTTGGTTGGAGACTGTGGCGGGGTTTGCCCCGCACTGCCGGGATTTTGGCTCTTGGCGCACTGGGGGTGGAAGGAATCCTCAGCGTCTCAGTGTCGCCCAGGGTGCGGCTCGTTTCCAACGTCTTTTTTGGATGCTTGTCAGGAAAGTGGGATGCTGCCGCGCACAGTGGGAGAAGGCTGCGAGAAGCGAGGCCAAGGCTGACTGCGGTTGGCTGGGCTGTGTCGGGATTCCCCACGTCCGGCAGGTGAGTTGTCGACGACGAGGTGAAGGCGGTGAGACTTTGGAATCACAGCCGCGGCTTTGTTGTACACACTACGTACACACTACCCAAAATTGAAACCGACGACGGGGAACCTGGAACGTGGAAACCTGCCCGAGTCCGGCGTTTTTGCCTTCCATTTCGTTTTTTCGCCTTCCATCACATGCTTGCAGCGCTTAATTGATGAAACAACAGGTGACTTTGGAGGTTGCGCTCCGTATTGTGGTGGATTCCTCATTTGTCGACTTCAGCCTTTTCAGGTCGTAGCGCTATTTCGCCTCGTCAAGTCTCCCTACCAATGGCCCCGATAACCTGATAGTAACGTCAGCTCGGCAACTGCGATAGTCGAGACAACCTCCGGATTGCAAAAAATTTGTCGAAATTTGTCGGGGTTCCATTGCAGGAGTACGTGTACATCCGTGCAATCCATGCCACCCTCCTCACTAGCTCCCGTCTCCTTCGATTTGTTGTTCGGCCTGCCCTGGATGCAGCGATGCAGCTGCAGGTGCTCGTTAATCTCTACTGTGTACGTACCTGACTTGGTCTCTACACAGTACGGTGTAGCAGACCGTCCCCTTGGATGCAGCTCTCCAACGACGGGCTCCACGCTAACTCGCCATACACGTGTCCGGCCCGACATCCTCATTGGTTCCCCCGGCCCTCCGCTGCCAAGCCCCGCCTCTCCAGGGCTGCCGGCTCCGCCCGACCGGTGGGCCCGGAGGCGGCACGGTCGGACCCCCGGCTACCTTATTGGTCCAGCCACCCGAGGACACCCCCTTGACAGACATCAAACACCACCCCCCTTTTTGTTGATAGAGACGGCTCCAGCAATTGGCAACTGGACCCGGAGCTAAGTCGGCAACGGGGCCCGGGACGGAAGGGCGACGGGGAGGGTGTGACGGGAGGGTGACGAAGGGGACATTGTTGCTGAGAATCACGATCTTTTTGCGTTTGGTTTCATCTGCCGCAGGTTGACTGCCGTCGACCCTAAAATCACGAACTTGGACTCGTGAGGTCTTACTGTTTTGGGATCAAAACCTCGGGTATGTGCAATAAATAGACAACGGCAATGCAGGCTGTCGGTCCGTGCATATGCGGCTCAGAAGCAGAGAAATATCCATTGTAAATCGGTATTACCCAAATCTCGCAGATATTCGAAAGTCGGTTGATTGGTGGTTTGTTGGTGTTGATGCAGATGGCATCTTGAAACTCATTACCACCTGTGGTGGTAGATGGCTGAGTTCTCAGGCCAGATTGTCGTCACATCACAGGGCCAAGATTCAAGCATTTGAGCTTAAAATGACTTCCTGAGAGATCAACAGACACTGCGCAGAGTTCCCCTATTATAATTATCATGAACATGGTCTAACGCTATAATACTATGTACATAGGTTCAAACACACAAAGATCAGTTTAATCCAGACTACACCTTCGTCTTCCACAACGAACCCTCTCCCTCCCGTTCCCTCATGATTCTTTTGGCCTTGACATATCTCGCCGCCGCCAACAGCACCGTGGCCAAGAGCAGCGTGGCGCCCGCAAATCCCTGAGCGCCATGATACCTCCCACCCTGAGCTGAGATGATGGCCCCCGCGATCGGCGGTCCTGCCAACGTCGCAAACCCAACAATGGTAAATCCCATGCCCATCCTACTCCCAGCCTTCTGGGGGTCCGACGTCAAGCTGCTCAGGCCGGCAGGGAAGAGGCTCTGAATGCCGCCAGCAAACAAGCCGTAGAAGACACACCACACATACAGCCCGGGGACTGAATCAACAGCCATCCAGGCCAGGACGCACGCTCCAGCCACGGCGGTGACAGGCACAAAAACGTTGAGGATACCCAGGCGGTCGGCTAGGTGGTTCGGGATCAGTCGGCCCGGACAACCCACCCCGTTGAGGACCAGCAGCAGGTTCAGGCTGTCGGTGAAGCTGAGCCCGATGACGTCCCTGCTGAAGGACGCGATGTAGTAAAAGCCGAAGTACAGCCCGAGGAAGAACTATTATTCACCACACAAGTCAGCCAACAGCCCTTTTTCAACTCCTCGACAATGGCCACACAGCGGATAGACAATAGATAAATGATCAAACTCACCGAAAACCCCGCTGCCACAAACAACGTATACTCCGCCTCCCGAAACGCCCTCCACTCAAACAACGGCCCGCTCCTCCGCGGCGGCACCCTCCTCTTCAACCCGACCATCCCCACCACGAACGTTGCCAGCTGGACATACCCCAACATCCTCATCGCCGCCGGCATCCCCTCTCTCGGCGCCATCTCCCGCACAATGCTCGGAAACACCAACCCGCCCGTCGCGCTCCCCGACGCCGCCATGCCGATCGCCAGCGCGCGCCGCCGCGAAAAGTACGTCGACACGGTGGCGATGGACGGACAGAAGAGCAACCCGTTGGCGATGCCCAGGACGACGCCCTGTGCGAGCACGAGGTGCCAGTACTGTGTGGCCGACGCGGCGGCGAAGGTGGCGCCGATTTGGAGGGCTGCGCCGAAGATGTAGACGGGGCGGAAGTAGCCGGCGTCAGTGAGCCGGCCGGTGAGCGCGCCGATGAAGAAGATGAGGAAGAGCTGGATCGAGCCGATCCAGGAGATGTCCGAGGGTGGACGGTGCAGGGTGGTGGTGTAGTGCGATTGGAAGATGCCGAAGGAGTTGATCATGCCCCAGGTGTTCATGACGACAAGGTGGGTGCCGAGGACTGCGAGGGATTAGTATTTTAGTGGTTGGTTGTCTGAGGGGTGATGAGCTGATGGAGAAGAAGGGAGGGATCAGGGTTGTGCCATAATGAGTGACCAGAAGAGGGAATAACAAAATAGTGACATGTTTTCCCCGCCGTCGAGATTCAGGGGGAAAACCAAAACAACAATGATAGGGGAAGAGTAAGGGGAAGAATCAACATACCAGCACCCCACGCCCGCCATCCTCCATCCGGCGGTGGCTCAACTTCCTCCGTACCTTCACTCCCTCTACTGTCCGTACACCTCCGAGGGTTCTCATCCAAGAGAAATTGCCTCAACAAACCCACTGCCTTCTTCCATCCTCCTTCCTCTGATCCATCGCGGTCTCCCTTGCCTTGAGCAACCCCATCTTGACCGTGTCTACCAACGGTGTCATCGCTGTAGACCACCTCCTCTTGCTCCGTTTCAACTTCTTTCTCAGGATCCATTTTGCTGTCGAGTTCCTTGTCTGTTTGTGATGGTGTGCCGACGACCGGCCGTTGCAGTGATGAAATAGGCGGCGTTAACGTCGCTGACGAGCCGTTGCGATTCATGGCTGATGATAGTTCTGGTGAATTGGCCACATCGTGTTCTTCTTCGGCCCTGCTTGGCCTGGTCTCGTGGCCCATGGCTTTGCGCTTTTTTTTACGACGGAATCTAGTGGTGGTCTTGGTGGTTGAGCTTCATTCTAGATCCGAGGGTGAGATCGTGCACTCCGAGGAATTGTCTGGCCTGGAGATGCGGCGAATACAGTTGACCCAATCTTTAGATAATCGCCCGTCAAGAGCAAGTCCAAGCAATATTCATGTCGCTGATACAGAGAAGGCAAGTCGCGGGGAGTATGTGAAACACATCTCAGTGTTTATAACCAACCCACAGCAACCACTATCCTGCACCAAACTTTGACTCATCACAGTTCTAGAACCAAGATTTTTCTACGAAAGCTCCAACGTCTAGTCCACATGTGGGCATTCCGGACATAAGAGGAGTCATGGCTTTTTACCCCCGGATCCACTTCACCGGGTAACATTGCCGTGGTTCTGGCGGTGGACCTCGGAATACGGAGTAGTGCCTGGCCACCGCTAGTATTACTAACGCGCATGTTACTCGACGCCCTTGGATTGACTTTTTTTCGTTGGCCCCAAGCTTGCGGTTGCTGACTAGTAGGATTGCAGCCGGTAGACTCTATTAGCCCCTCCCCCGGCCCGGCCGATGTACGGCGCGAAGCCGAGCGGAAAGCAGGGGGGCGGATGCACACTGGAATCGCCGATGTCGCATCGGATCCCGCCCGGGGGCATATCTGACGGTCAATGACGTCGGCATGCCACTGAACGCAGGACTTGAAGTTGGCTGGTGCGTCTTCAAGACAGTATACACCATCAGGCAATAACACACGTTGCAACTGTCCTAAAACCCCGAGATGTGTTATAGATATCTAGGTACCTAAATTCTGGTCTTAGCATTTAGTACGGGGCGATGGCTAGGTAAGAAAAGAGAAAAAACTGTGTAAACGGAAAGCGAGGGCTTCTGGGGATGTGTTGATTGGTACATGGAGTCGCCTGTGAGTGAAAACCGCGCTCCACTTCACCTTGCCCTGAGCTTACCTAGAGGGACTGAGTTGGGGCAATATTTAGTTATAATTAAGTGCTCATAACTTTGGCTGAACAGCATCCACTGTGCTCTCCCAGGCGACTGGCAACTCTGAGTACATGAAGCAAGACTGGAGGGCTCAGTGTATTCTTGTTTCACGTACACGGTGCATGTCTACATCCCCCCAGGGCAAACAAAGGGTGGTGGTGCATGTTGTGAACGAAGAGGTGTTATCAAGCGCTGGTTGGCAAAGGATAAAGTCCCTGCTCTCTCGCGCTTGTTCGCTTGGAATGAAAGAAACTCTTGTACAAAACCTCCCCTTTCCTCCCCTTGACAGTGAAAATGAGGATAGGCGAGGTATTTACATGCCTTTGTAACATTTCTCTGACAGGGGATGTGCAAAAGTCAACGTTCATTACCAGACCTTGTATGCTGGGCCTTAGCAATAGTAGTCTTTTGCTTTCCCCTTCCCCTTATCCTGGCAGCGTTTCTCAGCCTCCTCTTCCTGCTCCTCTCCCTCTCCCTCCCCTTGATGCTCCACCTCGACCTTCTTGTCAAGTGGAGCAGCAGACTTGTCGTTGTTGTCGTTGTTCATCGACTTTGCTTGGTAGGAGGGCTGGGTGAAGAAGTCGACGAGCTTCTGTGCCGCTTGAGGATCTTCGGTCAGCTTGGAATGCATGAGCTGGACGACTTGGATGAAGGACTGGGCGCGGTCAGTGTTTGCGGTGGGTTTTGTGTCGTTCATAGGTTTGCTTTCCGCGACGTGAGCCGTCGCTGCAGAGCACTCCGCGACACTGCCCTGCACTTGGGAGGAGCTCGGCTGGTTGGGGAGCTTCGGAAGTTGAAGCTCTTGGGCGTGATCGGCTTTCTCGGCTTGCTCAACGATGGTCTTGACGTGATGAGGCATCCCGGGCTGTGCAGGGTCGTCGATTGGCTTGGGCTGGAAAAGCTGGATGAATTGGATGAACATCCTGAACAGTTCAGGGTTTTCAACCAGCTTGGCTTCATCAATCCGCTTGACCTCCTTCATCACCCTGGCCTTCTCGGGTCGACCGGGCACATAAGCCTGCTCCAGTTGATGGGCCAGGTTGGGCTGCTCGATTTCCGCAACCAGCTCGACCTTGTTGATGGGCTGGACGGGGTCGACGTGATCGGTGATCTTGACGGAATCGGTGTGCTCAACTCTTTGGGCTGTTTCAACATCCGTGGCTGGCTTGTGTTGCTCAGGATGAGACGTTGTGACGTTCATCTCGGCATTGTCATGCTCATGAAGCTGCTCGAGCTCTGTCGCGGCTTCGTCTTGCTCGGTCAGCTCGACGTGATCAGTGTGATTGGACATCTCGGTCGGGTTTGCCGGTCCAGACTGATCCAGCTCCTTGAAGTGGTCTGTCTCCTCGTGCCTCTCAGTCTGGTTGGTCGGGTCGACGTGCTTAGGGCCATCGCCCATCTCAGCTCGTGCGGAGTTCTCGGGCTGGTCCGAGTGATTGACCTGCGGCACGATCTGGTCCTTCTCAACTGGGAAGCTGATCTGCAGAACCATTGCTGAAGCACCTGCTCCCTCGGTCTGGCCAGCGCTCTCAACTTGCTCGGCGTGCTCAGCCGGAACCTCTTGCTGGGTCTCCTAGACCTGTGAGGTTTGGCCCGCTTGGTCAGTCTCCGGGACTTGCTCAGCAGAGTCCTCCTCAACCCGTTGGTCAGCTTGCACCGCCTCTGGATGGCTCTGCATGTACTCCCTGTTAATTGCTTCAATTTCGTTGTGAGTTAAACCGTGGCCGGAGAGGAATTCGAGGCCGCCCCTCATGAGCATTTGGTATTCCCTTGTGTGAAGCCAGGCCGTTTCGCGGTCATATTCCTCTCTGATGGCGTCCTCGAAGTTGCTGAGAAGGTCTGGAGGAGGAAAGCCAGGAGAGCATGTCCATTCGATCTGGCTCAGGTCTCCTCTGCTCCAGTAGCCGTGACCTCCTCTCTTGTAGATCTCATTGCGGATCTGGAATGACAAGTGCATCTCTTTCAGATCCTCCTCAGTGTACGCAAGAGGGTGTGGCTCTGATTCTCCCAAGTAGTTTTGGAATTCGTGTTCCATTCGTGCATGGTCCCACATGACGTAGGCACGCCAGATGAGATGCTTGTCTTTTGTGCTCCAGGTTACCGTATCCCAGATTGGTTTGTCGGAATTCACCCTCTGCCAAGTCATGAAAGGGCTGCGGTCGGGATCTTCTTTGTGGTCGTTCGGGTAATTCGATGAGCTGGTGCGGTACCGTGATGCAAGTGTGAGCACATCTTCGTAGGTCCATCCTTTGATAGGATTGGTAGTCTTAAGGCCATCCTGGATGTTTTCGTTGTCGAAGTCCGGCATGTCAGCCAGGACATCCAGCAATGGCCACTTGATATCGTGACCGAAAGAGTCTGGAAAGGGAGTGGGCCTCAGCACCTTGTTCTTGTCATTGTAGGTCGTAGCAAGGACAAACTGGTGGATGAAGACAAGGCCCGAGGCAAGCTTGATTATGGGGGTCAGCAAAGCGACCAGCACATCGAGCCATTCCAGATTGGAGATATCAACAAACACCGGCAAGAATAGTGGCCTACCATGCCATCTACAAACCAATTTGGTTCTTGGTATTCAACGTAATTGACCTCCAACTCGCCGTAGTCAACATCGTGTGCGAGGATGTCGTGCAGTCCTCCTGTATTTCCAAGCAAGCAAGGCATGTCGGTCAGAAGACTCCTCAAGGTCTAAGCTTGACGCAGGGAAAAGGTTGATCATATCTTACCTAGCATCAGGTCGACGTGCAAGAATTCGTAAGCACACCTCTTCTGCTCGATCTCCCAGGGCAGAAGTGGCGCGAGGAACAAACGACGAATGTCTTCCTCGCGGACGTCACCGTGCCGGAAAAGGATGGAGTAGAGCTCGATGCAGTAAAACGCGCGACAGAACCGAAGGTGCTCGAGGACAGAAATGGGCGATGGAATGGTCGGTTCGAGTTGCTGGGGGGAGTCGCTGGAGCTGGGAAGCGGAGTGTATTTTGCCAGAGCACTGCTTGAATACTTGGTGGTGAAATACTCAACCGCATCGTGGAGTTTGCTCATGTTACGGATGAGCTCCGATGGGAGGGTCGAAATGCGGGCTGCCATTCGGGCCGGGGAATTGAGCAATTCCTCGAGCAGACCTTGGACAGACTCAGCAGGTCGAGGAGCACGTGGCAGACGAGAAGCCTCAGCCACAGCGACAGCGTACGGTAGGAGGGCAGGGCCAATTTGGCGGCGGATGACGGAGACCTCAACGGCATGATTCTCGAGGAAAGAGGAGTAGAAATGGCGGCATGCGAGAACAGCAGACTTCAAGGACCTCGAATGATCGAGATTTGCCAGGATGACGCCCGTGATTTCGAGGGGTAACTTGGTGATGCCCGTCATGTTGGTGGTTGAGCTCTCTCGGGTACTCACGGGTCGAGGCTGGAGAAGGAATGAGAGGAAGTTGGAGGTCTTGAGATGGTGCAAAGGGAAAGTTTGCGAAAGGGCATTTGGGGCAGCCTGGGGTTGGGTTTGCTTTGGCTTTTTTGGTCGCTCAAGGTTTTATGTTTAGATTTCCATTTGAACCTGACAGCTTCCAGATTCCCAGGTTGTGTGTGCACCGTGAACAAAGACATGTCATAGTTAATTATCGGTTTTGCGGGTGTTGCTTGCACAGTACAAGTATCATTGTGTTACATCAAAGTGACAACGTCCGTCCAAACCATGAGGGCAACAAGAAGACGGACAAAAGAAGAAAGAAAGAAAGAAAGAAAAAGGGAAGGAAAGAAAGGAGGAAAGGTATATTTTTCCTCTTTCTTTTAAGGAAGGAAGATGATTTTTAAGAGGAAAGACTATTTTGGAGGGCTACCATTTTCGTGGAGTGTAGGCATTTTGGAGGCCCAAGATATTTTGGAGCGTAACTATTTTCCCATTGAAACTCGCGTGCGATTCTCCCTCACTCGCCGCAATTTCCTGACTCGTAGACCACGGCTGGGATGCTTTCTCAACAACCCCCCCCACCCCCCCCCCCACCCCACACACGCTAAGGCACGTATTGCCCTCCCAGGATCTCGTGAGGTGGTGGAGCATGACGTGGAGTATGGAGCGTTTTTCGTCGACTATCTTACCTATGGTGCGAACATGACCTGGAGGGAGGATTGGGTATGTATTTTCAATTGTTTGGCGCATTGCATCGCAACATTACGTTATTACTCCGGACTATGGACAGAGGGTGCCTGTCATTCTTTTCCTTTTTTCCTCGTTTCTTTTTAATCGTCTCTTTTTTTCGTTTCTCTTCTTTCTCTTCTTTCATTTTCTCGTTTTCATATTTCTCTCTTTATGGTCCACTGTGCATCTACTATAATTATGCAGCCTTGAATCTGCTAACCACAGGCCCCTCTTAGCTCTCATCTGGGATCGAGTTTATCTATGATCTGGTCAACTGCTCGGATTATGACAGAAACATGCACTGCTCCAAGACGCTCTCCATGCTGCTTGGACAGCCAGGGGAGATCGGACCATCGTAAAACCGTTTGATTGGGATGAGATCGAGCTTGACGGTGACACCAGGCTGATCTCTGATGTGCCAGAATCCGAGCTGCTGGCAAAGATCTTGCAGTATCGCATTGACCAGCCGGATCTGAAACTCATTGATCCCGACCCTGACCCAGCCCCTTTTTTGCCTGGCACGAGGCCTCGAAATGCAGGCTGATGCGCCTTTGGCGCATCAGCGATCATTGCGATATCTGGTTTCGTTGGCGAGCGTATGCGATGTGGGACCGCGAACGCATCAAAACCGAGTTTGCCGACACCCTGGGGGCCGAATGGCCAAGAGGGGTTCGAAACCCCCTTCTCGAATACACCAGTGAGGAACAGGAGCAGATGTACTGGTCATTCGTGATCCGATCCCAAATTTGGCAGAGAGGGGGTCTCGGATACTGGAGCGAAGCGGACCTGAGCAGAATCCAATGGAGTAGCGGGAAACCTCCCAGCGATATTGACGACGCCATCAACAAAGCTGTGGAGCAGTGGCGTCAGGAGATGGAGAAATCCCGAGAGGAGATAATGGAAAGGTTCAGGCAAAACGACTCAAGGCTCAGAGGGGGATCTGCTCAGCAGGGCCCAGAGACCGACCAAGCTGGCTAAACCTTATAGGTGTATACTGTCTTGAAGATATATATCAGCTAACTTCAAGTCCTGCGTCAGTGGACTTTAAGAGCTAATTCGACTGATGTCCCTTTTCCAAATAAAAACACATGGCACTAGGATGGAGATGTGCCATTGCTCCCATACAACCTCACGACATCTATAAGCGGGTCTCTCCTCGTCCTTATTCCTACAGTAATTACGTCCAGGAATATACCCACAAGTGAAAAGGCGTCACCCCTGAAGCGAGCCTCACCGCACTCCATCTGACCCACCACCAAGACAGGCCGCGAGATACTCCGCACATAAAAAATCTGCTTCCGGCCGTTCTCCGCATCAAATCGGAACCACACACGATTTCCATCGGGTATGGTGTAGCGGTAACATCGTTGACTCTCAACTGTTCCAACAGTTGACTGCTCTCTCAACAGCCCCGGGTTCGACTCCCGGTATCCGAGTTCTGATGTTCTTTTTTTGCGCTCATTTCCTTTTTTGGCCCGGTCAAACATCTCCTCAGGGATGTCGCTGTTCAGTGTTCTGCATCCTGCTTTCCACATCAATGTCTCCGGCGATATGTTTCTCAAGATGTTGAATGTTTTGATGTGTGATCCCGAACTAGGCTGTGAGAGTAGGTACCCATGCCGGGCTAGCTGGTTGGACTTAGCAGGTCTCAATGTCTGAGAAAGGCATGATTCCGCTCCTGGCCCAGGACTGCGAGTGAAGGCCATTAATAATTTACACGGCGAGATACGTGAGCGTGCCGAATTACCCTATATGGCTGCCATAGTTGCGCGAAACAACTTCGCCTCAACGGATTCCTTTCTCATAAAGCCTCTCACGGGCGTAACCCGGCGCATGGAACAGGCACTCATGTGATGCTCTCTGGAAGTTGATGATGCCTCAAGGCAAACCTGGTTGGCGCGCATGGGAAGGTTGAAGGAAGCCATTGCACCATATTAGCGCCCAATATCAGGCACTACCGGAGTGGCACCTCAATCACCGGATAATCTTCACCATCATCTATGAGGCGGCCGTTTCATGTACACGACGATCTCCCGGGGGCCCAACGTGCTGCAAAGTGGCTGTAGGGTAATATGAGCAGGACGGGTTCGACGGGTTAAGGAGGTTATTATGCTTATTAATCGATGTCAGGGGTGATGAAGGGATTGGAGATTGAGTTGACTTCTCAAAACAGCAGATAGGGGTGGGCCGAACGTAGCAAGAATCATCGAGGATATGGAGGAAGCCCATTCAGAATCGCTGCCATAGGTCTACCTAAGCGGCTGCATCCGCTGTCCAACACCCTAGTCAAGGTTGCCGTTCCCCGGACCAAGACATGTCGGCAATGAGACGAGTTAATCTATCCCCACAAAATCGGAGATTTAATACCACAGCCAGCCCAGAAGCGGGCCAACCGGGTTTGGTCTGGGGAACGGGAAGCGCTGTCGACATCACCGTGCCGGGTCTAAGGAGGTTTGGAAGGTAGACGTAGCATGGCGGTGGTTCAGGCTAAATGCCGAAGCCCCCAACATCCACTTCGTCATCGCGGATGGAATCCTTTGACGTCTAACAGGGGCGGATGTCACAGGAATGTCACATCGGACGCAAGGAGGTTAGACTTGGTCATAGACAGCATAGACAGCTAGTATAGATCGGTAGGACATAGAGTACGAACCTAGACATCCCGGAATAGGAAGCCCAGGGGTCTCTGATGGAATATAAGAATCCATCCACCACCCATCATCCTTCCCTACCTTCCAACCTCACCACCAAGGCAGCCAACCTCACTGTCCGAGTGTCACCAAGCAACCACTCGCCTCGAAAGGTCCTTCACCATGGTCAAGCCGACCGTTCTTCTCACCGCCGCCCTCGCCCCGGCCGCCGCGCTGGCCGGTCCCATCCAGGGTCCCCAGACCAAGACCGAGAGCACGCTCGGTGCCCGCCAGTGGTGGGGAGGCGGCTACTACTTCCAGAACTGGTCCGAGGGTGGCAGCAACATCCGCTGCGTGAACGGCCAGGGCGGCCACTACACGGCGCAGTGGAACAGCCGCGGCGGCTTCGTATGCGGCAAGGGCTGGAGCTATGGCGGCAACCGGTATATTTCTTCCCCGGCAAACCATACCTGACTTAGTGTGTCTGCTAACCTTCCTCTCTTTCATCCAGCGTCATCCAATACAGCGGCACCTACAACGCCACCGGCCCCGGCTACCTCGCCGTGTACGGGTGGACGCGCAACCCGCTGATCGAGTACTACGTGATCGAGGCGCACGCCGACCTGGCGCCCAACGAGCCGTGGCAGCGCATGGGCGAGTTCACCATCGACGGCGAGGGCACGTACGAAGTCTTCCAGAGCACGCGTGTCAACAAGCCGTCCATCGAGGGCACGCGCACGTTCCAGCAGTACTGGTCGGTGCGCAAGGAGCAGCGCGTCGGCGGCACCGTCACGATGCAGAGGCACTTTGATGCCTGGGCCAGGTTTGGCATGCGCCTCGGCAACCATGACTATGTGGTTGTTGCTACTGAGGGGTACACGTCGGAGCCGAATGGGTGGGGGAGCGCGGGCCAGTCGAGCATCACGGTGGTTTGAGGGGTTTATCAAGGGGTCAGGGGTGGAGAGAGAGTAGGGGTTGTTAGGTTGATGTAAATAAGCGGCGGTTGATCAAGTTCAGTGTCCAAATTGACGATTCAGCGTTTCCAAGTGATCAATTATACCGAGCACCTTGAATCCGAAGCCTCTGAGGTTGAGGTCTGTAGACTCGGGAGGAGTGCTGGCCAGGATGGTGACAACAAGCTTTCGGCCGGGAGATCAACAGCGCATTCAATGCCTTGGCGAGCATCGGCATTTCAACAACCCCGCAAAATCCCCATACCATGCCGGTTTCTATATTTGATGCTACGGCAGTTGGTTGCATGGACATGTGCCGACGTGCAGGCTGGGGTATTTCGGCTGAAGTCTGTTGTCCGGGTGTCAGGCAAACACTGGCATCCAAGGTGCGGATTGCCACCGCTCGGAATCGCTCTTGATTCCCTCCTGTCTGGTATTTTCCACAAATGGTGTTGGAAGGTGAGGTGAATGCTGCCGTCCTCGCTGAACATCGAAGCTTTCAGAGACTGAGACAGACAGAGCCCTAACCCTTACCCCAAGTGCAGGGCTGACCGAGGGGATTGACCCTAACCCTTTCCAGCCCTGGATTACGTCAACTACCGCCCCGCAGGCCCGGTTCGGGCGGTCCTTGGCGCGGGACGCGTTTGCAACTCTCCAACGTCAACATCATCATCGTCACTGGCACTGCAGATCAACCACCATCATACCGAGGTTGAGTCCGCCATGCCCCAACAAACCGTCCCTCCGGCCCCACGGCCGTCTTTTAGAGATCGCCTTTTGCTCCCCTTCCATAATGCTGTGTGGTACACAAGACGCGCCGTCAGAGCAGCTGCCTATCCCATCCGTGGCATCTGGTACTTCTTGCGACACCCCGAGTTTTACCCGCTCTTCGTCGGCCGCCTGCTGCCTCTGTCCATTATCTCCTTCCTAGTCTACTTTATTTTGTTTACTTTTACGTTCCTACCCCAGCTCCTGTTCTTGCTTATCTTCCAAGGCCGTGCTGGAGCTTTGATCAACACCACCTTCTTGGTCCTTGGAGAGGGCTTGGTCATTATCCAGGGCCTGTTCGAGGGTTTCTTTGTAGACGAGTGCCGTGTTGATATTTTTGATGTCAGTTCTCCACATCGATTGTCCCATTCTTTGCCCAACCCTCACTAACCCTCCTTTTCCCCAGGCCACCTTGATCAATTACGGCTACACCGACCTCGTTGCCCCGCAGCGCATCCTCTTCTACGATGCCCCCAACTCGGTGCGCATGCTCGGAAAGCCCACCACCCGTGCTGAGTACCAGCCATGGAGCCTGAAACAAATCATCGAGCTCATCGTCTTCCTCCCCTTTAACTTCGTGCCCTACGTCGGCACTCCCATCTTCATCATGATCACGGGCTGGCGTCTCGGCAAGCTGTCGCACCACCGCTGGTTTAAGCTACGAGGCCTCAATAAAAAGGAGATTAAGGGCGAGCTCAGACTGCGGAGATGGGAGTATCTGTGGTTTGGCACCGTGGCAATGATCTTGGAGATCATTCCCGTGCTGAACTTCTTTTTCTTGCTGACGACGACGGCCGGAGCCGCCATGTGGGTGGCCAAGATGGAGGACAGGGCGAGGACACGGGTTGGGCGGCCCATTACTGAGCAGGATGATATTCATCATGATGATGACGGGCCGGTGTATCACGACGATCCTGTCTAAGTCGCCCAGGGAAGGGCTGTGCATTTTCACATAATCGACGACAGATTTGATCTTTGGTCTAAAGCAATCGTTGTGTTGTGTTGTCCTTTCCAGTGCAAGACTCAAAAGGTGGTTTCTCGACTCGATTCACTCCCGGTCTTGGCCAGGATTCCCCTTTCCGATCCGTATTGCTTCTAGCCATCGCAACCCGCAACCACGGATGGCGGTTTCTGAAGCTCTCTTTGCATGGCGTGGATTTCACATGCACTGTCCACCCCTGTTGGCAGTTCCTCCCTGATCCAGCCTCGAGCACCACTCCCATGGCACCCAGATCAGACTGCTCGCAACTTCTATGTGTCCTCTCGGTCGACCCCAACCCGTTACGGCAACTAGAACTTGGAATACCTATCTCACCTGTCGTCAACCCAAGCTCCTTTGTCAACGACGACCAGATATCAAATCCAGGCGGGCATCGTCCCAGGGAAGGACACGACCTCGCTGATATCCTCCTTGTTGTCCCCAGGCTCTGCTGCGCCTTCCTGTTCACGCTTTGCACATGGCACTGCTTTCCACAATCGACGGGCCATGGCTCGACATGATGCCAAACAGTTCTCTTCTCGTGTGGAAACCTCTTGTTTTGAAAGCCTCCCTTGCCAACCGTTGACCTTACTGGGATCCTTTTGCCTTCTCTGTTGTGTCCGAATGTTGGCTCCCCATCTTTGCCTCTCCCTGCTTGCAAGCTTTCTCTCTTCTGCCACCCTCTCGCCAAACACCTCACCAAGTCTCGTGCTGAAGCCTAACTTGCCTTGAGACCGTCCTTCGTTTTCTTCTTTGTTGATCCTTTGTTTTGCTCGTTGTCTTGTCTCCTGTTTTCACTGCACCTGTGCTTTGCTTCAGAAGGGAATACCATCTCGGCCTGGCTGTTTGAGCGTCGGTTCATTATCCAAGATGCGGTTGAAGGCATCTTTGTGTGCCTTCGCCAGCATCATTTGGCTGGCTGCAGCCACCCTTGTCCCCCAACTGTAAGAAGCCATCTACGACATGACCATTCTTCTCTTCGCTAACTAATTACTCCATCAGTGATAATAGCCTTGGGGTGGATACGGAAGACCTTGACCCCTCTACGGAATGGAATCCCAATGTCGATACTACTCCGGTTACCTCGGACGGTCTCGCAAACCCCCAGTCTGGCTCTCCTGCCACAACGCCCACCGACTGGTTCCCGGAAAGCATCCCAGAGGTGACAAACTGGCCCTTGCCTGACTCGACGGTTACGCTCACCCTCTCGGATTCTCTCGACCCAGGAGCTACAACCATCCTCGCCATGACCATTCCGGATGGACGAGGAGAGACTTCCACAGCCCTGGTCACTCTCACGATCCCAACGCTGACTGAGGACTCACCTCCGTGGCCTGCAGCCCCACCAGTCGGGTCAGCATCAATCCAGGATCCAACAGCCACGCTTGTTGCCTCTTCAGACGGATCTGTGGTGATGGACCATGCCGGAGCAACCCCGTATGCCCTGACATACACATTGCATGCCGATGAGAAGAGGGCCACACCATTCACAGGTACTGTCACCATTTCTCCCTCGGCAACCGTGGCTGTTCGCCCTGTCCGAACTTCCAGCCCTACCCCCTCGGTCATCGTGACAGTGCTCACGCCAAGCATGCTCCCTGGAGCCACGGAGACTCTGAAAATGCGCCTGACCCTCACCCTGACGGTGTACCCCGAGGACACCGCGACTTCCACCACATCTCCACTGCTCAACGTAGCTGATCCTAGCAGCCCTGGACTGGGACGTATACCCACTATCATCGGTGGCGGGTCGCTGTCCCTTCTGGTGAGTTTTCCTAACATTTTCGAGCCATAATAAAGTCCTAACAACGACCAGGTGACCCCGCCTACTCTGGAAACGGCCGCGGTCGTCTTCAATCCCCATGTCCCTCGTGGCGGCGGGTCGCTCTCACTGCTGGTAGGTTCCCCAGCTATTTATTCGACATTCAGGGTTTGGTTACTAACAGCTTTCAGGTTATCACACCTACTCCGGAAGTAGCCACGGTGGCAGCCGACGCCAATGGCTTACCTCCTGGCGGTGGATCGCTTTCTCTCCCGGTACATTCCCCTGAAGGGAGATTTGGAATCTAGCTACTGACAATGTCTAGGTGACCACACCAACCCCGGGGGTGGCAACAGCCGCAATCGACGCCGATAACGTTCTTCGTGATGGGGGATCGCTTTCTCTTCCTGTATGTTGCCCAGTTTCTTTCCAGGACTTAGAAGCTAGGTCCTAATAATGCTCAGGTCATCACGCCCACCCAGGAAGTGGCAACAGTAGCAATTGGCGCCAATAACCTGCCTGATGGAAGCTTGTCGCTCCCGGTATGCCTCCCTGCGGTCCTTGTTGACAGTCAACTTTTGGCTGCTAACAGTGTCCAGGTTATCATGCCTACTCCGGAAGTAGCCACGGCAGCATTCAACCTTGATAGCCTGCGTCGTCGACTAAGTCCTGAAGAGAGCTCCGGGATTCTGGACAACATCCCGGGTTCCCTTGTCTTTGTCACATACACGCTTCCCGAGCCGACGGGAACCGGAGATGCAACGTACACGGTTTCGTACACGCTTTCCCAAATCTTGAGTGAATCTACAGTCACAACCTCCTCGGAGCTGCCATCTGCCGGCGTCCAACATCCTCCTGGAACGTTCACTGTGACCTTGACCTTGGGCGACGGATCGGTTGAACCCTTCACTGTCACCTACACCCCGCCGGCCTTGACCAAGAGTGGCAACTCTGTCGCCGAGGGAACGAGTTCGGTTTCTTCAACCAACGCCGGATATGGTGTGCCTTCGGCAACATTCACGGCGGGTCCCGTTCCTTCAGAGACCTGCTCTGAGGAGCCGGGCTCTGAAACGAGCTCGACTACGGGTTGGAGCATCAGCATCTGGACTTCATCTGGATACTTTGGTGGCAGTGGGCCTGAGACCTTCACTGTGCCTGCGACTCCCTCTGGCTACGACTTCGGCACAACGTTTCCCGGTTGGCCCCCCATTCCATCGTCCAGTGAAACTGCGTCCTTCACCACCGTCACTGTCACAGCACCAGATGGCTTTGGAGGGACTACCACTGTTGTTTTCACTCAACGGGTCACTGCTGGTGCTAGCTCGAGTTCGACATGGTCTGGATATGAGGCGTTGTCCACAACCCCTTCGGAAATCACTTTGTGGCCTCCATTCACACCTTGCTCCTCGACTGAACCGCCAGTCACAGTCCCCAGCACCTCATGCACCGACGAGGTTTCGCTGACAACTTCGGCCGATACTTCATGCACTGACGAGGCATCTCTGACGACTTCAACCGATACCGCGTGCACCGAGGAGACATCTGTGACTACCTCAGTTGACACGACATGCACTGAAGAGACCCCTGTGGAAACAACCTCCAGCACTTCATGCACTGAAGAGCCCTCCGTAACTACGTCAGTGGAGACGTCATGCACAGATGAGACCCCGGTGGAAACATCATCCAACACTTCGTGTACCGAAGACATCACCACAACGTCCACATGCCTCGAGACTACATCGTCTGGGACCCCGACTTGGACTTCGTTGAACACTTCGGCTCCCATCTCGGGCACGTCGGCTGTCGAGCCAATCGGGACCTGGCTGACAACCTCATCCCCCAACGCCACGACTGTGTCGCCCAGTTCCATACCAACCCATCTCAACAGCTCGGTGCCTATTTCCACCACAGCGGCGGTCGAACCCATTGGGACATGGCTGAGCACGACGACGTTGGCGAGTCCTGCTCCGACGCACCTGAATACTTCAATTCCGACCAACAGCACCTTTGTAGTCCATCCCACTGGCTCATGGAACAGTACCTCTAAGACCATCACGGGTACGGTGACGGCAAACGTAACTTCGGGCCCGCCATTTACCTTCCACAACACGTCGACGCCCATCCGGACCACAGGGGCTGTCGTGCCCACGGAGACATGGCTCAACCCTTCGGCTCCCGTCTCTACGACTGGGACATTCGAGCCTATTAGCACCTGGCTGAGTACTTCATCCAACCTCTCAACTCTCATTTCCACCACCGGGGCAGTTGAGCCCATCGGGACGTGGTCAAGCACTTTGCTTAATACAACAAGTTTGCTCAACACATCGGTTTCTATTACAGCCACGGGGACCGTCGAACCCATTGGCACATGGCCGAGCTCCTCGAGCACCGTCCTGCCGTCCACAACGGCCAGCAACACTACATGTACCTCAGACAAGACGACAAGCTCCCCGCTGTTTTCGGTCACGATTTTGCCTCCTGTCACCGGTACTGCGATCCTTTCCACCTGGTGCACTCAGCCCTCCCGTCCGGCAGTGAGTGACGCCAGCTACAGTTGGGGATCTGTAATCTCTGGCAGTCTTCCTGTGCCTATGGTGACATCCTTGCCGCCACACTTTGCACGCTCTGAGAGTTTGGAACCTATCATCATCAACGGGACCACGATCGATCCTTATCTATTGTGTGAAGCTTCGACATCGGCGAGTACCACACCTTTGATGTACGGGTCTGCAAGTTCTGTCTCACCATCGGATCAGCACTATGGACCTCCCATATCGGAGACACCTCTTCCGTACGGGGGCTCGACCGTTGACATCACTGATTCATTCACTTCAACCCTGTCTTTAACCTGGGACATTCCATATGGCAGCCCAACTCCGATCGCCACCACCACGAGCTCTCAGCCAAGTTCTTCGTCGAGCAAGCACGAAGACCAGCCTTATGGCCCGCCGACAGTGACCACGGCGACGACCTCAACGTCGGCCCCTGAGAGTAGCCAGACGACCTCTCAGTCATCGATCGGGTCACCCTACGGACCACCGACCTCGGAGGTTAGCTCTACACAGTCTTCAGCTCCGGAGAGCAGCGTGCCCATCACTCACTCTTCAACTCCGACAGCTACTCCGTACGGCCCTCCCACCTCGTCAAGCACTCCCGCTCCTGCCACCTCCAGCAGTTTCCAGACCTCCACGACTCATGTCGCCTCGCACACCGGGTCGTCTGAGACCTCTGTTGCCACCAGCGCGACCACAGAGTCGAGTGGGGTTCCGTCATCACTAAGCCTGTCGAGTTCCGTTTCCACAACCCCGACGCCAACTGGTATTGTGACCTCGTCGTCTCATGTTCCGGTTACGACAAGTTCCCTGCCCCCACACAATGGCACGACGTCGATCCAAACATCGTCGTCCAGTCCAGTTGGTACACCAGGGTTTTCTTCAGTTCCAAGCACGGATTTCACTTCGACGACTATTTCCTTCTCGTCGAACTCATCGGTGACTCAACCATTGGCACCAACACCTTCAGCCAATACGACCAACATGTTCGCTTCAGCAACGGGTGGCTTGTCTTCAAACTCGTCACTGAGCCAACCATTGACATCGACGATTCCTGCCATCACAACCACAGCATTCACTTCCACAACGGTTGTTTTCTCGTGGAACTCCTCACTCAGCCAACCTTCGACGGCTAGAACTTCGACCATTACAACTACCAGCGACTTAGTCTCTGGGAGCACGTCAACTAGCACAACGACATTCTTGACCCTGAATACGACGTCGAGCGTTTTCCCCAGTGCCTCGTTGACCAGTAGCTCAGTCAGCTGGGGGAACTCTAGTGTCCCCACGACGGTGTCGCACTCGGCAACTTCAAGCCAGCCTTCGTCAACCTGGCTGGTGTCGAGCAACTCAACCATGAGGACGACGGCGTTCCCATCAAGCACGACAGCCAGTACCCTTCCGAGTGCTTCGTCACTGAGTCTGTCAACAACCAACAATGCGTCGATATCCACAACCACGACTGTTTTCTCAACTTCGTCGACTGCTCTCTTCCCGGGCAATTCCTCGACAATTTGGACTGCGCCCTCGGGAAGCTCTGGCATCTCGACCACGGCTGTTTCGACCCCAACGGAAGTCCCCCCGACCAGCACTTCAGTGGGTCAGACATCAGGATGGCTAAACTCGACAACCGGCTTTTCATCGTCGACGCCGTCTCTATCCTGGACCACAACGGATCATGTCCCCTGGAACACCACATCGGTTCGCCCCTCCTCGACATTGGCAAACTCATCAGCGTCGTTATCAACAAGTCAGAGCCATTTCGTGCCCCAAACGTCAACGACTAGCAGTGCGTATCAGTCTTCTGCTTCGTCCAGCCCAGGACCAAAACCCTCGTTCACATTCAATGTGACCACAACGTCTGGGACCATTCCCTCAGTGACTTCTTCCATTCTTACGTGGAACAGCACGTCAAGCTTGTCAAGCAGCTCAGTTTGGACCTCTGAGAGTTCTGTCCCTGTTTCTTCGACCCCTGGTTCTCCCAATGCCACGTCGTTTGTTACTCTGAGCACCGAGTCCCCGAGCAGCGGCTGGACACCTTCGGCGTCATTCACAACTTCGGGTCACGGATTCCCGAACGTCACGGCCCCGGCGTCCACTTCGAGCCGTGAGATTCCTACGACCACGGTTCCAACCTTTGCGAACACTACCTCGCCGTCCAAGCATACAAACTTCTCATCCTCTACTGCCAGGCCTAGCTTTCTGAACACGACCACGCTGGCCAGCAGTTTGAGCAGTCCAAGTTCGGCATCCACACTGCCAACTACAAACATCACGTCGCTCGGTCCGACATGGTTCACGTCTCCAACTGTGAGCTTGAGTTACTTGACATTGACGACGACGGTCATGTTCACGCCTTCAACCCCCGGTGGCCAAAACGGTGAGACTCTGACCACAACACTGGTTTTCACTCCTTCATCCGAGGCCTCCAGCTACTCAACCTTGACGACGACAATCGAGATCATACCGTCTTCTGGAACCGAAAGCCCCGTCTACTCAACTCTGACCACAACCATCACACTCGGCCCGTCGACTTCGGAGGCCCCGGAGATCAGCTGTTCCACCTTGACAACAACCATTGTCATTCCTCCTACCGGGACCGAACCCCCAACCTATTCGACATTGACGTCCACTTTGACCTTCTCACTGTCGACGTCCGAGGTTTCTGGCATCAACGGGACCACTTCGACAACAACTGAGACGCTTCAGACTTCGCCGTCCGTTCCCGCCACTGGGGTTTCTACCTCGTCAACCACTCATACGGTTCAGCCTTCAAGCAGCGAAGTTCCGGGAGTGAGCTACTCCACTGTCACAACGACCATTGTTGCGACTCCGACAGACGGCACCTCAGAACCAAGCTACGCAACGGTGACTTCCACTATTGCTCTTTGGCCTTCGACATCGTCTGTTGAAGTGCCAAGTCCCAGCTGCTCGACCATGACGACAACGTTTCTCGTGACTTCCTCTGGCACCGGTTCCCCAATCTGGTCTACGGTGACGACGACGTTCACGTTCTGGCCGCCGGTATCTCAAACGAACAGCCCTCCATACCATTCCTCCTCCACCTCAGCTCCAACTCATCAGCCTTCGACCATTGCAGGCCCCGGCTACAGCAATTCCACACCGACTGCTCCGCTCACCAATCCGCCGTGGGGCTCGTCAACAGTAGTTTTTGGCAATTCCACTCAGACTGCTCCTTCAACTAGTCTGCCGACATGGTCGTCAACTAGAGTATTTGGCAATTCCACCACTCAGACGGCCTCTCTCACGAGTCCGCCATCGTGGTCGTCAACGGGAGTATTTGGAAACTCCACTCAGATCCCTCCCACCACGACTGTGCCCTCAGCATCATCAACCAGGGTCTTTGGAAGTTCCACCCAGACTCATACTCCCACAGGTTTACCGTCGGCTTCGTCAATTGGGACATATGCCAATTCCACTCAGAGTCCTCCCACCACCCTTCCGCCCTCGGCGTCGTCCACCGGAATATTTGCCAATTCCACACAGACTGCTGCTCTCACCAGTTGGTTGTCGGGGTCGTCAACCGGGGTATTTGGGAACTCCACAACTCAGACGGCGACTTTCACCAGTCTGCCCAGCTATTCCACATTGACAACTACTGTCTTGGTGACGCCTTCGGCCACTTCTATCCCGGGCTACAGCTACTCAACGTTGACAACAACCGTGCTCGTCAGTCCGACATCTGGAACTGACGCCCCGATCTATGCGACTCTGACAACAATCGTTGTGGTTACGCCTTCAGAAACCACATTCCCAGGCTACAGCTACTCGATCTTGACAACGACGTCAGCCGTCACTGCAACATCTGGGACTGTCACTCCCAGTCATTCAACCCTGACGACTCCTGTGGTGGTCACGCCGTCAGAAACTTCAATCCCCGGCTACAGCTATTCGACTTTGACGACGACCCTAGTCATCAGTTCGTCAAACGCACCACCCATTCTTACAACGTTGACGACAACGATCGTTCTCAGTCCTTCGGACTCCGAAACATCAGCTCCTAGCTCAGCCACTTCGGAGAATGCGCCCCCGGTCGTTCCTCCAGCTTCATGGCCCCACTTCCCGAACACAACCTTCACCTCGGGGAACCCCAAGCCCACAGTCCCGACGTCCCTCAACTCAACGGCGTCGGTCAGCACTTCCGGCATTGTGTCGCTGCCCACGTCATGGGTCCCTTTTACCAACACCACGGCTCCTGTGAGTACCGTCCACGCTACCACGACAGTCTGGGGAACTGGCACCCATGTTCCGTCATCAACTTTCCACACCGGACCTACTCTGGTGCCGCCGTTCCCCAACATCACCTCTTCGAGTAGCTCGAGCTTTGGCCCCACCGCGGTGTCGTCTACCCGGCCGTGGAATTCGACAGGCTCAACGGAGTCGACCTCCTTTGAGCTTTCAACTCCATTCCCGACTGTGAGCACAGTGCCATCGGCTCTTCCAAGCTCCACGACCTTGACCACGCCAGTCACTCCAGGATCGAGCGTCGTGGTCTCGACATCAGCGTCGAGTAGCACTGAGCTGGCCTCCTCGACAGCGTCTTCGAGTTCATCAACCTCTACGGGCACATTTGAGGAAGGTTCCCTGACCAGCAGCACTGTCAGCACCACATCCAGTGAGGTGGCACCTTCGCCAACCCCCTCCGGCCCGCCAGGTGATGTCTCAACCGCCACAGACACGCTTGAGGGAAGCCCGTCGTCCAGCAACACTGTTAGGACGGCACCCAGCGGGGTGACACACTCGCCGACCCCCTACGGACCCCCGGGTGGCCGTCCAGCCGACACTGGCCCCTTGTCCCATGTCGTCATCACGTTCACCACGACCAAGACTCTCACGAGAATTGCCGGCGTTCACACCGTTCCGTCGGAGGTGGAAACCCCAGGCCCAACGCTGGTGGCCCGAAGTTCGACTGACGACTGTGGTTCGGTGAATGACCGCGACTTTGTTCTTTTTAACGTATGTGTATCCGCTGAATAACCCTTCTGACAAGTACTGACTGCCGTCCAGTTCGATGACATGCCGCTGTCTCCCTCCCGAGGGGATGGAAATACCGGTTCTGGTCCGCTGCTGTATCGTCAGTTCTCATTCTCTGAGAACTTCGAGGTGGTGTCACACCGGGTGATGCGGTACCAGTCTTCCTCCGGTTTGCAAATGCTTCAGCATCACGCATCCTCCCCTGCTCAGATTAGCCTTGGTCCGCTGCGCGACAACGCATGCTTCCGGTTTGACTTCCAAGGCTTGAGTCTGGGATGCGACTCGAGTGATCAAGCATGCACATTCGAAATCACGGGCCTGGATTGGGATGGCGAAAAGGATTTCGTTCGCAGCCAGACGACCTTCGAGGTGTTGGCCTGTGGGACAGCCGCTCCTTGCGCCCTTGAACATCGCGTTCTGGACGGATCTGTTGCGCACCAGTTCACTAATCTGACGGCCATCAACATCACGCTTACAACGACCGACGTCCAGCGCTGGTGGGCCGATGACCTGCAGGTTGCGTGGACGGATAACGAGTCCGCTGCGGCTGCGTGCCGTGCGAAGGTTCCTCTTCGTGGGGTTGGTTGGTCTCTGAAGTCGATGGTTAGTGAGGCCAAGGAGTTCCTGCGCTGGGCCCTGCGTGGCTAGCTGTGTTTGATGGAGTTAGGGCATGGGATTAGAGTTGTGTTTGTGCAAGTGTGAGAGAGGGTTGTCCTTATGACTACCCGATGTATTTTCATGTGTTTCTCTGTCGAGGGACGCTTCATCAAACATGTTAGTGGGCGATTGATTGGTCACATTATCATGGTGTTAGATTAGGAGTCGTTTCTATTTTCTTCATGTCATGCAGTGAAAGGAAGTTAGGATGAATCATTGTGTTAATGGGCAGTTAGAGAGACTTAATAGATGGAGATGGCATGATGGATTAACTGATTATATTCGTTTGTGGTGTCGATGTTTGTGTGTCGAGTATTGACGCTGGGGCTGATGCTTTACTAAGTCTTGAGTGTCTGTTGCTTTGGGAGTGTTTAACATGGAACTCATATTGGTGTTTGCCTCGGTCTCTCTTCAGTGAAGTTGGCTGTCTGTTGTAGGTTGATGTTGTATATATAATGAGGTCACGTTCCTGGACAGCATCTGGTCACGTCACTAATGGTAGGACTATTGGTGAAAGATCTGTGAACAGCCACTTTAAAATCGAAAATTGAATGGAGGTAGAATACGTCGAGGCATAAAGATGTGTATTGATGTCGCTATTCCTGTTGGTGGACTTCTGTTGTGGGAATGAAAGGCGGACTTAGTAGGTAACATGCCAAATCATTGCCCTAGCAAAGACCGGCAAATTACAATACCTGAATCGTTAAACTCGGGGTTTGTTTTAGAACAAGAAGGAAACACAAGAAGGAAAAAAGGAGGAAAGAGTGAAGGAAGGAAAGAAAATTATACTTGCAGCTGTAACGCCTTGTCCTGATTCTGTCCCAAGGCCAAAGTCCGGACATCTTCGTCTAGGTCCGATGAGCATCACGTCGATGAGGAAGTAAATCCCCTAGCTACATCGCATCGTCATCGACTGCCCGGTAACTTTATCCCATTCACTCCACATAGAAGGAGGGTTAAATCACCGCCGGTCATAGCCGCAACCTATCACGATAGACTCTGCAATAACAAAGTTTGAGTGTGCTCCTTTCCACGTCACACATCAGACAAATGACCCATGCCAGTCATAGACTTGGCGGTGCTAACCGCCTCCCTTTCGCGGAGGTTGTTCCATCCGGAGAACAATGAGAAGCGATTTAAGCGAGGCTGATGACGTCACTCCTTCCAGCCTGCATGAACGAGTCAGAGCAGCCCAATGGCATCACAGAACGGAGACATTGAGCGATGAGTACGTGGCTCATCTCTCCCCATTGCCATTGTGTAGACGAGACGTCGCGTCTTTGTTTCATCAAGAGGCTAAGCTTTCATAGACATTACGGGGTCGGAGAAAAGAGGATATGAAGATGATGCATCCGCGCTAGCATGGAGGAATGGACACATACCATTGTCTTCCGGCAGTCGTTGCAACAACGCCTCCACAGGTTGAACATCAACTCCAACAGCAAAACCACACCATGGCCGACACCAAGCTGATCGTAATCACCGGCGCAACTGGGGCCCAAGGCGGCGGCGTTGTCAACATCATGAAGCGCACTCCCGGCTGGCGAGTCCGCGCCGTCACCCGCAACCCCGAGAGCGACGCGGCAAAGAAACTCAGCGCCGATGGCACCGTGGAGGTCGTTCGTGCTGACTATGACGATGAAACCTCCCTGCTCAATGCCTTCTCTGTAACCACGCCCTATCCACAACGACCCCCCAAGCCCTGACTAACCGCTACTCAGGGCGCAACCGCCATCTTCGCCGTCACCAACTTCTGGGAACCACTTTTCCGGCTGGGCGCCTCCCAACACGAGGCCGGCGCGATTGAGGAGCGACAGGCCATGAACATCGCGCGCGCCGCGGCCCAAATCCCCACGCTCGAGCATTATATCTGGTCGACCCAGCCGAGCGCGAAGGACGCCACGGACGGGGAGCTCGAGGTGCCGCATATGGATTGCAAAGCACGCGTCGATGCGCGGATCAAGCAGGAGCTGCCGGACCTGGCGCAGAAGACGACGTTTTTGTATGTGGGCTATTATCCGTCGAATATGGCCATTTTTCCGATGATGAGACCAAGTGAGGATGTGAGTTCACCGATCCATGACTATGCATGTGCATGCTATAGCTATCATCTCGGCCTACTAACACCCGTACCAGCCGACAACAGGCGAATACACCCAAGCCCTCGCCACCAACCCCGATGCCCTGATCCTCGTTGCCGGCGACATGTCAGTCAACCCGGGGATCTGGGTCCGCCAGATCCTTGCCGCTGGCCCGGTCGCGCACGGGAAATACACGTGCATGGCGCTCGAGAGGCTGTCCTTCCGGCAGATGATGGACAGGTGGTGCGCGGTGACCGGGCGGCGCGGGTATGTGAAGCAGGTGACGGAGGAGGAGTGGACGAAGAATTGGGGCGTCGCGGCCAGGGAGATGGCCGTGCAGTTTAGGTTTGGAGAGAGGTGCGATCCGTGGGCGAAGAGGGAGGGGGATGGGAAGGAGTTTATCACGCCGGAGGAATTGGGGATCGAGGAGAGGGAGGTGATCGGGTTTGAGCAGACAATCCGGGGGTTGGTAGAGAGGGGGTTGGTTGTTTGAGTAGGTGATTTGAGGTGGTGATCTTTGGATGAGCTGGGGTAAGCGGTGGACGGGATGGATGATGGCTGGATGTTCGTTGGATAAGTCGAAATAATTAAAATGGTGTGTTGTTTGTTGACTGAGTTGCTAGCTGCGTCCTTACTAGTGTTTCATCCCCGGACGGAGCGAACCTTCGGAGGTAGTCGGTCTTCGTCGGAGGACCGGGCCGGTCATCATCCGGACCCGACGACCCCGGCCAGTCGGCTCGGACTTGGTTAACGGATAGACCGATGGTTGCGGAGGTTGCGGATTACGGCCGCATCCAAGTGTTCTGCCTAGCGGACACCTTCGTGATGTTACCAACGGCACCGAATCAAAGCTGATACAACCTCTGGCTGGCTCAAGGAGACGCGGAGACGCGGTATCAACATACTGGAAATGTGACGATGTGCTCCATGAATCATGTCAACCAGGTAGGAGTGACACATCGAAACAGACACGGATATAGGAGTTGCTCCGTCTGCTTACGTTCAGTGTTCGGTGATCGGAAATCCGAGACGGAAGAGACATCGGCGTAGAGTAGAAACGAAGTAGTTATAAACCCAAGACTAACCTCCTCGACCAACACCTTCCAACCGTGCATCACCAACTGCTCTTCTCCCGTCCTTAGCTTCTCAAACCACGAACTGCCTGCGAATCAGTCCATTCTGCCTTGCTCTCGTCCGACAATGACCATCCTCCACTCCGCCATCAAAACCCCTCCCGCCCTCCACGCCACCATTGTGGCGTGGTACAAGGCCGCTCTTGCGCCCCTGGGCTACAAAGCCGCCGCGAGCTTCCAAAATGACCTCGTCATCGGGTTTGCCGACGCTTCCGGTGCCGTGGAGTGGTGGGTGAAGAGTACTGCCGCGGAGTCACCGAGTCATACAGAGGAAGACAAAACCGCTCCGAGAATCGTCGGGTCGCATTTTGCCTTTGCCGCGAAAGGTAGGGGTTTGCTCTGCTCCTTGTTGCTGACAGTCTGTTACTGGGCCAGTTCGCTGACAGCGCAACAGACCGAGCTGCTGTCGATGCGTTCCATGAAGCTGCCGTTGCTGCGGGAGGGAAGTCAATCGGCGCTCCTGGGGTGAGGGAATATGGACCGTCCTACTACGCTGCGTACGTGCTGGATCCGGTGGGGAATAACATCGAGGCCGTTTGTATGGGGGATCAGTGTGGCAAGGTGGGATCGGAGCTTCAGGATTAATGGAAGGACGGGCGGGCTATTGACTCATCGTCTGTGAGGTCGATCCAGCCTCGGAGCTGAGCTTCTCTCCAGCTCCGCGGCGATCAAGGGCTGTTCGTTTCCCATCAGCCCCAGTTCTCAATGTCCCAGTCCTTGTAATACATATATTCCACCTTCAACCTCGCAAACGCTTCCTCTTTGATGCGGGCGAACTGCAACCGGGGACGACGCACAGGAACTTCCGCCCAGTGGGAAACGGCCCTCGCATGCGCATCCCACGCATTCCAAAGGCTCCGCATGCTGAACACATCGAGTTCCAGCGCTGTAGGCAGCTCAAGCCGACGCTTGCCTGATGCCTTGAGCAGTCTCTTGCCAAACATCATCTTGGACACTGCCGCTTGATAAGCTTTCTCGACCTCGTCCGCGGACAAGAATTCCAGGTCGGACATCTGTAGGTTGCAGCCTCGGTAGGAACTGCCGACGATGGCAATGAAGGTCTGCGATTCGCGAGCCATGAGGGTTAGGCTCACACGCTGATGAATATTAAGAAGGGTTTCCAGGCAGTTATCGGTGTACGTAGAGTCATGGAACAGCGCCCCTGCGTCCAGCCAGTCATACAATCCTTGGACCGGCATCATGATGGTTCCGAACTTGCTGATGAAGTCGCGTTCGGGATCGCCCAGCTCGCGGCTGTGTATGCCAAAGCGCGTCCGCCATTGCCTGAGACGGTTCAGCATCACGCTAAAGGACTGGAGGGCCAATAGGCCCGAGACATCTGTATTCATTTTCTCACCAGGCTGGGGAGGGTCATAGGCGTGGTGGTCATGGTCCAGACAGTACCTCCCGGTTGGGATTCAGTCAACTGCCTCTGGCTTGATGTCCATGCCGTTCAGGAACAAGGCGTCCCGGGTGGGATCAACACCAAGCTTGTACAGGTGCTCGAAAAGGCGAACATGGCTCGTGGCCCAGCTGGAGTGTTTTGACTTCCATCTCTGGATGACCGTTTGCAGGGGGTCGCCTCGTAAGGGGTCGTGCTCAGGAAAGGGATTCTCTCGCAGAGGATGCTCTGCCAAATATCTCAGAGCTACGTGACGAGACTCAGTATTGGTGATCACAAGACGGGTTATTGAGTCGGTCTTAAGTAGATAATCGCTGTTCAGCAGAGACAGCCGCATTTGCGATTGTGATACCGGGGGCTTGAGGCACTTGACAAACAAGTGGACGACGCGTCTTGTGTGATCAACCTGCCGCACCGCCTCCTCCCAGATCTTCAGCCGGAGCTCAGTGGGGAGGTTGGGGAAGCATTCAAAGGATGTTGGAGCTGCTCTTCCAAGCTCGAGCGTGTCACTCCCAAGCATGGTTGGCGTCTCCGTGTCCATGGTTGTAGTGGAGGGTGATCTAATGCTTGCAAGCTCGTTAGTGTCATCTTCGTCAATCTTAAAGGAGAATGGGGGCTTGAGACTTTGTACAGCTCATCCTATCGTTAGGCACTTCACAATACTCATCCAAGATCCTCGAAACACAGAACATAGAGATTTGAATCGTGGCCTGGCACAACGCGTGAGATTTTAGGTCAGCGTGTAGGGCCTGATAAGCGCAGCCCCAACCCGCAGCTGCGTTGAGCCACTTGGCAGAAGGACAGGGGTTGCGACACATCATATGCTCCATACAGGTAGTAGACCCTAGAGGTGAACGACGAGGTACTTCAGTATAGGTTATGAAGTTAGCATCTACGAAGATCACTGAAGCAGCATACTACGACCAGAGAGCCTCGTATCGTCACCCTGGCCAAAGAGCCAGATCCCCACCTAACAAATATGACCAGGTTGATGGATCCCACGGAGTGAGAGTTAGGACCCCAAGGGCAGGTCGGCTGCTGATGTCAGGAGTAGGGAACAAAGGTTGCTGCTTGGAATTACAAGAAGAGGTTGACGTCTGTGACGCAGAGATACCTCACATCAACTCCATCCGAACACAGACGTTCATCAAAGCGCGCGCCTCCTCCGGACAGAGGAACGAACATGAAGAAGTGCCCGCCACCACTCCTCCCCAAGATCAACCTCCCCGGCTGCCATGCTCAGGCCATCTCACATGCCACCTCTCAAGGCAAAGATCTTTCTCCGCCTCTCCTCCTCTTCTTCTTGTCCTCGCAGCCATTGACTCCATGTCGTCTCCTCAGACTTAGTGGGAAAGACCTCCTCCGCCCTAACCCTTTCAAGCGCCTCCTGCTTGATGCGCGCGAACTGTAGCTTATGGCATTTGGGAAACACCCGTGGTTCTGGGTCGTTCCATCCATACTTCTTGAGCTTCTCTGGCCCCCAGACCAGGGGCTCGCGATGAATTGCCTCGGCGCGCAACTTCCACTCCTCCCAGACCGCTGTCATGAGAAGTACGTCGCGGTGCAGGGCACCAGATACGGCGCGCTGTTGCCCCGTCTGTGGAGGCGGCGGCTTTACCAGCGTCAAGGAGTTACACGCGTCCTCGTAGATGCGCTGCACTTCGTCGTCAGGTATAAACTCCAGGTCCTCCATCTGCAAGTTCCTGCCACGGTAAGGCGTCCCCACGATCGCGATGAAGACAGCTTCGGGGTCGCTATCATCCCCAGGTAGACGTGGCGGTGGTAAGAACCTTATGAAGTAGTTGAATGTCGGGTCCCCAAGCAGCGCCTTGCCGTCGCGATGGTCGATGAGGCCGTGCACAGGCATGATGATCGTCCGAAAGCGACTAACGAATCCGTGCTCCGGAGGTAACATCGTGCGGCCATGTATACCTACTAGCCAGGGCCGCCACAAGCGGGGGACACCAAGCGGAGGAATGGCGTCCGGCAGGAGGCACATGGATGTCTGGTCGCCCTTCGGGGATTGAGGATGCCAATCAATGCCGTTGATAAACACCGCATCGCGCGCGGGATGGACGCCGAGACCCTCGGAAAGGTATCGAAGTCTTCGACAAAAAGGCCTCCAGTCGCCGGCGAAGTCCAAGCTCATCTGCCGTTCGATGAAGGGTGGAAACGGGTCTTGAGGAGGACGTCGCGCCAGATACCGGAGAGCGACGCCGCGTGATTCGGTGTTTGTAACTAGCAGAGACGCCAACATGTCGGAGTTGCGCAGATGCTCCTCGTTGAGTAGGAGCAGGATTGGAGCACCCCTGGCTATCACGGGCGTGTGTTGCTTCACGGGAGGCAAAAACATGTTGACGACGCGCCTTCGACGGTCAACATGCTGCACGGCCTCTTCCCATATCTTGATCCGGAGCTCGGTTGGGAGTTTGGGGAAGCAAGTAAAGAATGCTGAGGCAGGCATTGGATGCCCCGGCTTCTTGCTGTCGGGCATGTTCAGAGCAGCTGCCGGATGGTGTCCGTTACCCCTGATGGTTCTGATTTGGCGGTCAAGTGTTGTTCGTTCCAGTTACAAAGGTAATGTTGACATCTGTTTGCGGTGTCATTAATCTCATCAACAGCCATTGGACCAGGCGGACTCACCCGTTGTTTCACGGTACCACACCGGGTCGAGGCTGAATCGAGGGCGCTGCAGCATATGCGCCTGGGTTTCTTCTCTCTTCACATTCAGCCCGACGCACGGAGTCGGCAAATCGCTGGATACAATAAATTCAGCCCCGCAGCCGCATCTCATCCCTTATTCCCGCGTCAAATCATGTGATGACCTGCAGCACCTTAAACCCAGCACAAACCGCAGTCCTCCCCCAACCCCTTGAAGATTCCTGCTGAGACAAAACAAACCCGTGCGGACCACGGAGTTGGGAGATGCTATGATCCCGCGCGATGCAGGGAATGGCAATCCATCTTGTTGTTTGCTCTGGTCTCGGAGAGGTAACAATCTGATTGTTGAAGACTGTTTCCACACAGGCGCAGACTTGTACATACATAGGTAGTTATGCCTCTATGATCTAGACATTATGCGCCTTGCACAACTCATTGTGAAATTGCTTGAGCCTCTTAACCAAGGCCTACGCTCGGAAATACTTATAAGGAGAGGAAACACGATATATTACTGATTGCATCGAGGTTCTACAGATGCAGTGCTCTGGATAAACCCTGTCCCGCGTGGCGAAGCCGTCCAGCGACGTCTAATCCCGATGCACAGAAATATCCATTGTTCAAACAGCCCAATCAGCTATAGTCTTTCCCGGGAAACTTCTGGATCGTTCACCATATATGCGCCGGCAATCACAGACCTTCGTGTCTAGATAATAGTCCGAAGTTGCATCCCATACCGAAAGCCTCGGACTCGCTAGCAATTGCTCTACACAGGTATAAAAGTCAGACCTGTTCAGGTGCCAAGCGGTCCAGCTACCACGGACGCATAGTATTAATCATCAACCTTTCCTACGTCGCGCAGCAATACAAGTCGTCCCTTTCATCCCAGCCCGACCGTTGAAACGGTTGATATGCTGTGTCACGCGGCATCACGATCGCCAGTGCAGGTCCGCAATCTCCTGAATAATGATATCTCCGTTCAGCTCACCGAACATCTCGGGGATCAACATAGGAGGCGGAACACATGCTACGACGGGATCAGCAGTACCTCGCAGGTTGGTGACACATAGGAATGGCACAACCACGTGCAGGCCATATCAGGATCTGCCTGATGATAGGTGGTAATCAACGAGTCCGCCTCACTCCGTCCAGCCCCTCGCGGCTGGTGATGAGAACCTTGTTGGATTGTATCAAGTTAATAATTGATCACGTTGGTTCTATCTCAGCAGCCGCTTTCAAGTCCTATCGAGATTGCAACAGTCGAGGCGAATTGCAACATCAAGTTAATAGTCACGAGAGCATTGTCTAGTTCAGATGCAGGAGGTACAGACAGTGTCCAGCATAGGTTCAACCTCTCGGGGACGGAGATTCAGGAGTGGTTCTGCAAGTTATCTCATGCTCTTCAGCTCCGTAGCTCTTCATGGCCGCCAGATCTCTGGCATAGTATTGGTCCTCAGAGTAGTCCAAGGACACAGCCCGAGCCCTTCATGTAAGGGGTAAATGACAACGGAAAACAATCCATGGTTCAGAACAGGGACACGAGCAGGTCGTCAGGGGTAATAAACAAATTACACAAAACAAGTCCCTTACCGTGCGCCACAATACACTTCTAGATTGTTGTATCCTACCTTGATATCACAGAGCTGTGACTACATGGTAGTATCTCTCATGTCAACTCCTGAGTCTGCCGCTTCAACGCAACCTCCGGTCTCAAACCCCTCACCGACATCACCATAGGTACGCATGACTGGCTTCCTGGACACCACAACTCAAGTCGGCAGTATCAAGGTAATACCGCCGACTGCAACGACGGCGAGCAACGTTACGAAGTGGTCTCGACGTCCTGCTGCCGGCAAAACAAGACCATCATCAGACCTCATCGGCCACCTCATCGGCATCGACATGTCCAGGGCGAGGAGACAAGCATAAAAGGCCCCTTCCTCCCCCTCAAACCAACTCATCCTCCCCATCCTCATCAGCAGGCACAAGCTCCAGCATCACAGCTCACTCCAGCTCAGCAGAGATCTCTCACTCACCAACACACACTCTCTCATCCCATCAACTTTCACCATCACCATCCAAAATGAAGGCCACCGCCGTTCTCGCCACTCTCGCCCTCGCCGCTTCCCCCGCCCTGGCCTATCCCAAGCACCTCGAGCCTCACGCTGCCCGGGACACCTCTCCGGTGCTGGACATCACCCCGCGGGCGGCCATCAACGAAGCTGAAGGTTCGTTCACCCACTACCATCTCTCATGATGCAGGATTGGTAATAAGGTCTTGCTAACCACACACCACCAACCCGTCACCAACAAACAGTCTTCCCCTGGCTCACCCCGGATGCCTCGTGCAAGATTCTCGACTGTGTCAGCGTCATCGGCTCGGCGGTCTGCATCATTGATGCCATTGGCGATGATGACTGGAGGGCTGTCGCCGAGTGTGCTAGCTTGAAGAAGGCAAGTTCACAAACCTACCTACCCACGCACCAACCTAGGATGTCATACCCCAGGCGGAAAATGGTCGACGAGGCTGACACCGATATCACAGATCTGCGGCTGCGCTGGATGCATCAGCGGCCTCAACCGCTTCTTGGAGAAGTGGGGCATCTGCGACTAAATGGTGAAATAGAAGCGCGCCTGTTGGGTATCACCTACCCCTACCAGTGTTGTTGATTGCCGGGATGAGCGGGTTGTTGCGTGGTCGAGGAGGGTGTACAGTTCGGCATGTATGAGGAGATGGGGGAAGTTGATGAGATGTCGATGTCAAGTTGGAGGTTACTGTCATTTCCGTGTCTCGATCGGGCTTGTGTCTCTGCAGAGGATGCTTGCTTGATAGCCGCTCGTTTAGTTAGTTGTTAACTTGATTTGATTTGGTGCGCCGCAGTTTATGAGGGCATGATTCGTGGGTTGCTATGACGATGGCCCTTGAACAAGCTCCCAACCACTCAACCACCTTACGGACTCAGTGATACGGTCTATCCAGAGAAGACATTTCGCTGGAGGAATCGTCGCTATTAATTGACTTAGGCATTATGCAAACTCCCTTAAGTCCTACCTCCACCCACGTTCAACTCCCCGTCATTACTCATTCAAAATTATAGCATGCGCCATCTCCGTGATTGCGGCTCTCCCCATTCCATAGGGGTTGGAACACTCACTGTGTGCTGGACACAACAGCTTGGAAACATTCAATCGCTCCTTTCCACAGTTGGCTTCTCGCCGTTCGAGCTGTTCTCGATATCCCGCCTTTCAATGTCACCAAATATCTCGTCGATCTCTTCCAGCGATTTGCCCTTGGTCTCGGGATAGGCGACGGCAAACACGAACGAGCAGAGAGCGTTGGTGAGGATGAAAAGAATCTAGATAATAGCGGAGGAAATTGTCAGAGGCCTCAATCACCGGGGACCATGGTTCTGGAGTTCACCTACGTAGTACTTCCAGCCCACCCGCTCCAGAGCAATGGGCGAGCACTGGGTGATGATCAAGCTGATGGAGTAGTGCACGACCTGGACCACCGCGTTGGCCTTGGCGCGGAGCTCAGTGGTGAAGACCTCGGGGCTTTGCGGTGGTTAGCAACGCTGCCTCTTCGATCAGAGGAACCGGAGGGTGACGACTCACGGGATAATCCAGGTCATCGGCCCCAGCAAAGCCGAATAGTTGGCCGACACCATAAAGATGCACGCAATAATCGCCCGCTGCGCATCCTCGTTCGTCGGGAGCCCAGGCCGAGCAGGAAATCTGGCCGCCAGGATGGTAATCACCATATACAACGCCGACAACAGTGCCGAGCTGGAGATTAGAATCGGCCTCCTCCCCACCCGATCCACAAACATCAACGACACAATGCACGCAATCGGCGCCACGCACCCATACAGCCCACTCACAAGCAGCTGCTGATCCTCATCATACCTCAGCGTCGCGTAGATCGCCGTCTGGAAGTACTGCACGAAGCTAATCCCCGATAGCATCGCTGCGGCCCAGACAAACACGCCGACAAATAATCGCCTGCGAAACGGCGGAGTGCGGAGCAGCTCGCCCCAGCCGAGCCGGCCTTGCTGCGCGGCCATCTCTTCGGCTACCTTGCGGCGGATCGTAGCGAACTCGTCGGCCACCGCGGCTTCATTGGTCGTGCCGTCCAGGTGCCAGTTGCGGAAGGCCTGCTCGGCCTCGGCGTCCCGGCCCTGGATGATCAGCCAGCGGGGGGACTCGCTCATGAAGAGCACGCCCACGCCGAGGAGAAGCGCGGGGATCGCTTGGATGGCGAACCCCAGACGCCACTGGTTGGGGTTGTGCCATTTGCCTTCGCCGACGCCGGTCCAGAGGGCGACGAAGAAGCCCCAGGCGACCACTAACGCGGGTTGGGGAGTTAGCGAGCGGTGGGCTTTGATGGCGGGAGAGAAGGGAGAAAGCTGGGGGGACGCACTCATTTGGGTGACGGCTGTGATCCTGGCGCGTTCGCGTGTCTGGAGTTGAGCTCAGTCAGTCTGCCGGTTCCGAGGCCGTGGTGTTGGAGATCAGGGGCCACGGAGGTGATGCAACCCGACCTTGGCGATCTCGGCGCCGTAGACGGGCGCCACGCCGGTGATGGTTCCGACGGCGTATCCGATGAGAAGACGGCCGATGATGACTGTGTTAATGCGGTGTTAATAGTGTTAGGAGACGAGTTTGTTGGCGTATTGGAGGAGGACTCACGCATCGCGACATGAGCAGCACCGGCCATGAGCGCGCCGCCGAGTACACCCCAAGCGCAGCCGAAAGCGATGGCCTTGCGGCGGCCGAGCCGGTCGCTGGTGATTCCGACTGAAGCACTACCGAGCCATGCTGAATGTGGTTGTTTCGTTAGAGATGGACGGCATAAACAGAGATTGAGTGTTACAGCGGATTTCAGACCTCCTGCTTGGTAGATGGAGACAATGGCGCCTCTCATCGGCGCATCGGGATAGTTGAAGTATGACTTGAACGAGGTGAGGGCGAGGCTTGGAGTGATGATACCCGAGTCACTAGACATTTGGCGTCAGTTTTGGGAACATCAGACTTCGCTGTTCCCCTCGACCATACTCACTATCCGTAGAGAAAGCCTCCAATGCCCAGGAAGATGGACGCGGCGAACGTCTTGGTCAACCATTTCTCCTTTACGGTGGCCATGACTGCGATTGGTGTCCAGGCAAGCCTGCTGTGTGGGAGTGATGAAAATACCCAGAAAACAAAAACCTCAATCAAGAAACAATATGCTGGTGTGGTTATGAGATGGCTAGCGCCCAAGCACCAACGATGCCCAGGAACCGTCACCACCTCTCACTCAAACAGCTACCAACACGACGTCCCCAAGCACTTATACACACTCGACCCCAAGTCTGCAACCCCAAAGGCCGAAGACGACCGACAAACTGCCGATACCGCACGTTCGACCGTCCAGCCGACCGGCGCCCGCTAGTGTGCGGAGAAGGCGTGCCACGGACAACTCCAAGCCGGGCGACGCACAAAGGCATAGCCCGTTGAGGAAAAGCTACACATGTTGAAGGATGATGCCGGCATCGGGAGTTGGGCATATTTAAGACACTGCGGGAGCCGTTACCCAACATCCCGGGTCGGTCCGGGAGAAGATGCATGTCAGACGTATCCTGGTCATGATTAGGTGAGATATTGCGGGGAGAATTGGGGAGGAGGAATATAACTTCAGTGAAGCAGTCGGTGGGGTACTTCTACTGTAGCATGTATTAACACCTTACTTGCCGCCGTCCACGTGGATATGTATTGAGTTGCACTGGGTTGCTTGGATGGTCTTCAACCCCAGATCTTTTTTTTTGTTGGAGCCAAGCAAGTATCTCCCGGCAGGATGGAGGTGAGATTCCCTGGTTACCGTAGTTCATAGTGGCCCCTGCAGCTGAGGAAAACCGTTTGCGGGGATGAAAAATGCGGAGTAGAGCCCTGTCCCCATCCGCTGGAGCCGTCATCCTCGATCCCTTCTAGGTAGTAGTACGACCACTATCACTCTTCACCCGCAAAGGCCAACAGCAGCCATTGCTAGTCTTTGCTCTTCCCGGTGTGAACTGTCAAATTCATGTTTGATCTTCATCGTGCCCAGCGGTCGCCTCCCGCCTTGACATGATCGTCGAAGTGTTTCCCGGAATCCCTGGCCGCGAAGCCCCTGTTTCTGGAGCCAAGATCCACGCGTCTCAGAAACATGTCACTTCACGGAACACGATGCACCCGACGCAACGGTTGGCGGTGGATATGGGCTGAGCAGTGATGTGTTTGCCGCAGGTGGTGAGAGTGAGAGTTTGAGAAAGACATCAACTTTGGACGAAGAGAGGTTGACATACACATAGAGGTATCGTGAAGGTCCAAGCCCAACCCCTGAGCGGAGTCTCATCTCTCCCATTCCTCCAACCGAGCTTGGACCTCACCTCAACACAGCAATTCCCGTATGATTTCTCTAGACTCAAGACCACGAATACAACCCAAGAATATTACTCAAGTACCGCGTTTGAGGGTCACGGCCGCCGAACGCGTGGTTCGGCTCCTCCTCGGCATGGTGGTCGATGAGACGATGGACCTAGCCTTCCATGCCGTTTCGGGCATCGCAGGGCAACCGTGCCGCGACACTAAGATCGGAAGACCGCTTGGCGTGCACCATCGCTCACGTCGCTTCTGCAGGGTCGCGCGTGGCAGGCTCCGTGCTCCCGCACCCCAGGATCGCCGAAGAAGCCCGCAAAGCTTTGTTCGGCGCCATGTCTGCCGGGGTTGCCGGGGAGCGAGCGCAATTGACATCATGGAGGAGTTGGTTCCGGAGATTGATGAGATTCTCTCTCCCGCTTCGGGGTTCTCAAACATGTCATCTTTCCTGCCCCCCCCCAGGCCAGAAACAACGAGGGCTGTCGACAACACCACCACCGAACCCATCACCAAATGAATCGCGCGCCTTGCTCACAGTAGCTCCAGACAGATCGATCGGATCGATATGAGATGAGGACCATCAGGCCACCCTTCACGCTGTCGCTGCTGCTTGCCGTGGCGGCGGCGCCTCTGACGCAAGCGGCTATACGCTGCTATTTCCCCAACGGGGAACCCAACCCCGAAGATGTGCCCTGCGATCCCAACGCGGCCGTCAGCATGTGCTGTAGCAGCCGCGACGCCTGTCTGTCTTCCGGATTGTGCTTGAACCCAGGAACGGGTCCGCATCGCGGCATCAGCTTTGTGCGAGGGTCATGTACCGACCAGACATGGCGGAGTCCCATCTGTCCGCAAAGCTGCAGGATAAGTACGCTTCACGACATCTCCACGGGACGGTAAGGAGAAAGGGAAAACTAACAACCCGACAGACCAAGACTCAGCCACCAACCCGCACGCATTCAACTTCAGCACCGGCGGCGTGCTCGTCTGGGAATGCAACAACGAAGGCTTCCGAGAACCCGCGGCCTACTGCTGCGAGTCGGCAGCCGAGAAAAACCGCTGCTGCCACACGTCAACCGCCATCTTCTCCCTCCCCGCCGCAACCCTCGGCAACGCCCTGCCCGTCCAGACATTCACGCCCACCAACACCCGCATGGGGATGACCACCACAACCACCCGCGGCATGGGCATGGGCACCACGGAATCAACAGCCACACCCACCCCTGGCACGGACCCGTCCGAGGACAACGACGACGGGGATGATGATGATGATGGTGATGATGATGGCGAGGAAACACAAACAAGTCCGTCCCCCACTCCTTCCCCTCACCTATCCAGACCCATTCGCTAACACTCCCCCAGATACTACAAACATTGATACCCCCCTCCCCACCTCCGCGCTCGACTCCCTCGACTCTCCCGGAGGCGGTGGTGGAGGCGGCATGAACGAAGGCGCCAAAATCGGTCTCGGTGTTGGCATCGGCCTGGGCTTCCTCCTCCTCGTGACAGCAGCGATTGTGGTCGGGTATTTGCGCGCCAAGAAGGCCGTGGGCGGGCAAGGAGTTGAGGCTGGTGGGTTTTACAGCGGCGGAGGAGGGCGAGGATCAGGAGGAGAGAAGCAGGAGGTAATGCCAAGTACTGCTGGGAACGAGGCGTCAGGGCAGGGGAGGGTGATGAGTCCCGCGAGTGAGGGGACGGGAGGGACGTTGAGTCCGTTGGTGGGGGAGAGTAATAATAGGGGGTGGTTTAGGAGGTGATGGCGAGGATGTGGTTCTTATTTTTTGTCTTCGAGGGAGGTTAAAAGAGGGTGGAGTTGGGAGTTTGGGGGCTCTGGTTTTCACTTTCTCTGAATCTTTGCTGGAACAGCAAAATACTGCACATATAGTCGTTTCTTTCGTGTTTTGAGGCTTGGTTTTGGGAGGAATGTTGGTGGAGAGACCAAGGAACCGTTTCTTCTATCTTGTATTATCATTGCTCGACTTTGAAGACCGTCCTCGGAGGTCTCCGTCATTGACTTCTAGGCGGAACACTTTCTTGCTTTGCACATTTCCAGCTGCCCCCCAAACCCTCACCTCCTCGTTGGTCGCGATGCAGTGCTTGGCTCTGTGCCAGTCATGCGGCTCCTGCAGTAGCTCGTCCCCCTGACACTCAGAGCTCTGCACTGCAAGCTCTCAAGGGAGCCTGCACATCAGCCTTGGGTTTCCAGCGAATGAATGCGGGATTTTGTCGATACTCTGCACCCAGAGAGCCTTGCTGGTTACATTCGGGGACATTGCATTTAGGTGAGCCTCTACCCCCCCAAACCCAACAGCCCTTTCTCACGCCTTTCGTCAACAGAACCTGGAAACCACGCAGACCTCAGGCGTTTGATCAGATTTTTAACTATCCTCGCCCTTTTCTCTTCAATCATACTAATCATACTGGCCAGTGCAAAATGGATTTAGCGATGAATGAGACGGACCCGGCTGACTCAACTAACTCGACGGTGTGCACGGAAATTGAGCCCAATCCAGATGTGAGCGGGCTGGGAGTGAGTCAGGCCTAGGCTTCCGTCGTACTAATTGTCTCCATAGCTGATTGGCAAACTATCAGATCCGACTTTCGATATACCTTTTCAGTGTCGGGGGTCGTCTCCTCCTCATCTTCGCCAGCAGGCTTTCGAAAGAACAAGCTTATGCGTTCAAGCGGTCATATCAGAAGGCTTGTATGCTCAATGCTTGGGCCTTGTTTTGCACCTCCTGTTTGCAGGTGGGACAAAACCAATTAACCTTATTCCACGCCTTTATTGTTACGCACCTAATATTCCTGGTCAGCATCCCAACCCTCCGGCCGTCGATAGTCCTGGGAAATGTCAACAATGGCTTCGGCATTTTCATATCAGGATACATCATCGTCATGTCCTCCATGCTTTCAATAATCTTCCCAAGCTATATTTATGGCTCTGAACGCCCTGTTCCACCCATATTCAAAAGGGCAGTCCCTAGTTCAGACTTCATCGGATCCGAGTACAGGCAGTTCTTCGGGAAGCAGCCAGAGTGCAATCATCTCTTCTTGATAGATCCCAAGGGCATTGGCTCGCCGCCTTCTCAACGTAATCGGATGAGCTCCTTCAGCTTGACAGAGTCGCGGCACGGTGATTGGTTCTTTGCTGCGTATCTCGCCTCAGTCTTTCGGACGGTAGTGGACCTTGACCTCACCCGGGATACAACACGCCCGTTCATCATCCATCTGCTGTGGAGGGGAAGCACGATAATAAGGGTGGCAGCACTTACTTGCCTTGTTGTATATGTGCTGTCCCCGGCCATCAGCATTGTTTATGTCGAGAGAATGGTCATCGGAAACCCTGTGAGCGAGGATGAGAGGGCGTGGACTTTTGGACAAGTCCTTGCCATGTTCCTCCTGCTTGGGCCAGCCTTGGACTTTGTAAAAGCGGTGTATTGGACTCGAAAGCAACGCGAAGGAACTGAAGAAGAGGCTGTGGAAATGCTGCCCGTCGGGCCAGCAAGTCAGCCATGACCTGTTGGCTAGGGGCCAAGGAAAAATCATCTCTAATTTTGTAATTAGAGCATACATCGATCTTTTTGCGATACCTGAGCACCTCGGGCATTCTCCCCTGACTCTCATTCCTCTGCTCCATGTGTCTACGCCTGGCAGCCCTGCAGGACGTATCTTGGTGACGGTGGCAGCGGAGGCTGGATAGGTAGATACCGCCCGTCTGCCTATCAGAGAGCCTTACCAACAAGTATGTATGTATGTACATCCATACACCCATACAAACATGCGCTAATGCATTACTGACTCAGTAGCAAGGCAACCATTTGGTGGCGCTGTGTCCAGAGCCTCGTTGGGCTGCAAGATAATATTTTTCCCCGCCGGTTTTTGACTCTCGAAGGCAACCATCCTTGTTCGGGAAAACATCAAACTAGACAGTTTTTGACAAACCTTTGTTGTCATCAGTGCTGGAAGAGGCGCCCCCCCCCCTTTTACTATTCTTTGAACGGGATTAAACTCGTTGAAATCCGGCGCTAAGAGCAATGAACGCGACTGATCCGACGATATCAAGCAACTTGACAACATGCACAGGGATAAACCCAAATCCCGATGTAAGCGGTCTGGGGGTAGGACCAAGCAATCCAATGTACACGGGGAATAAATAGGGTCAAACTAACAATGGACAGATCCGATTGTCGATATATATTCTTTGCATCTTTGGTCGTCTTCTTCCGTTCCTCGCCAGCCGAGTTCTCACCGAAGAACACTACTTTATGTTCGCAAAGTCTTATTATAAATCTTGCGCCATCATCAGCTGGGCTCTTCTCTGCACCTCCTTTTTTCAGGTGCAAAAAGGCCGATTGACACTCTTCCACGCTCTGATCGCGTCCCACTTGATTTTCCTGCTCGGGGCCCCATACCATTATACACCGGTGCCTGATGCTGATGAGGAGCTAAATATCTTTGTCCAGACCTTAAGCTGTCTCATCGTCTCTTCTACCTTTATGTTTTTATTTATGACCTTACCTTCTGGGCACCCCTCCTCTCACATTTCCTTTGACGGGTTTGGAAGTCAACCTGAGTGCAACGCTCTGTTCGTCATCATGAACCCAGGATTGGCACCTGGTCCGGACAATCGGCTAAGTTCTTTCGCCTTGAGTCCGGCCGGCCACGATTTATTCCAGGTGGCTGCCTGGATGACCTCGTTTCTGCGGATGTTCATGGATTGCATCCAGACTGATCCAAGTGTTGGACCAATCCATTCACCTCTCTGGTCTGAGACAACAAAAATGTGGTTAAAGATATTCTGGTTAACTTTGTTCGCAGTGTCCACACTCTCGTCCGTCATCAGTATTGTATACATTGAGAAAATGATTAGTGGGAATCCTGTTAGCAAGGAGGAGGACGAATGGACTTTTGGTCAGGTCCTTGCGATGTTCCTGCTATGGGGGCCAACCGTCGAGCTTGTTAAAGAAGCATGGATCAAAGCATGGTTAAAATTTAAAGCACCCGCAGCACCTCAAGCAGTAGTTGAGAATCAGGACTCAGAGACGCCGCCCCTCAACAGAGGTGAACCCTGAGTTATGGAATAAACCCCCCGGCCTCAGGGTGAAAGCGGTAGAATACACTCAAGTTCAGTTCCGAGGCTTCCGGGTCTCTAAAACTGTACAAGCTGCCCGACTCTTCACAAGTCCATAAGGTTTCTGATGTTCGAGCCTGTTTAGAACAAGACCGACTGACAATCTGACTACTTGGAATATCCCGGTGAACAGGTGGCGCTGAGTAAGGCTTGTTTGCTCGACCATTCTCCTCCATCGGGTGGCACTCAGCTTGTAAGCCTCGTAGTATCCGACGACACAAGTCCCTGAACAAGAGCTTTGACGGACAATGATTACTAGTTGCCAGGGACTCGTACAGGTCGTGTGCGGCCCTCCCTCCTGGCTGCAAGGGCGATAGGGCGGCCTACATACTTGGCCTTCCTAGCGGCGCTTTAGGTGCCCGGGTTCTCAGCACAGTCTCGATTATGCGTGGCTTATCTGATGAAGTTAACAAATAGTTGCAGCAGGCAGATGCCCTGTTTTGGATGGCTTGTGGCGGAGCCTCTCTTGGAAGACTCGAATGCCCAGTTGTCAGCCTTATGCCCAATGGCCGAAAACTTTGTTAATATCTCAAACCTGTTTCTCGTGCCACAGCATCTACTAATAGTATTGCTTTTAGCCAGATGACAAGCATAACTGAACAGATTGAAGTGACCCAAGTTTCGTCAACCCTATCATTTTGGCAACCAGTGGTTTAAAAGGCGAATTCTGTAGTATTATTAGGTCATGGACTTGACCGTGTGCCCAAGTCTTGAACCTAACCCTGATCTGAGTGGGATAGGGGTAGGTTCATAGTTAGTGCGATACATATCGTGAGGATGGAGAAATGGTTACTTACCATTACCTGTGTACAGATTCGAATCTCCGCTTATATCCTCTGTTTAGGAGGGCCATATCTCGCCATAGTTCTTGACGTCTTGCCTGGACATCACTCCCTACGGTTTGAGAGATCTTACGGAAACGCTTGTGCTGTCAACGCTCTGGCACTTCTGATCACCGATTGCTCTCAAGTGGCACGAAATAGTCTCACATTTTTCCACGCCATAATTACCATATTCCTAATGGCGATGCTCGGGGTGAATATGCCATATCGACCAAGCTACAATCATAGCCGAATTACTAAAGGAGCCATACGATTATTGTTCGCCTGCGCTGTTCTCACATCAATAACCTTTGAGGCTTACATCTGGTCTCGCCGCAACACCCTGAGTCAACCAGAGTGTAATGATGCCCTTGCTAATCGGCCTCCCGACCCTGGTGGCTCGCCGCAGCCCCTCGCTACTAGCCCTGGGTTCACCGCCATAACTTGGTTTGTTGCATTGATACAGACAGCTGGCTTCCAGGGCTTTTGCTGCTCAGAGAGCGCCCTGTGGAACAGTGCAGCAGGGCGACGGATAAGTCTCTTGGTGGCCCTATACATCTCAGGTATATGCGTCCACCGTGTTGAGACAATGACCAGCGGAAATCCTGTCAGTGAGCAGGAGAAAGAGTGGACTTTTGGCCAGGTTTTGGCGGCGTGTCTCCTTATCGGACCAGCTTTTGAATTCCTAAGAGCACTATCCAGAGTTATCGATGGATTGTTAGGAGAATCGGTGGAGAGTCAATCGGGGGAAGAAACATTACGGCCCAGGTAAGCGGGATCATTAATCACGTCTTCAAGAATTGTATGAGTCTAATATAGCAATACAGGAGGGCCGAAGCAGTCTGATTAGAATCAGGGGGACGTGGGAGGAGAGAATGTTCAGCTGAGGTATCATGATGAGGTAACTATGATCTCAAGCGACAGGATACCCGTGCTGAAGGTTTTCGGGATGACTTGATCGCGTACCTGAGCCATGAGATCCATCACTGTACATTAATTGACACGCTTTTGTTGTCTTACGCCGGTCTGAAATTGATGACTGCAACACTTGGACTCGAGTAGGTCGCAGCATGAAGGAAGGTCTCTGATGAGCTCGTTTGCCCAGAGGCAATTTTATTATTTGGAACATCGAGTATTTCAGCCTTACTAGGCTGGCTGGTTGGATTCGTGTATCAAGATCTTGCATTGGCGCCAGGCTGGCAAGCGGCAGCGTGGGCTGCAGGTCGGGGCTTACCATCGCGCCGCTGTTGGGTGAGAGTCGTCTTTCCTTTAATTTCAGGAGGTTCACGAAGGAATAAACTGTAGAGGCGCTTCGACTTTTACATCCATGACTTGGAGGCCTGCACAGTGTCAGCTTAATAATAGTGAAAATAACCGCACAAGAACATAGCATTTTTGTCGCGCGGCCTCACCACTACAAGCCACATTTCAGGGGTCTGCATGAGCCACTCTCTCGAGCGCTACCAGCTGTTGGTGGGCTGTTTTGATCTTATTGAGGGCCTTTTACATCTCTTTTTAAAGACAACGCCCATTAGTCGTGACGATTATTGAATTGCTGACCGCAATTCTCTTGTGTCTGTGGCCGCATACTCGAGACTCGCTCCGTTGACACCTCCATTCTTCTTTTTTGGCCCTAGGAAAGAGGGACGTCAGACAGCCCAGCGAGAACCAGCCAACCTCTTTTACACCTAGCCTCCAATATTCTCTTGAACATACGCATCGCAACCTCGACTCACAGCGAACTTGACCGACAATATGATCTCGACAACTAATACAACCTATACAACCATCGAACCCAACCCTGATGTAAGCGGCTTGGGGGTAGGTTACTAACAACCATCCTATACTGTCAAGAAATTGCGACCAGACATTGACAGACAAATACTTAATCAGATTCGAATACCTATCTACCTTCTATGCCTCGGAGGGCGCCTCCTTACGTTTCTCGAAGACTACCGGTACTATTACCCAGCCCTGAGCACAAAGGCAAAAGCTTTCATGCGGTCCTATAAACAGTTGACGCTTTTTCACGCATTCATTGTCATGTATCTGAAAGGAATACTATGGTATCATATGCCGACTCCTCGCACACTGGCATATCTAATCTCGACTCCAGAGCGTCCTTGGCCTCGCGATGTCCTAGGGATGCTTGTTACCTTCGTATTTTTTGTCTTTCCCTTTTTGTTTTTCATGTTATACGTGGGCTTCACATACAAAACCGTTGGCAGCCAGCCTGAATGCGATGACATTGTTGAGAATGGGTGGTTGGGCTATAAGGAAGGCGTCACGTATAATCTCTTCAGAACCGAGATGCTTTCAATCATGCCACACGTGGGTTTTCTTCTTGTTCGGATTCTCTGGCGGATCAACATGGCGGAGTTCAAATGGATAGACTACATAGCTTACAAGACTTGTTCCCGGATTGCAGCCTGCATCTTCTACACAATAGCCTCAACGGCGTGCATTATACGAGTGAAGCTCCTGATCGGAAAGAATCCGGTCAGTGAAGAAGAGAAGCAGTGGACTTTCGGCCAAGTCCTGGCTATGTTTCTTCTTCTTGGACCATCTTACCAGTTCATAAAGGCGTTTGTCGATCGGAAGGAATCTAGGCCGGTTAAACATCTGAAGGATCTTGACCACAATGGTCTCGGTGGAAATGGAGAAAACTTGGAGGATGATTATGATCCCGCAGATGCGATGGGGCACCGCGGCCCTGGGAAAAGGGTTCAGAAGGATACTATCCCAACTGAGGTATTGGGTCATCTGAGGTACGTAATGCCCATCGAAGCGTTTTATGACGACAATACATTTGTCAGGCTAACTTCTGAGTGTAAAGGAGAGTCCGAACACTATGAATATTCATGCAGCTGGTACCAATGTCAGTTATTTGAAGAAAGATGAGCCAGTGGCAAAGTTCTTGCTGTCTACTTACTGATTTAAGCCTTGATCTGTCTAGAACTGGGAGCAGGTGAAGGGATGTTGAGATCAATAATACAATAAAAGAGATAGCACCATTAGGCATCGGTGGATTCGGTTTATGGATTTTGGAAATGAGATATGTCTGCGAGAGTTAGAGCACACGCAAAAGGAAATCAGGAGAATCCATCCTTTACCTAGGTGACTATAAAAGGTCTGAGCTAAGCTAGTGAGTGAGACATTTAGAATTCAGGAAAGGGTATGTGGATATCGGGGGTGAAGTGAGGTTGCGACTGTGCGTGGCTGATTGTCCCCTGTAAGACCCAGGTCATGGACAACCACCACAGACAGTGGTGAAGGGGGGCACACACCGCTTCAGATCTAGGCATCCATGGATCTTGAGGGCTAAGTGAGGTAGCATAGCCTCAGCCTTGTGCTTGGTCTGTGGTGTGCCTGCATATGAATAACGACCAGTTGCCATCGCCACGTATACGGCTGTTTGTTGGGGTGGAGGCATCATCAGGCTGAGTCTTTGACGGAACCCGTGTTGATTGCTTCTACACGGTGCCCCTCAAAGGCAACGCAGTGAACGGATGAGTTCTTTGACGCGGAAGTTTAGGCCGTTGCCCGCTGTCACCTTGAGAGTTCGGAGAGAGACAAAGTCAATGGAGAGCCTCCGGGGCAATGCGACGATGACCATAGCGACCGCGACCAACTCGACCGACTAATTCGAGCGCATCACAACCATCTCGCCCAACCCCGATGTCAGCGGCTTGGGTGTAAGTCCATTTTCTCCATGAACAGGGCTTATGTTGATCAGGAAGCAGATCCGAATATCCATCTACATCCTCTGCATGGGAGGGCGTCTCCTTGCGTCAATCGCGAGCCGAGTCCTGCTACAGCACTCACGTGCGTTCGAGAAGTCGTACCAACGCTCTTGCGCTCTCAATGGCCTTGCACTGTTCATCACTGTTGCTATCCAATCGGCCAAAGGCCAGTTCAGCAACTTTCACTATCATGTTGCGGTGTATCTGCTGTCCATGCTCGGACTTCAGATATCTGAAATCCCGATTGGGGTTTCTGATAGCTATCTAGCCACGCTTCTGTTCCTTCTTATAGCCCCAGGGGCCTGTCTTTGGTTTATTGCTATTGGCTCAGTTGACGCAGTTAACATAGTCGCCGAAGCCCAATTCGGCTCGAATACTTGTACTGAACCTCACGTGCAATCCCTGTGGGGATGGACCCCTTTTGTCCTGATCTACATCGTTGCCCCTTTGAAGATAGTGGAGTTCCAAATCAGGAACGTGGGAGAACCGCCCAGGTGGATGCGGCTACCTCTTTGGGAGGCATTATTATACCCAGGCGATCTGATCTCCCTGGCAGTTTCAGCGATATTGCTTGGAACCGTGGAGGATATCATCAACAGAAATCCTGTTAGTGACGCGGAGGCGGAATGGACTTTCGGCCAGGTCCTCGCAATGGTTCTTCTCCTCGGACTGGCCTGTGAGTTCTTCAATGCAATCGGCGAGGCAAACAACAGCGATGAGGTGGAGGGATTATTGCCACTCAGGTAAGCAAACACAGAATCTATTAAGTTAATCTCACCTAGGTAGCTACGGTGATGGTGCGCTGATGAGGCTAACCACGGCAAAAGGAGGGTCCGATCAATTTGATCTTTGAAAGGAACGGGCATACCTGTACAATTCTCAACGATGGACGAGCGCTGAAAACTGTCGAGGTGCTTCCACTGTTCAAGCCAGTTGTACATACCTCGTAGGGGCTCGCTGATGTCAACACGATCTCACGCGTTCGTCAGTCAATGGTCGAAAGGATGACGTATGCCAACTCGGATAACCTGTGGAAGAGTTCGACAAGTAGCACTCTTCCTTGAGCGTCACTTGGTTTGTGAATTGCATTTGACTTTCAAGACCTGGTGTTAAGACATCATTGTTTGTAGGGTGGAATGTCAAAAACGATTGCACCCCAGCCCTACCTACGGGGAAAGGTTCTGCGTGCAACGTCATTTAAAGGGATGCAACGGGCCTCTTATGAAGGGATGGAAAACTGGCGATTATGAGAAGTTTGAGATGATGGGCGAGTAAAGTTGTGTCGCGGATTGAGTTGAAGACTGGGATCGTTTCTTTGTTTCCCACAAATAAATCGCCGGGTTTGTGAGTCGCCTTTCATGGTAATTAAATCTTGTCGCCCAAATTCGGTTCGCGAACTTACAACCTCATTCCAACATCATGTGGCCTTTTGGTGCGTCTTGCAGCCTTGTCCCACCACTTTGGCCAACATCCCAGCAGCACCTCGTCCTATTAGGCACTCCTCATCATCAGGGTCTGACAACCCCGCAGTTATCCGCAATATTCTGAAGCCGCTTGTCAACGGCCTCACCTTTATTATTCAACTTACTATTCCATCCTCCACACCCATCATCACCATGGCTGGAGAATCCTACGCCCGAACACCCCGCTTCATGGCGGCGGATGAGCAGTACAGTCATCACCCACCGATCCATGCTAACTAAAACTAGATGCTGACACTTCCAACTTACAGACTCCTTAGGACGGGGCTCTTCTCCGACGTCACTGTCAAGTGTGGTGATCGGACTTGGAACCTCCACAAAAACATCATTTGTTCCCGCTGCGACTGGTTCAAGAAGGCCCTGACCGGCCAGTTCAAGGAGGCGTCGACAAACGTCATTGAGATCAACGACTTCGAGCCTCGACTCGTCGGTTGGCTCATCGAGTATCTTTACAAGGGTGGTATGGCATTCTCTCAATGCTCAACTCTCACCCACAACCGACTCGACTGACTCGAAATGTCCAGTTTGCAACATTCCCGCCATGCGTTCCCCATCGGCCACCACCGACTTCATCACATGCGTCGAGCTCTACACTGTGGCCGACTACTTCGGCGCCATCGGACTGTGCGACATTGCCCTGCGCAGCCTGCAAGCCGAGTTCGCCGCCAAACTCGGGACCATCCAGCTGAAATTCGGCACCGAAGCTCCGTGGATGACCGAGTTCCTCGAAGCCGCCCGGCTCGCCTGGGCCGATGTCCCTATTGAGTCCGAGTCCTATGAGGCCGCCCCGTCCAGCCCTCCGACCAACCCTGCTTCCAACGCACCCCCCAACACTCCCTCCACCGCCCCGTCCCAGGAGCGCCAACCCCCGTACCAACCCCAACCATGGATGCTCGGCCCCCTCCGCACGACATTCATCACCTTCATCCACCTCGCGCGCTTCTACTTCTTGCAAGACCCGACCTTCAACGCCTTTCTCGACTCCAACGCCTCCCCCGCGCTGGCGCTCGACATCTTCCGCGCTATGCGCTACTCGGGCGATTTCCTGACGCACCGCGACGCTTTCATCCCAAAAAACACCTGCTCCTCGTGCATGTGGTCGCCGCCCGCGCCCCCGACCGTCGTCAGCCCGCAGTCCCGAGCTGGTAGGAACAGCTTCTCCTCTTCCGGTAAGGACGGAGGGAGCGGCGGCGGCGGAAGGAAGGATGCGTTCTTCTGGCCGATGCTGGAAGCCGAGCCGGTCAAGATGCAGGTGTATTGTGCCGCCTGCGCGGAGAAGAAGGGGGAACGGACCGAGGCGGGGTGGGTGAGCAAACAGAAGCTGGATGCGATTAGGGAGGCGGGGTTGGGGGCGGCTGCGGGCGCTGCTGGAATGAGGGCCGTGGGAGCTGGCTTTTAGGAAGGGGCAGCTCAAGGCTGGAATCGTTAGGGTGATGACAGCGGCCCGGGGGAGATGGGGGAGACGGTGGTCAGGAAGATGGTGGTGTTCCGCAGCAGGAGGGCGGTGCTTTGGTATCAGCAGTTGCAGGGACGCAATTTGACTGTGAGTGGTGAAGAGCAGGAGTGAAGGTTGATGGGTAGGGTTGAGGTTTGGAGTGAGTTGGTGACTTGAGAATAGTGGAGAGAACGTGTTCACTCCATTCAATGGACTTTGGAGTCGAGAGGTGACGGCTTTGATTCGGCACCAGGCCATCTGCAGCAAGGGACTAAGTATGCAACAAGGGATTAAGAGACATTAACGGTGGCCATCTGACATGGAAGATATTATAAACGTAATACTTGCACCTTTCTCTCCATGGCCTAATTATGTCCGATGTTTCCAAGACTCCTTGATGCTTATGACTTCAACAGAATTTCCAACATCGTCGAGAACCGTTCCGGGTGATTATCGGAGGGAAGGTACGGTTCAGGACAAATATGCCTGAACTAAAGACAAGAAACGGTCCCGAAACAACGGAACCCAAATGACCGGAGAGAGAGAGGTGGGACATGATCGTGAAAGCAACTCCCGGACGGGAAAGAGAAAGCACGACGTAAAACAACAAGGTCGGAGAATTGGGTCTCTAACAGATGAATGGACGCCTCTTGCTAACTTTCTGTTCCAATTAGACCATTCAGGTGGTTGAACTTACCTATCGAGGTACCTACCTAGGTGCAAATTTTTAACACCCATGCAGCTAGGTTGTCGAGGCCAGGTTCCCAAACATGGAAAATACCCCTAGAATCCATACCTAACTGTTGTGTCAGTGTACATCCAGCCACGATGGCGACCTTGACTCCCTTCGACCTCGTCTCTGCCGCTGAGCAGCTGCTCCAGAACGCCAAAGCATTCGCCGCCTCTAGAATCCCCGGCCAGGAGGATGACTTGAGGGATCTCCGTCGGGCCATCGCCCAGACTGCTCGCAAGATCTGGCTGGAGACAGCTCCAACTCCCGACGTGGTAAGGGCAGATTGGATTACGGTGCGTCTCTGTTTCTTCTTTTTTTACCTATGTCCCAAGAATATCATGCCCCCTTGCAAGAAATGAGGAGAGCTAATCATACCCGAGGCCTGGTCTCATGATCCAGAGCGCAGAGGTGAACTGCACCAACCTGTTCATCGACTGGAAAGCCTTCGACCACATCCCCCTCGACGGCCACATCTCCGTTGCCGATCTGGCCAGGAAAGTTGATGCTGAAGAGGCGTTGGTTGGTGAGTCCCAATCCCCTCCTAACCACTTTCGCAATCCAGACCGTTATTGACTGCTGACTCATGTTCAGCGCGCATCGCCAACCTCCTGCTTTGCACCGGTCGCCTCCTCCCTGGCCCCCGAGATGCCAGTGCCTCGCCAACCCTCCGGCACTCACGCATCTCCCGCCTCTTCCTCTCGCACACCAACCTTGCAGCGCTCTACACAGTCTGCATAGGCCACGTCGCAAAGCCTGGCTGCCACTGGCCGGAATATTTCGACATCTATGGCCGGCACGAGCCCAGAGCCCGGACAATTCCAACTCCTCCTGGACCCACGGATGGCTCTCAACACACTTCAGACCCAGGGCGTGGCGGTCCTGCTGCCTCAACGAAAATGGCCGTCATAACCCCCTTCAGCTACGCCTGGGGCCGCCCTGACCTCACGCCAGACGAAATAAAAGCCCGCTACCCCAAACTCACTGCGGCTTTCGCTCGCGGCATGAGCGGGAACCGAGTTACGGGCGATTACCCCAGGCGCATGACTGGACCGGGAGCGGTGTACGACTACTCGTGGATTGGGGAAGAGGCTCGCAAGATGCCGGGTGATGCCAGGGTTGTGGTGGACGTCGGCGGGGAGCTGGGACATTTGCTGGTAGATTTGCTGAGAGATGTAGATGGGCTGCGGCCGGAGCAGTGTGTCTTGCAGGGTCGGGGGAAGGTGATTGAGAGGGCGATGAAGGAGAGGGGAGATGGAGTGTTGAAGGGGGTGTGGATGATGGGGTGTGACTTTTTGGAGGAGCAGCCAGTCAAGGGTGAGTTATGTCTCATAGCAGCCCTCTCTCTCGTTGACTGTCTCTACAGAGCAACAACGAAGCTTGGACGGATCCTGACCCTCTCACAGGAGCCCTCGCCTACATCCTCCGGCACTGTCTGGTCAACCACACAGACCGAGCCGCCACGAATATTCTGCGCCATCTTGCCGACGCATTGCCCAAGGATAACCCGAAGGCGAGAGTAATTATCATCGAGGAGAAATTCCCCTCCCCGCCGGTGCCTTCTCAGTGTCTATTGGACATTGGTATGCTAAATCTGGGAGGCAAGCTGAGGAATGAAGAGATGCTCAGGAAGGTTGCGGAACCTGCCGGCTTGATAATGGTTGGCTATTATGCGAGGGACGAAGATACCTTGGCCATGGCTGAGTGTAAGAGGGCTTGAAAACATTTGGCTCATGAGCGGATCGCGTTTCAGAGGTCCGTACTAGCACCTTAGGTAATTTACCTATGCGCCAATCTCATACTGCTCTCTAGCTGACTGGTGCACCGGGCTTCGCGCTGCTAGGTGACGCATTCGTGGAACAGGATCGAGTGCAGCACCCGAAAAGCAAACCCGGGCTCGCATCGCAAGCATGGGGGTTCACTCATCTCAGACAAAATCGGAACAATCATGATCATATTATGGACACGTCTTAGGGCAATCGGGTGGCGGGAATAAATGCGACGGCGTAGCGGGCGATCTCGTGCGGCATGAATGACGGCATCGCATCACAACGGGCATGAAGCTTGGCAGGACGGGGCGGTTGTGGGCATCATCGGAAACAAACAGTGCAGGGCAACAGGGCAAAAGTGTGGCAGGCAGGCAATCGGGCGGGTAGGCAACATGCGTGAGAGTGTGTGCGTCAAGTCAAGTCGCAGTATAGCTAACATGGCAAGCATCCATCCATCCATCCATCCGTCCATCAGCAGCAGTCAGCCAGTCGGGAAGCAGGAGGCTGCCATGTGGTGAAGGAACGGGAACATTTTCGTCCATGCATGGCACCTAGGCTGGGCTGGCGGAGGCCTGCCGGACCTGTAACTGCAATGTAGGGCGGCGTCATTTTTTGCCCGCTACTACTGCTGCTGCCGCCGCCGCCGCCGCTTGACGGGAAGCATGGTATGGCAGCGTAACGGTGTGATGCAAGTGGCTGCGTTAGTTAGGGACGAACGTTAGGAACGTGGTAAGGTTGGAGCGATGGTGGAGGTTGCGTCGAACTCGCGGCGCGCGTTTGAGAGTGAAAGTGACAGTGTTTGGCAGAGACGAAATGCCCTCAGGGACCTAGGGAGTGTAGCTGTGGACGATTACAGAAGCGCCAGGACAGCCGGGGAAATGCGGCCGAATTCCACCGGCTCAACTGCGGCAAGACGGGATCTTGGGGTCGTTGTCGCCGCGAAACGAGAAACGAGCGGGAAGCGAATCGAAAGGGAAAAATAACCCATGGATGGTAAGAAAAGACGAAAATGGCGCAGTTTTGTGTTGGTCCTGGACAGAGTTTCAGTTCGAGACATTGGCATTAACGGCGTTTTTGCCATGGAACCTGGAAGATATGCCCGTCTGGTTTCGCCATGACCATGGGAGTAGAAAGGAGAGGTTATTCAGCACTTGTCAAACTTGAATGTGTCAATGACAAAGTGAGACCCGCGTGGTTGTTGGCTCTGACGTTTTTTTCTCTTGGCGGTCTTTGGTCAAAGGCCAACGGCCATCGCCAGAGCTTCGCAGGGCCGTCATCCCGGATCCACTTTTCCAGCAAGGCACGCTGAGGCCGAGATCCCTGTCATTTCCGAATCGGTCCTGATCGACCGATAAGGTAGGATACAAACAAAACATTCAGATCTCGGGCAATTGGTGAAAACTTTTTGGAGTAACCCTCGGATGGTCAATGAGTGTCTCGGATATTTTGAGTATTTTTTTTCTCGTCGCAGTTGAGGATGGAATACGACAACCCCAGAACAGGACCGTTCTCCTGGGCGGTGAAAGTTGGACATGTGAAGCGGGCCGTTTCTTGTCCCCACCATGTTCAACCCCGCTTGCATCATGAAAGACCTGATACCGGAACTTACCCCGCCATCGTTGTGTGGTTGTTTTTGCACTGAGCCAGTCTTAGCAGCGAATTGGCCGAGCTTGGCCTTGATTCATCGGGAAGAGGGAAAATGAAATCCAGGCCAAACAACACCTCCACAAAGAAGGAAAACCATCAACATTGGGCCAATTCGCATTGCAACCAAGGGCACTCTGTCTCATTCTCAGTGACCAGAGTGACCGGACAGGGAGTCAAAAGACCCACTGGACCACTGGCACCAGCACCTGCTGGCCGGATCAAGAAAGCAGGCCCCACCTCAGGCTGCCGGACCGAGTTCGCAGGGCACCTAGCAGTCGAATCGAGCATCCACGTCTTGTCCCGTCACACCTCACCTACCTCAGTCTCTCCGGCCGGCTCTAGTCCGCCATCTCCCGTCGCAGTGTCCGTCTCGGTCTTGTCCAGTGTCTTCCACCCTGTTCGCCAGCTCCCGTCTTGACTCCTGTCTTCTCCCATTAAGTAAAACTGAGCTGGCTGGGTACCGGGCGACTTGGCCATCCAGCCCTGCCAGGTCCAGGTTTTCCTTCTCTGCGCGTCACAGGGAGATAGCCCACGGGTGGCGCCCCGCTGACGTTACCTTGTGAGGTGTTCCCGGTTGCTGTGTGCCGCTGCGTGTCTAGATTCCGCATCCATCCTGGACCTGAAGTGCACTCGGCCATTTCCGTTATTAAGTCACCATCCTTCGCTTCCTTCTATCACCTTACTGCTGCATTCATTCCCCTTCTCCTCTTCTTTATCTCTCGGCCCTTCCCATAGCACCAAGGCCCTCTTCACCCCCCGTTTGTAGCACCCCAACAGGCTCGGGCCCCAGATACGCACACGACTCGGCCATGAGTACAACCGCTGCCGGCCCGAAAAGCGCCCACGATGCGCCTCCCAATGGCATCGGGACACTGGATCTTTCGCAGACGACATCCGCTGGCCCCCTCGATGAGGTCCCGGTGACCCCTGGAATTACCCACGAGGGTTATGACTCCGAACCAGCTGGCCAAAATGGCGCGGCAGCCGACCCAGACTACTTCGCCCGCCAGCAGGCAGACCATGCTATCGCGGCCTCTCCTGCGTTGAAGCCCTCGGCCATTCAAGGGCAACCGTTCGAGACGCAGCTCGAGACTGGCGTCCGGGAAGGCGTCGAGTACATGCGCCGCGTCAGCGAGGCTGCTCTGAACCCTTCCAAGGAAACGCTCAACGACATCCGCGCAATCTGCCCTGACCTCTCCCTGACCGGCAATATCATCTCGGCGACCTTCAACATCCCACATACCATCAAGTACCGCAAAGGCGCTGACTGGGTAAGTTTTCATGTTTGGTGGTGTGCCGGCCCTTGGCACGAGCTAGTACTGGCGGGGCAGCTGTGCTGACGTCACTGTGTTTTCCTGGTTTAGGAATTGACTCCGCGCCGCGGCCAATCCGCCCTCTTGGATGCCTTCTCCTACCTTTCGTCCGACCAATCGCCCTGGAGCCACACCGTTGTGGCCTGGACGGGCGAGATCGAAGAGCCCCAGGAGCTCTCACCACCACTGACGCCTCCTAGCACGACCGTCCATCTCGCTGCCCTCAATGCTCTCTCCAAACCCATCCCGCTCAGCGGCCAGACGCGTCCGCCAACCCCTCCAACTGCGGACGGGCTATGGATTCCCAAAGAGGACATGCTGCGCCTTGAAAACCAGCTCCTCCACAATAACAAGATCAAGACGGTGCCGGTGTGGTTGGCGGATGATGAGGAGATGAGTGAAGAGGGTATTCGACTCAAGGACCAAGCAAGGTGGCGCCGCTATGCCGAGCACGAGCTCTACACTCTCTTCCACTACAAGCAGCACGAGCCTACTGATGGTCGCGCCGAGCGCATCAAGTGGGCGGATTACTTGCGCATGAACCAAAAGTTCGCCAACAAGATCCTCGAGATCTACAAGCCTGGCGATATCGTCGTTGTCCATGACTACAATTTGATGCTCCTCCCCAGCATGCTGCGCCAGCGCGCACCGCACATGTACATCGCCTTCTTCCTACACTCACCCTTCCCCAGCAGCGAGTTCATGCGCTGCCTTCCCAGGCGAAAGGAAGTTCTGGAGGGTGTTCTAGGCGCCAACCTCGTCGGCTTCCAGAGCTTCAGCTTCTCGCGCCACTTCACAAGCTGCTGCTCGCGCATCCTCAGCTTCCCGTCCGACAATTCCGGCATCGATGCATACGGCTCGCGCGTCGAGGTCGGCGTCTTCCCCATCGGCATTGACGCTGCCAAGGTCGCCAAGCAAGCCTACTCCGACTCAGTCACGGAAAAGTACAGGGCCCTCAAGGCCATGTATGCCGGAAAGAAGATCATTGTCGGTCGCGATCGGTTGGATAGCGTCCGCGGCGTCGCCCAGAAGCTTATGGCTTTCGAGCGCTTCCTCGAGATGTATCCCGAGTGGCGCGAGAAGGTGGTCCTTATTCAGGTCACATCGCCCACCAACATCGAGGAGGAGAAAGAGGACGCCGAGGATAAGATCTCGAGTCGCGTCAACGAGTTGGTCATGAAGATCAACGGCGCGTATGGGTCCCTTGGCTTCTCTCCTGTCCTCCACTATCCGCAGTACATCAGCCAGGATGAGTACTTCGCCCTGCTTCGCGCGGCCGATATCGGCCTGATCACCTCCGTCCGCGACGGCATGAACACCACGTCGCTCGAATACGTCATCTGCCAACGCCAAACCGCTGGCCCGCTCATCCTGTCAGAGTTCAGCGGTACCGCTGGCACGCTTAAGGATGCGATCCACATCAACCCGTGGGATCTTACCGGAGTCGCCATGCAGATCAACAACGCCCTCACCATGCCGGAGGACAAGCGTCAGGCCATGGAGCAGAGTCTCCTGGCTCACGTCACCACCAAGAACGTCCAGTACTGGATCGCTGGTTTCCTTAGGAGGTTGGTGACCGTCCTGGGCAGCCGCAAGACCAGCACGTCGACGCCATTGCTCGACCGGTCTTCCCTGCTCCAGCAGTATCGCGCTGCTGCGGACGGCAAGCGCCTCTTCATGTTTGACTACGACGGCACCTTGACTCCGATCGTGCGCGAGCCTAGTGCGGCGGTGCCGTCGGAGCGGATTCTGACGAGTCTGAAAGCTCTCAGCGCGGACCCCCGGAATGCGGTCTGGATCATCTCGGGTCGCGATCAGGAGTTCCTGACCCAGCACCTCGGCCACATTCCGGGGTTGGGCTTCAGCGCGGAGCACGGCAGCTTCATGCGGAACCCGGGTGAAACGGAGTGGGTGAACTTGGCGGAGAAGTTTGACATGGGCTGGCAGAAGGAAGTGTTGGAGGTGTTCCAGAAGTATACCGACCGGGTGCCTGGTATGTCTTTTCAAGTGTTTTTATATTTTTCTTTTCTTTTCTTTTTCTTTTTTTTTTCTTTTTTTTTTTTTTTTTCTACTCCTACTACT